>NC_080797.1:14505226-14852184 GCF_028018385.1 Neofelis nebulosa | reverse complement strand
GGAGCAGGAGCACGTGCCTGGGCCGCTGGGGCAGGTGGATATATGGTGGCCCTGGTGCCCGCTCTGCCCGGACTCGCATGTGCCCCAAGGGGCGCCAGGAGGCTGCGCCAGGCTTTCTAGATCGGGCCTTCACCACTGCGTGTGGGTGCCCGTGTGGGCCTGCTACAGCCAACCCCGTGACGGCCCCTTCCTCTCCGCCCTGGGACAGCCAGCACCCTGGGCCCCGGGCCTCGGTCAGGGTGGCAGTGCCGCCCATCTGTCTCTGCCCCCGCCACCCCAGGACACTGGCACCTGTGTCCTTTGTAGCAGATGGTGCTCACTGGACCCCACTGGGCACCAGTGACGTGGCCCCTCCAAGGGCAGTGGCTGCTCCCAACGGGTCCTGGACTCCCTCTCCTTTTACTGTGTCTGAGCTACAGTGTGAGGAGTTTCTGGAAGATTCTGGAGACCAGTGCTCCTGGAATTTGAGGACAGGGTGAAAATGCCTTCGCTGCCTCTAGATTCCCCTTCTTCCAGGATGCAGAGAGGCTTCCATTTCCAACCCCCCCTCCGACGCCCCACCGCTGCCCCCGCTGCCCCCATCGCTCTGAGCTGCAGGCCTGGCCTCTGCCTGGGACCACGTCCCCCGGTGTAGGACGGGGCCCCGGGGGCACGGTGGGCATCAGCACAGCGCCACCAGCCAGCCTCCCAGCCGCAGAATCAGCCTGGCTCCAAGATTCGGCTGGGGGTGGGGTGCCAAAAGTCCCCCGGGTCGGTCAAAGCACCCGGACCAAGCCTGCCTGAGGTGTGGCCCTGGGGGGACCGAACGACAAGGATCCGATCCCAGAAGGGCCGAAGTCCCGAAGGCACGGCAACCGCTTTGGTCTCGGAGGAGGAAGTTCAGGAGGAAGTGGAAATGCACCCCGGCCGCTCCCTCACTCTGCTCCAGGATCACCGAAGGACGGAAACCGTACCCTGTGAGGAGACGCGGCCGTTCCCAGCCGACCCGGTTCTCGCTCAGTTGGCGGATTCGAAACAATTACAGGCGACTCCCTAAACCCTCGGCATAGCGCTTCCCTTGAGATTGGAACGGAAAGGCGCTCGGCCCTCCTCGGGCTGCAGGGTTTGCAGGCGGGGGCTGTGGGCTCAGGACCCCGCGATGCCCCCAAGGGCTGCCCCTTGAATGCAGCGCCGGACCCTCCGGGGGCTTCAGCCTGCCCTGCCTGCGGGAGGAGCCTGGACGGCTCCTGTGGCCTCTGCTCGGTTCCGTCCGCTGAGTTTGCTTACGTCTTGGTGGTTTGCTGCCGGGCGTCCACCCCTGGCAAGCACCCCAAGCGGGGACAAATGTCCCCGGGGCCAGAGACTGGGCCTTGGGTCTGAACTTAGTCCTGTTTTGCCATCTTGGTGTTGACCCGCCCAGGGTCGCACTGACACCCTCCCGTTCCTTCACAGAAGGTGGTAGGCGCCCTAGACGCCCCCACCCAGGGGCCTCTGGTCGGGGCTGGGCTGGGCGCGGCTGCAGGGGGAGGCCGGGGGCGTCTTCAGCCCGCAGTGTTGACGGTGCGTGCTCCCCGCTCACCCTGTTTGGGGGAAGATGAAGAAAGTGGGGCTCAGAGGCCAGACATCGTCTTGCGGGGAGGCCTGTCTGGCTGTGCTGCTGCCCCGACCCACCTGGCCTGACCCCTCTGTACTGGCTCCAGCCAGCACAGGAGCTGCCCTCCCTCCCCGGGCTTAGGGCCTGAGCTCCGTCCTCGGCTCGGTCCCCAACTCCAGATGAACAAGATTGGCCGAGTTCCAGCCCCCCAGGGCATCTGCCTTGACCCGGGCCGGGAACAGCCAAGGCCCGGAGCCTTCCTTCAGAACCAGAGTCTAGGCAAGGTGGCAGTCAGGGCACGGGCCACCGCCCTGTCCCGGGGGCGGATGTCACTGGTCACAGGAGACTTGGCCTTGGGAGCTTCCAGGCGGCCAAAAAGCTGAAACTCGTCTGTACGCGTCAGCGGAACAGAGCGCCAGAGCGCATGGAGGAGCCTGAGGCCCCACGTGGGGCTGCAGTGGCCTCGAAGCCAGGGGTCGATGACTCAGAGGACAGTCGTAAGCAGCGTGCCCACACGGGACTCTCAGCCATCATCCCGGAGACGGGGACGGGGACTTCATTCGCCAAGAAGTTAGCTACTGTCTGCCGCTGCTCCTCTTAAAAGTTCAGTCCCAAGTGTCTCAGTTTTTTAGAAAACACAGGGAGGCGCCCCCGCCCCACACGCTCTCCCTGGGCACTGGACAGAGCGCCTGCCCGCCGCGTGGACACCAGCCCAGCTGCGCCAGAGGCGACTCCGGCCCCAGGTAATGGCTGCAGAGCCGAGCGCTTCGCCAGGAGTGCGGTCCTGTCCGTGCCGGCCCTCCGTGTCCCACGTGCCGTCTGTGCCGCCACCCCCAGCCCGCTGTCCCGTGCTGTCCCTGCCCAGGCGGGTCCTCCGGGCTGGGTGCCAGCGTCCGCTGTGCTCATCTCGTCCCATCTCCACCTCTTGTCTGGCGCGTCCATCTGTCCGTCAGCTGTGGCCTCGGGGGTCACCCCCCGGGTGACAGGTGGCTGAGCCCTCGTCCACCCCTGCTGGCCTCCTTGCTGCCAGTGTGCGTGCACCCCCGTGTGTCGTCTTGGCGTGGGGCGGGTCTGCACCCAGCCACCTTCCGGGAGCCCGGGACGCATGGGCCGGGTTTGTGTGCGCTGAACTGTCTGTGTCTGTCGATGGCGTGTCTTTAAAAATGGGTCTGCCGCTGCCCTTGGGCCGATGGGAGGCGCCTCCTTGGCCTTGTGGGGCGGCTCGCGAAACCTGGATGCAGGCCCGTTCAGGGCTCAGGTTGCAGAGAAGGAACCATCCTGTGGCTCGGTGGCCCCACGGCCCCCACCCACCCCGTGAGGGTTGATGGCCGCGGATGGGGCGTGCTGGCGGCCAGCGAGCACCCTTCCCGGGCTTCCCCGAGTGGCCTCCATTGTCCACCTGCTCTGAGCTCAGAGGCTGGGCCATCGGGGGCCCAGGCCGGTGCCATCCACAGGGCTGGGGGCTCCCCGGGCGTAGGGCAGCCCAGGACGGCATTGCGCCCTCACAGTGCCCCTCCCACACTAAAACCCCTCTTCTCTTTTTCAGGAATCCCTTCGCCAACGTCCAGCTGAAGCCGACAGTGACCAACGACAGGTCCGCCCCCCTCCTCAGCTGATGGCCAAGTCCCCACCGCTGCCCGCCAGGACCCTCCTGCCCCGCCCACACACACAACCTCTTTTGTAACAATCTGCGTGGTCCCCATTTGGAGAATTTTCTCCTTCACCTGCCTGGCTCTGCCCCCACCGGAGTCTGGCCTGGGCTGGACCCCGGCTGTTTTCGGAGGTGGCCCCTGGGCCATGGCTGAGGAGAGTGGGGCCGACAGTGGCCCCCGCTCGTGCAGGGAGGGACGCTCCACCAGCCCCACGTGTCTGGTCAATAAACAGGCTGCCCCACGTGTGCCCGCTCGTGCTCTGTCAGCCCCAGGGGGTGGGAGGCCTGGGACAGAGGACGTGGGAGAGGCCGCCACCATCTTCGGGGCGCAGATTTATTCTGAGCCCTCGACTGTGGCTCTCCTGGGCCCCGCTCCCCCTGGCAGTGCGGGGGGACCCCTCCATGCCCCCCGCACTCCTGTCCAGGGCTGGCTGCTGGCCCCCAGCTCTCTTCCCTGTCCCTGGAGTGAACAGCAGGCCCCACGGCCGGGGACGCCTCTGCGCCCCAGCTGCTTCGTGCAGAGATCCCCGTCGTTTGTATCTGTGGCTGAACTACAGCGCGGTGACTGGCCTTGGGGCCGGCCACCCCCAGCTGACAAGTTCCAGGCAGCAGTCCCCCCTCCCCGGCCCTAGAAGGAGGGCGGGCCCTGGAGCCCTGCTCTGCCCAAAGCCTGTCCCTACCCCTGGACCAGAAACAAAATGGGTCATGGGTGGGACACAGGCCTCTGGCCCCGCAGAAGCTGTGGCGACGGGCCCAGTGGGGTCGTAGAGCCCACGTTTGGGGTGGAGAAGCACAGAAGCCCTGGCTCCTCAGAAACCCTCTTACCTCACCCTTACCCTGCCCCGACCCCGTGCTCTGGAAAGGCCTTCGAAGGAGCTTCCCATGGGGGAAGGGGCCTGCAGACCCCCACCTCGTTCTTACCTAGTCAGCACCAACTAAAGAACAGGAAGAGAGGGCTGTTGGGGTCAGTCCCCTCCCCTGCTCTGTGCAGACCTCCACCGGAGGAGAGGTGCGGCCCAAGTCACTGTCCCCCTCCACCAGGGTGCAGCAAGGACGGCAGGGGGGGCGGGGGGGGGGGCAGGTGGGTAGGTGGCACCCTCCCGCACCCCACTGGCATTGGGCGGAAGGGACTACTGTGCCCTCCCAGGCAGAGCTGGCAGCCAGGCCCCACCCCAGCACCACCCCGCCTCCCCACCCCCGCCCAGGGATTTATGCGCAAACCCCAAAAGAAAACACACGCTTAGCATGAAGGCTTGTTTTCTTAGCTTGATTTCTTTTAAAAAACAAACAAAAAAGGAACAAGGAAATCATGGCACCAGCATCCGAAGCCTCAGACTAATGAAAACAAAAAACACAAACCCGAAACAAGTCCCCCACCCCCACCCCCAAAGCAACAGTAAATCTGACATGTCTTTGGCAACAATAACTTGAAATCACCCCGCCTCCATTTGCTCAGACAACAGCAGTTACAAAAATACTCCCTGTGCTGCCCAGCCCCCCACTTCCCTCCCACCCGCACCCCCACCCCTGCAAGCAGGGCCCCTGACGCGGATTGCGGGGGCTGCCGGGCCAGGCTGGCCAGCCGTGGGCACCTCTAGAACAGGTGTGGCCGGAAGCCCCCATCTTCTGGGCCGCCCGCCTTGCCCCACCTGCCCAGGCTCCAGCCGTGGACTCAGATGGGAGCTGGCCCAGACAGGGAGGGAGGGAGGGAGGGTGTGCGGGTCCAGCTGAGTCACCGAAGGGAAATACAGCCACAGACTCTGAGGTAAGGGTGGCTGGGGACACACAAGCCCAGGGTCCTCTTCTTGCAAACCCAGAGCCAGGCAGAAGGGGAGAAGGGGACAGAGAGAGGCCGTCCCAGCGGGCCTGTGTCGTTCACCACAGGAACTAGTGGGCAGGGTGTGCAAAGTCCTCCCCCACCCCCCCCCCACCCCGGCCAAGAGCCGGTCCCCTGGCCTCAGAAGCCAAGCAGCCCGCTAGCAGAGTCAGGGCAGACGGGCAGCTGTACGGAGGGAACCTGCTCAGGCCTGAGGCTAGAGGGCATCCTCAGCAGCTATCAACAAACCCGTGTCCAGGAGAAGTCCTGCCCCTCGGGCAGCCCAGGACTGGCGCACACGGCCGGAGGAGGCCTCTTGTCCCGCCCTGCTCCGGGGCGCTGCATGGGGCACCGAGGCTCTGGAAGCTGCTGACGACCACCAACACCGAGGTCTCCACTCTCGGTCACCATCTTCGCTGCTGCCTGGAGCAGGCCTGGCAGGAGCTCCAAGGGTGCCCGCCTGGGCCTCAAGCCTCTTTACAGCTGCCCCCGGCACCTGCTACAGGGCCTGGCAAACAGGCGTCACATGAGTGTTTGGAGAGACAGCGGGGACAGAGATGCCTGAGAGGGCCCTGCCCTCTGGGGACAGCCGACAGAGTCCCCTGCCCCAGCACTCCCCCCTGACCTCCACCCTTGGCCTAGGGACCAATGACCACTGGGGCTGCCCCCCTCGGGCCCCTTCACCGCAATGGGTCTGCCTATCCGTCTAGGTGGGAGCCGGACCCTTTCTCTTTCCACCACCTCACCAGGGCTCAGGCGCAACAAAGCTCATCCAACAAAGGAAATGCCCCGGCTCTTCCCCAGACGGACGGAGCCTGCCTGGGGACAGAGAGATCTCATTTCCCGGGTGGGCTTTCAGGGAAGGCTGGCAGGAATGCAAAAGAACTTGTCAGGCACATGGCGGGGGTCAACCTGGCAGGGACGAGCCCGCCTGGTCGGAGGCTGACCGAGGAATGGAGCCTGGAGGGAGGGGTGAGCTGGGCACATTAGCCACAGTCATTTGTGTCTCCAGACAAGAGCCATCGGGTCTGATATGTGCCAGGTCAGGGGGAGAGGGGCAGGCAGCGGATGAAGCACATCATGGGGGGGGGGGGGGGGGAAGGGGCTGGGAAGGTCGTGATGCGAGAGGCTGCTGCCGGTTTGGGGGACTAGGGTCAGGCAGAGGGCGAAGTGGGGGGCGCTCAGTGTCCAGCCTGGTGCCTCCAGAGAAGGGAGAAGAGGGCGAGGCCCAAGGGCCAGGCGGCATCCCATCTAGGCACCCAGAGAGGTGCTGGGCCAGCCGGGGGCGGGACACTGCATCTCCCCAGAAGGCAGAGAGGCGAGGCCGAGGCCAAGGTGGCCAGGACAGACGGGCCTGGGCGTGACCCCGCCTCTCCCAGCCTCAGTTTCCCCATCTGAAAACTGAGCTTGTCCAGAGCCTCGGCCCCTAGCAGGTAACCTCCCGGCCGCCCTCTCCACTGTCCCGACTCCGTGTCCCCCCTCCCGCCAGCCCCGCCGCAGCCTCACCTCCCACGGATCCGGCGTCCGAGTCGGAGACGTGCGTAATGGAGAAGCGGGACGCGGGCGCAGGCGACACGGTGAAGCGCGAGAAGGGGCCGGGTGCGGTCTGCTTGGGGGGCGCGGCGGGAGCGGGCCGGGCGGCCTCCGGGGCCGGCGTCGGCGGGAAGCCGTCGTCCCACGCGAGCCCTCCACCTGCAGGCCGGCCGCCCGGTCACTCGCGTGGCGTGGTCCCGCCCACCCGCGACGTCACGCAGACCCACCCACCCTGACGTCACGGCCCACCCGGCGGCCCCGCCCCCGCCGCGCCCAGCGCCCCGCTCACCCTCTTCCGCCGCGGAGCCGTCGGGGGAGCGGTCTGCCCGCCGCGGCCGGCCGGGGGCGCTGGGGGAGCGGGGGCCGCCCGCCAGGAACGCGGGGGACGACTCCTTGGCTCCAGGGAAGGGTTCCCCGAGCTCCCGGGTGGGGCTTTCCTGGAGGAGCAGAGCAGCACGTGGCTCCCGCGCCAGCAGCGGCCACGCCCACGGCCTCCCGTCCCGCGCGGGAGGGGGGGAGGGTGCGGGAGGGGACCCTCACCCCCGCGCAGAGCCCGGGGCCGGCCGCGCACCTGGTCGAAGAGGTAGACGGTGACGTCGTCGAAGAAGGACACGGCTTTCTTCTTGCGCTCCAGGTCCTCGCAGAAGGCCTCCGACAACAGGCTGGGTATCTTGAGCAGACTGCGCAGGTTGCGCGCGCTCTGGCTCTCGGCCACCACCACCGGCACGGGAGGCGCCTCCTCCTCGCTCTCCTCGCTGGGCTCCTGGATGCTGTAGCAGCGGAGCTCTTCATCCGACTCATCGCTCTCCTCGCTGTCCTCCTCTTCCTCCTCCGAGCGGCCCTCCGGGGCTGCGGGCAGTCCCGGCAGGGCCAGGCAGAGTGGGGTCCTGGGGGCACCCGGGCTCCCTGTCCGTTCCGGCTGGGCGGGTCCGGACGGCAGTACTGGGGCCTCCTGGAGCTCAGGGAGGTGGCTCTCTGAGCTCAGCGGGACCGGGGTCAGCAGGAAAATCTTGGAACCCCCGGGGCTGGGCACTGGAGGCCCTTGGGCAGGGCCCTGGGGCCAGGGAGGGTCCGGTCTGGGGCCCTCCGGGCATGTACTTGGCCCTGGAGAAAAGTCCTCAGGCAGCAGCGGCAGCACCTCTCTGGGACCAGTGCCTCGCGTCCCCCCAGCCACACCAGACTCAGGGGAGGGCTGTGCGGCCCGCAGCCCAGAGCTCTCCAGGTCCAGCTCTAGCCTGGAGGTCAAGTCACCTCCTCCCTTCTCCTGGGGGCCCGAAGTGCAGTCAGGCTCTGTATCCAGGTCCGAAAAGTAGGCTGAGTCACGGTAGGGGTTCTTCTGGCCAAGGCCACCAAGAGAGGTGGAGAGCTGAGTCTCGGGCCCAGGGCTCTCCTCCTCGGAGACCAGCTCCCCACAGGCCTCGGGCTCACATGGCTCGTGTGCCTCCTTGAGCACAAACTCAGGGGACTCGTAGTTCTCTGTGTCATAGCCACTGTCCAGGGCTCGGGGCTGCCCGCCGGGAGTGCCGATACCTGATGGGCTGAAGGCCTCGCAGCCACCACCATCACCGGCTGAAGGTGGGATATCCAGGGAGTCCCCAGAGTCGGGGGTCCCCGCCTGCTTCTGCAAAGAGCGGAAGGCCAGAGTCACGTCTGGCTTCCCGGCCAGTGGACCGTCGCTGGACAAATCAGCGAAGACACCAGAAGTGGCCTCTGTCATGTCCTCTTCCTCACTGACTGGCGCCCCCGGCTCAGGGGAAACCCGGTAGCTGTCTGGGGTCTGGGCTGCCTCAGTGGCAGTCTCCCAGCTGCCAGCAGGCGTGGGCAAGGCGGGCAGGGTGTCGAGGGCACTGGCCGCCTCGGCAGGAAGCAGGGCTCCCTCTTGGGATGGGGCTGGGACAGAGGGAAGGGGTAGCTGAGGTCTGGCAGAGCCCTCAGCTTCCTCAGCAAGCCTGGGCTCCATCTGGGGGCTGTCAGCCTGGCTAATGGCTGCCCGTGTCCGGGAGGATGTCACCAGGCAGATGGCCGGTGCCAGGCCCTCAGCAGGACACAGACGAGGAAGGCCAAAGCAGCGGCCCAGCTCCTGGCCAGAGGAGGCCCCCTTTGACCCAAGGAGAGGCTCTGTGGGGTCCTCTAGGGCCAGGGGAGCGCCTAGCTCAGGGGCAGCCCGTAAGGTGTGCTCTGGGCCAGGGCAGCAGCCCATGCAGCCAGCCACGTGTCCCGGGTCCCAGGCGCCTGGTGCTCGGCTGCCACTGTTGTTGTTGGCGGACACGTTGGAGCTCCAGTGTCTGGGCTGGGCGGCCCTGCAGGCCTCGGTGGCCCCCATCTCCTCCCTGCCCGAGGGGGACGTGCCCACTGGGTCCTCCAAGAAGGGTGGGCAGAAGGCAGCTGTGCCCCAGTCGGCGTCCTCCTCCCTGGGCTCCGCCAGCACGAGGGTCCCGGGTGAAGGCGAGCTCAGAGGACAGGACGGTTCCCGGGCACAGCTCCCATGCAGGTAGTAGTCACAGCGGCCCCAGGACCCCTCGGGGGGCGGCACATGGCCCAGCAGGGGCTCCATGGCCAACGAGGCGGCCGCGCTGCCCTCCGAGTCCTTGTCCTGGTCACCACCATCGGGGAGCAGGTCCACGGCATGGGGGCTGAGGGTGCAGCCGGCGCAGTCAGGGTCGTGGCCGGCGGCGGGCGTCGGCTCCTCCAGCCGGATGAAGTACTCGCTGCCCACCGAGGGGCTGTGCGCGCTGAGCACAGGCACCACGCCCGGGGGCGCACCGTCAGCGGCACACAGCTCCTGCAGGCAAGCGGTGCGGCTAGGGCTCGCTGCAGCCCCGGGGGGTGGGAAGGCCTCGGCGCCGCGGCCCGCTTCCCACTTGTACTCGAAGTTGAGGCCGCGACTCGTCTCGGTCACCGTCAGCACGTCGTCCCCGTCCGCGTGGAAGCCGTCGCCTGCGAACTGCTCCAGCAGCGGGAAGGACGAGGCGGAGGCCAGCTCGCCCGCGCCCCCCAGAGCCAGGCCTGCCAGCCCAGGGCCTGCGCCACCCCCGCCCGGCCGCAGCGAGCGCCAGCGCCGCTCAAATTCTTCCTCCGCCTCAGTGGCGCCCTTGGCACAGAGGTAGGACAGCAGCAGGTGCACCTCCTCGGCCGTGGGCCGCTGTTCAGGCTGCAGCCAGCAGAACTGCATCACCTCGTACCTGCGGGCAGGGAGGCCTGGGGCTCAGCCCCTGCCCAGGGGTCCCTGCCCACCCCGCACCCGGGGCACCGCCCTGCCAGGACCCCACTTCCCTGCAGAAGAGCAGATCGGCCCTCCGCGCGAAAAGTCTGGGGGCCTCTCCTCGTACTCAGAGTTCTCCAAGGACGTTGAAGAGAACTTCCAAGCTCATTACAAGAGCACCAGCTCTCCCAAGGTGGGCCCAGAGGTTTGGGGGCCGAAGCACTTTTCCGTGAGTGCACCACCCCCCACCCCCGCCCCGGCTGCAGGTGAGTTTGAGTTTTGGTTGAAAAGGCTCCTTTCTTTGTGGGCTCAGGATGGGGCCTGGAGGGGAGAGCCAGCGGGGGCTGGAAACCCAGGCGCTCACACTCAGAGCACCCTCCGTGGTCTTGACCTTCCTACGGGGACACACTGCCCAGCCTGGCGTCACAGGGTCCTCACCAGCGGTCAGACAGCGTCAGCTGCAGCTGGGGCTTGGGGAGCTTCAGCTGCTGCTCCCGGACTGCGTAGGCCAGCACCTGCCGGTCGGAGTGGTGGGGGTAGGGCTGTGCGCCCAGCTCAAAGAGCTCCCAGATGGTCACGCCCAGGGACCTGCGGAGGCAAGGACCATCAGAGGGGGCCGGCGTGGCTGGCCACGGCAAGGCTGCGTGGGATCTCAGAGCCGTGGGCACCACAGGGCAGCTCCTGTCACCACCCCAGCGTCCTAAGGACAGCACTTTTCTTCAGTTAACTGGCAGGACATGCCACCCGGCCAGGCCCAAGCCTGTGTCCAGGGCACCTGGGCAAATAAAAACCACACTGGTCTTTCCACAAACTCAAGTCTATTCCTTTGTGTGCTCGTTCCCTTGCTGCGGTGAAGGCCAGACACTGTTCCGGGGGTGGGGGTGGGGGCCTGGAGAAGCTTCCAGCCCTTGGGTGCCACTGGGGGCTAGAACGAGGGAGGGGCGAGTCTAGGTGTGCCCCAGCCCGGCAGGAGTGGGCCCGGGGGACAGGCAGGGCTCTGAGAAGGCGACTGGGTTCCTTCTGGTATACTTCCCCCAGCTCCTTGGGGCCCCGGGCCGTCCCGGGAGACCGGGAACCTGAGGAACAGAACAAAGCTGGCAACAAAGAAGTCAGGGGGCCCGGCCCAGAACCATCTAAGAGACCCCAGTCAGCGTGCGGCAGGGTAGGCAGGTTGGGGAGATCGGTGATGGAACGGAGTGGCTGATGGGCTGCAGTTAAGTGACTCAGGGATGCTCAGGAGGGAGGGTGGGTCTGTGGATCCAGGCCCTGAGGGCTCGCTAGGAGCAGAGGGAGGACAGGCAGGCCCGGGGAGTGGGGGTTGGGGGAGGGGCTGGTCAGGCACAGGGATCCCCACAGAGGAGCGTCTGGAGGCTGCAGGACTGAGTCTGTGCCCCACTTGGTGCAGGTGCTGAGGATGGGCGGTGCCTCCACACGGCGGTCGTGGGAGATCACCGGCCCCTCCACGGAGGGCACTCGGCACCTGCTGCCGCTCCCAGCGGGCCTTCCAACCTGCACGCTCGCTCTAACCCTGATGTCTGTGGGCGTCAGCGGGGCCTGGGGTGGGGCGGGGCCATGGGCCACTGGCACCGGGAAGCGACAGGTGGCCCAGCAGCCCCACCTCCTACAGGGTGACGAAGTGGGACAGAGAAGCATGTCACCGCACGTATGGCTCTCCTGGCCCTCATCCCCTCCAGCACGGGGCGGGAGAGGACTCGACCCGCTGGAGCCTGCGGGCCCTGGGCCCTGGCCTGGCAGCCGTGAGCTGTGATGGCGGGGGACAGAACGAGGGCGGGCACTGAGTGCGGGGGGGGGCACGCCCCGGCCGCGCCCCCGGGACCCCCGCTCACCACACGTTGCTGGCCTTGGTCTGGTCCACCACCAGCAGGTTACAGTGCACCTCGTCCACCAGCTCGGGCGCGATCCAGCGCAGCGGTACCCACAGCTGGTCGGCAGTCACAAAGTAGTCTTCCTGCAGGTGCGGGGCCCAGGGTCACCCCAGGGTGCTGGGCGGCCGGCCCTGACCCCACCCCCACCCCCACCCCCCGCGCGGCCCCGCCTGCTTACTCTGTATTTGCCGTGGGACAGGCCGTAGTCGCCGATTTTCACCGTCAGGTCGGCCGCGAGCAGGCAGTTCCTGAGGGCCAGGTCACTGGAGGGCGGGAGGGCAGAAGGGCGGGGGTCAGCGGCAGCGCCGGGCTGGGGGCACTCGGGGCGCTGAGGGGCCAGCCCGCTTGTGGCCAAGGGCATCGCCGCGAGCCGGTGGGAAGGGGCGTCTGAGAGGCGGCCCATCCACCCGCTGCCCCGAGCCCCGGGTCCCTCACCCAGCACGGGGCTCCCCGGGGCGTCCACGTGGACAGGGCCTCGAATGTTACAATGCAGACGAGGAAAGCGAGGCCCAGAAAGGGCCGGGGCGGGCCACAGGGCCCTCGTGAAGGCACTGCCCCGCCGTTACCGGACCCCTCTCCTGACCCCAGCGGCTCAACGTCTGCTGACCCGTCCCGGGCACGAGCCAGCCAGGGCCACTGCAGGCTTCCTTCCCGCCCGCTACGCCCTCACCCTCAGCTCCCCAGGAGGCGGGCAGCGGCAGGGAAACTGAGGTCCCGAGTGTCCCAGGGGATCCTGCCCCTGCCCTGCTCGCACAGGGCTGGGCACCGTTTCCGGCCCAGGGCAAGGTGGGTGCAGGGAGTGACCGCCTGCGGCCCCATCGGTACCCCCACCGGGTGGCCTTGGGCTGCGGGCTTCTGCCCTGCCCGCTGAGTGGCCACAGGGGGTCTGGGGGCACAAGGCACTGGGGCAAGCATGGGGCCAGCGCGCGTCCACCAGGGCCACAGACAGGCCTGCGCCCGTCGGCCGTGCGGGGGCCTGGGGCTGGGCGGGCCCGGCGGGCAGGTCAGGAGGCTGGCAGCTGCCCTCTTCAACAAAATCACTGATGCTGGAGTTGTATGTGTCATCACTCAGCACCGGGATATTGTTGGGGAGGACGGCCCGTGCGGAGTCCGGGAGCACCGGGATATTGTTGGGGAGGACGGCCCGGGCAGAGTCCGGGAGCACCAGGATATTGTTGGGGAGGACGGCCTGGGCAGAGTCCGGGAGCACCGGGATATTGTTGGGGAGGACGGCCCGGGCGGAGTCCGGGAGCACCGGCACATTGTTGGGGAGGACGGCCTGGGCGGAGTCCGGGAGCACCAGCACATTGTAGGGGAGGGCGGCCCGTGCGGAGTCCGGGAGCACCGGGACACTGTTGGGGAGGACGGCCTGGGCGGAGTCCGGGAGCACCAGCACATTGTAGGGGAGGGCGGCCCGTGCGGAGTCCGGGAGCACCGGGATATTGTTGGGGAGGACGGCCTGGGCGGAGTCCGGGAGCACCGGGATATTGTTGGGGAGGACGGCCCGTGCGGAGTCCGGGAGCACCGGGATATTGTTGGGGAGGACGGCCTGGGCAGAGTCCGGGAGCACCGGGATATTGTTGGGGAGGACGGCCCGGGCGGAGTCCGGGAGCACCGGCACATTGTTGGGGAGGACGGCCCGGGCAGAGTCCGGGAGCACCAGGATATTGTTGGGGAGGACGGCCTGGGCAGAGTCCGGGAGCACCAGCACATTGTTGGGGAGGACGGCCCGTGCGGAGTCCGGGAGCACCAGGATATTGTTGGGGAGGACGGCCTGGGCAGAGTCCGGGAGCACCAGCACATTGTTGGGGAGGACGGCCCGTGCGGAGTCCGGGAGCACCAGCACATTGTAGGGGAGGGCGGCCCGTGCGGAGTCCGGGAGCACCGGGACATTGTTGGGGAGGACGGCCTGGGCAGAGTCCGGGAGCACCAGCACATTGTAGGGGAGGGCGGCCCGTGCGGAGTCCGGGAGCACCGGGACATTGTTGGGGAGGACGGCCTGGGCAGAGTCCGGGGCTGGGGGTTGCCGCTTGACTGTTACCACTTCTTCTGGGCACATCCTCCTACGCTGGGCACCCTGGCCCACCCCTCCGACTTCCAGGACCAGGGAGGGAAGCAGGACAGAGCCATCCCCCCCCCCCCCCCACCGGGGTCTAAGGGAGACAGAGGCCAGCAGGGCCAGTGTGGTGGCTCTGACCCCCTGGAGACAGAGGATGGGCCTTGGGCCCCCCCGGGTGCTGCCCAGGCCGGCCGGCCCCCCTGCAGAAGCAAGCATCCACCTCCCCACACCCTCTCTGGTGGTTTTTCTTTAACCAGATTCCTTGGCACAATGGTCCCTAGAGGCTGAAGCCCCGAGGCAGGGGCAGAGGCCGCACAGAGAGCTCAGGGGGACCCCCCGGAGAGCCGCCAGCCCCGCACCCCCTCACCTGTGCACATAGTTGTTGCGATGCAGGTGCAGGACGCCACAGGCCACCTCGCAGGCCATGCGCTGCAGGGTCAGGGGATCGGGCGCCATGGACTCCGCCAGCCGGCAGCTTCGCAGGTAGCCCTTGAGGTCCCCCTGCCGAGAGGGGCAGCACTGTCACCGCCCAGCCCTCCGCCCAGCCCCTCCCGCCCGGGGCCTGCGGACTACGTGGGGGTGCAGCTACCCAGAGGAGCCACCAAACCCGCCCCCTAGTGGCCGGCTCTCAGTAGGACAACCCCACAGTCAGAGGGGGCTTTCCCCACTGTCCCTGCAGACCCAGGCAACCCTGCGGGGCCGGGAGGACCACGTCCCGTGTGCAGACTATCAGGGCCCATAGGCTCGCCACCTCACTGCTGGCAAGCGGCACACAGGCCATCTGATCAGTGACGCCCAGCCGGGTGCGAACACAGGGCAGGCGACCGGAGGGTCAGCTGGCAAATCCCTGAGGAGGGCCCAGCTGTGCTGGGGGAGCCCCGGGGGGTCACGGCTACCGCCAGGGGTCCAGAAACCAGACAGTGGGGGCCTGCACGCTGCAGGGACCCATGTGTGCCGAGGGCCGCTCAGAGCAGGTGCAGAGCTGTCTGGGGGGAAGGGGCCCTGGGGGCATCGTGCAGGCAGTCACGGGCGGGAGAACACGCCGGTGAGGTAAGCGGGACTCGGGAAACTGGCTCAACTCAGCAGGACAGGCGGCTGGGCCCGCCCCAGACCCAGCAGCCACCCTCCTAGTGACCTGGAGCCCCCCTCCCCTCTGCAGGTGCCTCTGCCCCAGAGAGCCCACCTCCGGGGGAACATACGGGAGGGTGAGGAGGGGTCCCCAGCTCAGCAAAGCCTCCTCTGTGGGGAGGCTGAGCCCTCCTAAACATCCTGGACAGAAGCTCGGGGCGGAGGGGCTGGAGGGCCAGGCAGCGGGGACTCACCATGGGGCAGAACTCCATCACCAGCAGGTAGGGGGTCACCTCCGCGCACTGCGCCAGGCACTGAAGCAGATTGCTGTGCTGCAGGGCCCTGCGGGAGCCAACAGGCTGCCCCCCTGACTCGAACTCAGGGCAGGAGGGGGCGGGCGGGCGGGGAAGGGGGCTGGCTCTGCAGGGGTGGGGGAGGAGCAGGGACAGCACAGAGCTCGGCTTTGTCCACGGGGGCCCGGCGCCCCGTGCCCCCAGCCCCCCCCTCCCCGCCCCAGCCGGCCCCGGGGGCCGCCCACCTGTAGGGCTGAGCCTCCTCCAGGAACTGCGTCTGCTCCTGCACGCTGGCGCTGGCCTTCAACTCCTTCACCACCACCTGGGTGCTGCTGATGCCCGAGTTCACCTCCCCCAGGAACACCTGTGGGGGCGGGGGCGTCACCACGGCCCCCCGGGCTCTGCCTCCAGTCCCTGCTCTTCCTCTCTCCCCTTGAACCCGAGCCCGGAAGCCTCGTTACGCTCATCTGCAAAAGGGCTTCTGGGCCCCTCCTGGGTGGACCCTCCCAGCTGAAACATTTGCTCTTGGTGGTCACCCCAAGCCCCCCAGCTGTCCTCAGCTCTCTGGGGGTCTGCAGGGAGGAAGAGGGACCTGTTGCTGCCCCACCCGGGCTGGGGATCAGGGAGAAGCCAGGACTGAGACGCTGCCCCCCCCCACCCCCGCCTCTCAGAAGTACCTCCCGGCATCTGACAGCAGGGCTCCCCCCCCCCGCCGGGAGGGGACCCCAGGGCTGGGGTGGCTCCCAGGAGAAGCAGGCCTCCACCCTGCCCCTCTGCCTGCCAGGGGAGAGAGGGGCCCACGGGGTCAGCCCCTCTCCCCCACCCCACCCCAGGGTCAGCAACTCACCTTCCCGAACCAGCCGTGGCCAACCTCCTCCAGGTACAAGAGGCTGTGACGGCCCAGGTCTGTGGACTTGAGCAGCTGCACTATAACAGGGTGGGGGTGGGGGTGGGGGGCTCAGGGACCCCAGCTCAGGCAGTCACTGCCCCGATCTTCCCTCACCCGGCGGCCCCTTCAGGGGTTGTCCACTTGGCCTTTTCTGGGGAGCTGCCCTGAGACCCCCAGAGCCGGGGCTGCAGCTGGGGGCCGCCACCAAGAACAGGGTGCCTGCCTCCCAGGGGAGCTGCAGACCTCCAAGTCACGTCCGGGCATCTTTCTCCTGGGTCTGCAAAGGCTGTGCCCCTAGGCCACCGGGACGAGCCAGGCTGAAGACAGCAGGGCCTGGAGCCAGGACGGGCTCACAGGCAATGCCAGGCAGGCAGTGTGGCCGGGGCCCAGCCCGTGGGGAGGAGGGCCCCGGAGCAGCCCGTCCCCTCACCCCTGCCACAGGCTGGCATTCCAGCACCAGGCACACCAAAGGCTCCTTTGTTGGGGTCTGCTTGGCACAGCCCTGTACGGAGCACACAGGGCCCATTCTCCTACAGGCTGTGCTGGGTGAGGTCAGTAGGGAGGAAGGGTCAGTGGGGGCCCCAGAGGAAGGGCCAGGGCTGCTGAACCCACTCGTGCCCTGTGCCCCAAGGGATTCCCCGAATTCTGCTCCCACGCCAGCTGTCCTGAGGGCCCAGGGGACAGGGCTGGGCCTGGGATGCCAGGAGAGCCTCGGGGGTGGGGGGCTGCTCCCAGGGAATATTGACCTTGATGCTGAGCAGAAGTGAGGGTGGGGGTTGCACGGGCCCCGAGTCTCGGGGCTCCCGGGCCCCAGCCTGCGGGCTCCTCCACATTCTCCAGGTCCAGGTGATACCTGTTACTCAGGGTTTTAGCCCTTGACCCCGGCATCACCTGAAGTCTCTCCCGTCCCCAGGGACAGGGAACCCTACAGAACTACACGTGAGCTACAGAAATGGAGAAAGCCGGCGGTGGCCGCTCGCTCCTACGCCCCGGCCCCCCACCCTCGGGGACAGTCCCCTGAGGGGTGGGAGAAGCCAAGTCTCAAAGATTCTTCAAGGTCCCCGACACTGCTTGCAGGTGACAGGCCCAGGCATGGGGGGGAAGGGAGTGTCCCCTAGGATGACCCTTGGCTCCCCCACCAGTTACAGTGTCTAGGGTCAGCACAGGCTCAGAGGGCCCCACGGTCACCCAGGAAGGTCGGGGGGGCCTCCTACAGCAGGGTGTCTACCTTCAGGGTTTCATGGGGTGTTGATTTGGGCCAGTCAACAGATGTGCACATGCCTTTGAGCCCCAGGCCCTGGCTCCTGCCTGACTCCGGCTCGGAGGGGTGGAGGTGGTGATACCCATGGAACCCTGGGCCCTCGGGCTGAGGACCCAGACCAGTGCCTTGGGGGCCCGCAGCCCTTGATGAAGTCTGGGCTTCAGGGTCACGGGCCTGGGAAGGTGTGGAACAGAGCGGGTGGGGTGGGCTAGCTCATGACCACAGCAACAGGCTGTCCCCTTCCCCCCCCCACCCCCACCCCGGGGCCTGACAGCCTTCCCAAGGTGCCCCTGGAGGAGCTGGGGTGGGCACCGGCCTTGCCTAGGAGGCTCCAGGGAGACGACTTGAGATCAGGCTGCCATGGAACCCAATGAAGCCAGGGACCGTCTCCCACCCCAGGCTCCAGACACACTTGGGGGCTTCCACAGGGACGGCCTCCAGCAGGCAGGTTCAAAGCCCAGCTTGGATGCTGACCTATAACCTCGCAAGCTCGGGCCCACATCGGCCCTGTGGGTGGTCACCCTGGTGGGGAGACCCCAGGGTGGGGAACAAACAGGAGGCCAGGCAAGGAAGCTACTATGGGAGGAGGCCCCTGCCTGCACCTGCCCCACCCCCAAGGCCTGAGTAAAAGGCCCATTCACAGCCCCGCCCACAGAGGGAGCCCCAAAGAGCCCCTCCTCCCCGAGTGGGTGGGCCCCACCCACTGGGCACAATGGGGCCCATGTGCCGGCGTGGCCAGCCGGAGCTGAGGGGGTGGTCTGGGGTCAAGCGTCCAGGGACAGCAGAGGAGCCCCTCCTCCCTGCACACGGGCAGCCCATCCCAGGACCAGGGCAACAGGTCCCTCAACCCCGTGGCCACCCCTTCGCACAGCAGCCCCCAGGTGGGGAGCTGGCCGGCAGGCTGACCCAGGCCTGCCCGTGGCGCCCCCGGTCCCAGCAGAAGGGGGCACACGCCAGCCCTTTGCCACCCCCGCCCGGGGGGGGGGGGGGGACACCGGCTGCTGAGGCCCGAGTCGCACCTTCTGCACACCAGCTGGGCCTACTGGGGGGCTCACTCACCTGAGCGCCCCGGCTGCTTGGCCATGGGCAGGGAGACCTCGGTGAGTGGCAGGACGTACACGTCTGGCCCGTTCGGAGCCCCTGAGGCAGGGGAGCCCTGTGCCGAGAAGCCTGCTGCGTACTCTTCCCCCTCGGCATTCTCAAACTCCTGCAGCGGTAGGTGGGCGCCAGGCTCGCGGGGAGCGCCAGGACTCCCAGGGACGAGGGCAGGGCAGGGCAGGGGAGGGGACGGTCACAGGGCACAGGGCAGGCTCAGAAAGGACGGAGCTCTCACCTCCTCTGGACCTGGGGGTGGAGCGGGCTGGGGGCCTGACCTAGAGTTGGGGCACCTGCCGGCTGCCCCTTGGACCCCTCCTCTCGCTCCTCAGGGCAGAGGACACGCGGCCTTCCGAGCCCCTCCCCCTCCAGGGGACCAGGGACACCAGCTGCCCAGAGGGCCAGAGGGCTGCTGTTTGTGTTGGTTGGTTGGTTGGTTGTGAGGAAAACCAGCCTCCCAAGGCCAGAGTCTCAAGCCTGGGGGGCCATGAGCCCCAGGGCAGCAGCGCCTGGCCCAGCCCGGTCCACCCCGACCAGCGACCAGCGACCAGCGGGGGGCGGCGGTGGAGCCAGAGACAGGAGACCGAGAGGCTGAGGCCAGCTGCCCCTGCCCATCCAGTCAGCCCCCCACCCCTCCCGCCGACTCCTCTGTCTGCCACCCCTCCCCACTGCAGCCCGAGCCCCGCCCAGCCTGTGAACTCAACCTCAAGGTTAGGGCTGGAGAGTGGGGACAGGATGGGGATGGGGGGGACCTCACCACCCACCCCCCCCCCGCCCCAGTGGAGGGGCATCTAAGTGCCCCTACCCCTTCCAGACAAAGAGCCTTCCTGAGTGCCCAGAGCAGGGAGCCCACCCCCACCCTCCACCCCCAGGCCAGGCACCCTGCCACCT
Organism: Neofelis nebulosa; assembly: GCF_028018385.1. NCBI lineage: Eukaryota > Metazoa > Chordata > Mammalia > Carnivora > Felidae > Neofelis > Neofelis nebulosa. Next base: position 14,832,967 of record NC_080797.1, on the reverse strand, counting down.
TCCTCAGCCGTCCCCCTGGACCTTGACCCAGGTGGGCCTTTACCCGCTCCCAGGGCTCCTTAAGAGCCTGGCCTGGGCAGCCCGGGGCTGGGCCCCACCTGGCTGGCTGCTATTTTGAAATGCCGCTGCTGCACCTCTCTATGGGGGAGACCCCTCCCCCCAGGTCCAGAGCACATTCCAGAGGAGAGCCAAAGTCTCAGAAACCCAGAGCCTGATGCAAAACAACTCCTACTGAAACAACAGCAACTCTCCTCCCTGGAGCCCACAACCGGACTGCCCAGGTGGGGAAACTGAGGCCTGGAGGGCCCCACCCATATGGACAGGCAGCTGGACTTGGAGCCAGGGGGCCTAGGTTTCTCCCTCAGTGCTGCGTGACCCCAGGACCCTCCTTTCCCCTGGTCTCTGTGTTCTCAGCTTCCAGGGGTGACTGGAGACCCCCTGCTGGTGTCCCTGTGGGCCAGCCCCTGTCCTGGCCCAGAGAGGACAGAACATCGGGGGCAGGGGGAAGGGGCCGGTGCCTGCGACGACCCCCCTGCCCAGGGCCCTCAAGACCACCCTCGGGGCCCTGGGATACTGCAGCTGTAGGCCCACACACCCCACCGGGGCCTGGCCCAGCCCATACCTGATGGTGCTGCCCGACAGCCCGCTGGATGGTTCCGGCACAGCGGGCAATCAAGTAGGACAGTGTGAGCATCGCTGCCCGGCCCCTTCTCCCAGCAAGCTCCACGGGGGTGCCCAGCCCTGGGCCCCCAGAGACCAGGCAGGAGCCCCCGGTGTAGGCAGGCCCTCCCACCAACACGTACTGGGGCTGGAATGTTCTGGGCACCATGTTCTCCAGGAGGTGAGGAGGGCAAGGGTAGGAGGGGCCGAGGCTGGTCCTTGTTTGGGGCCTTGTTCTCACAGTACCCTGAGGAGGGGCTGACCTATACAAGGCTCCCCCGCCCCCCACCCCCCATGACCTCACGGCTCTGGCCCCAGGATCCTGCCTGGCCCAGATGCTGGGTGCCCGCAGGTCAGGGAGACCGTCTAGCCAGGGCAGGGTGCAAGGAGCCACAGCCCTGCCACGGAGGCACTGAGGGGCCTGGAAGGGTGGCCTCTGTAACAGGCAAGTTCCTCGTCCTCACCAGGCAGGTGGGCAGCTCCTGCGGGCCCCCACTCCGTGACATGCCATACCGGGGGGGGGGGCGCTATTTCTCTAAAACGGGGTGTGGGCCACTTGGTGTGGACACTGATGGGTGCCACAGGACGGCCCCTCCCCTCCCCAACTCGCCAGGCCCAGGAATCCGACCTCCAGCCCAGGGCAGGGGGTGAATGACCACAGCCCAGCCCACTATTTGCTAAGTTGGCAGGAACTCGACCCATGTGGGCGGGGTGGGGGGGGCAGCAGGGAGCCTCTGCTTGGGGTTCTCAACTGCCAGCTTCTCCCCCTGGTCCTCCCCGCTCAGAGCTGCAACCAGACATGGCGGGGTGGGGGGGACAGCTCTCCAGGGGGTACCCCTCAGTCATCATCCTCAGGAGGGGGCCCCAGAATTCAGCCCAGGACCCTTGGGAATGTAACTCTGGGGAGCGGCCGTAGTGAAGACGGGGCCGTACATTTAGCTGATGCTCCGTGAGTAGCAACGACCACTACCTCTGTGCACGGTCACCCTGATTTCTGGCTCCGGCACACGATCCCCACCTTGTGGGGTAGAAGATGCCCCAGGTCCGGCTGGCAAGGTGGTTTTGGTGCAGGGAAAGCGTGTCTGGGTGGCTTTGGTTTCCTGTTGTCGGTTCGAATGAGCAGGAACTTGAGGACCGCTGGGCCAAGAGCCCTCCTCCTCCACTGGGGAGTCAGGGGCGTCTGGGGAAGCGAGCCCCCTCCCACACCGGCTCAGGAGCCCCCCGTGAGCCCTTGCAAGGCCCATCCTCACTGTCCCAGAGTGCCCAACCCATGTGCGGCACTGAGTGGCCTGGCCCTGAGCTGGGACATGCCCACACAGAGGGGGTCCAAAATGGGGGAGACAGTGGGCTGGCCTCCACGGCCCTCCTGTAGGCAGCCCCCCAGGGGAGGGAGGCTCAGTGCCGAGTGGGCACAAGAGAGCCCAACCCTTGGGATCCCGTCCGCATCCCCTTGGGCCCCCGGCCCTCACCTTGAACCCGATGCCACCCTTCTTACAGCACAGACAGGCCAGCATGAGGGCAATGACAGTGAAGAGCCCGGAGAAGGACACGGCCACCACAGCCAGGGAGGACGACCAGGAGAGCTCACTGAGGGGGGCGCCGTCTGCCGAGGAAGAGGGGGTCACGGGGCAGCCTCCAAGGCTCCGGCCCCCCAGGCTCACCCTGTCCCTCCAGGTGCACCCAGGGCCCAGCCAAGCCCCTGACTCCCCAGCCCGCCCTGACCCTTGCTCTGAGACCTGCCACCCACAGGCACAGCCGCGGGGCTCAGGGCAGAGCGGCCGCCGTGGCCCGGAGCCTGCAGTTCCCCGGACGGCCACTGGGTGCCGCTGCGGCCTCACTCAGAGAACACGGAGCCGGTAAAGCGGCTGGAGCCTTTCCCAGGTCCCAACTGTGGGGGTCACGGACGCCCCTCCACGAGGCCAGGGTCTCGGGGCTGTGGGAAACTGCCCTCCACGTATCTTCCAGACTTTGGTCACCCCACCTCCCCTCTCCGGAGCCTGCCCCAGGGGCTGTCATGCCCCCAAAGCTACGAGGACAGCACCCGCCAACACTGCGGGACCCCAAGGGCAGGGAGGGACCCTCAGGGCGCGCTGTGCGGGAGAGGTGTGGGGGCAGCCACGTGCCAGGCTCTGTGCCGCTGGGGGCCAGAGCCATGAGCCAGGCCCGTCTGGCCTCTGAGGCACAGGGACCCCCCTGCCCCGAGAAGGTGGCGCTACAGCCGTGGGGCAGCAGAGTCCCCCCATGTGGCTTGGCCTTTCCAAGTCACCCTCTTGCTGAAGCACCCAGTTTCTGTCCTGGGAACAGCAGTGACCCCTCGTTCTGCAGCACCTGGTCCACAAGGGCCCCTTCATGGCTAGCCCTCACCAGATGGGGAACCTGACGTGCCAGGATAGCATCACGTGCCCCCCCAACACATACAGGTGGCCCCCAAGCCAGGGCTCTGAGCTGCCCCCATCCCCCCCCCCCCCAAGCTCTGCTCATCTGGTGTCCACGGGCCAGCACGGCAGGGCCAGCCCAGGCGTCCCCCAGACAGAGGCGGGCACGGCAGGCCTGCCCCTCCTGTCCTGTCACACTGCACCCCCTTCCCCCAAAGACCTCTGTCTGTCCATCCCCGATTTGGCCCCTGGAGGTTTTCTGCCCCCAATTCCTCTGCACACACCAAGCATCCCCACCCCTCAGCCCCCAGTGGCCGATCCCCCAACCTGCCACCCAGCCCAGCCCACCTGGCATCCCGAGCCCATCAGTTCAGGTCAGATCCAGTCTCAGCAGGGCCTCGGGGGTCCCAAATGGTCACTGAGGTGGCCCTCAGGCCTGACCCCGATGGACAGGAAGAAACGAAGGCTCCGTGAAAGTGAGGAGCCTGCCTAGGGTGGCAGAGCTGACCTCCGACTGACGTGCCCCTGTCCCCGTGCCTTCTGTGCCGACATAGGAACCCAAGCTAACGTGGCATCTGGGAGGGCTGCCCGGAGGCAGTGTGAGCCTGAGGGCCTGGAAAGATGGCGAGCACAGCCTAGACTCCCGCTCAGGTCTCCAAGCTCATTCCCCACACCCACACAGGAGATAGAGGGGCCCAGGGAGCAGGGGCCGGGCAGGGCCAGAGAGCCAGGAGGATGGGGCCACCGTGGCAGGGGAAACCGGCCGGGCCTGCACCAGGAGGAAACCTGCGTGGAGGGCAGCCACAGGCCGTGTCCCGGTGCCCCAGGGGTGCAAAGCGGACACCCTCCCAGGGCCTCTGCAGGCCAAGTCGGGTGTGCGTGTTGAAAGTCGTGCACTGGGCTCCAACACTTGATAGCACACGGCCCACAGGCGCTGGCCGGTGGCGTTTCCTCCCGGGGCTGGAGATCCCGCACCCCCCAGGGAGCAGCCAGAGCCCTCAAGGCCGCTCCACTGCCATGGGGACCCACTGGGCACCCAGCACGCTCTTCTCCAGATGCCCCCACCTGCACACGCAATCCTGCACCTCCCTCTCCTGGCTGCTCCTGCAGCCCGGGGCAGGGCTTCCGGCCCGCTGGGTCCTTGAGGAAGACAGCAGGCACCCTGGTCCAACAGCCACCCACCCGGCAGGGCTGCACAGGCTGCTGCGGGGCACAACTACCTCAGGAAGCCCAGCTTCAGCCTCCACCCTCAGCCTCCACCCTCAGCCTCCACCCTCAGCCTCCACCCTCAGCCTCCACCTTCAGCCTCCACCCTCAGCCTCCACCCTCAGCCTCCACCCTCAGCCTCCACCCTCAGCCTCCACCCTCAGCCTCCACCCTCAGCCTCCACCCTCAGCCTCCACCTTCAGCCTCCACCCTCAGCCTCCACCCTCAGCCTCCACCCTCAGCCTCCACCCTCAGCCTCCACCCTCAGCCTCCACCCTCAGCCTCCACCTTCAGCCTCCACCCTCAGCCTCCACCCTCAGCCTCCACCCTCAGCCTCCACCCTCAGCCTCCACCCTCAGCCTCCACCTTCAGCCTCCACCCTCAGCCTCCACCCTCAGCCTCCACCCTCAGCCTCCACCCTCAGCCTCCACCCTCAGCCTCCACCTTCAGCCTCCACCCTCAGCCTCCACCCTCAGCCTCCACCCTCAGCCTCCACCCTCAGCCTCCACCCTCAGCCTCCACCCTCAGCCTCCACCTTCAGCCTCCACCCTCAGCCTCCACCCTCAGCCTCCACCCTCAGCCTCCACCCTCAGCCTCCACCCTCAGCCTCCACCTTCAGCCTCCACCCTCAGCCTCCACCCTCAGCCTCCACCTTCAGCCTCCACCCTCAGCCTCCACCCTCAGCCTCCACCCTCAGCCTCCACCTTCAGCCTCCACCCTCAGCCTCCACCCTCAGCCTCCACCCTCAGCCTCCACCCTCAGCCTCCACCTTCAGCCTCCACCCTCAGCCTCCACCCTCAGCCTCCACCCTCAGCCTCCACCCTCAGCCTCCACCCTCAGCCTCCACCTTCAGCCTCCACCCTCAGCCTCCACCCTCAGCCTCCACCTTCAGCCTCCACCCTCAGCCTCCACCCTCAGCCTCCACCCTCAGCCTCCACCTTCAGCCTCCACCCTCAGCCTCCACCCTCAGCCTCCACCCTCAGCCTCCACCCTCAGCCTCCACCCTCAGCCTCCACCCTCAGCCTCCACCTTCAGCCTCCACCCTCAGCCTCCACCCTCAGCCTCCACCCTCAGCCTCCACCCTCAGCCTCCACCCTCAGCCTCCACCCTCAGCCTCCACCCTCAGCCTCCCCTCTGTGTGCAGAACTAGGGGCAGGGAGCAAGCTCACTGAAAACAGGGTTGGAACACTGCAGGGCCTGTGGGTGGCCGGAAGCACAGGTCGAACCGTGGGCCCAAACCCCTTGAGGGGCGGCTACAGCCTGGGGGCAGCTGTAGGAGGTGGGGGTGGGTAGGGGCGGGGGTGGTTCTAGAGGAAAACCCCAGGGGGGCCTCCTAAAAGCAGCAGCTAGAGCCCTCCCTGCCACCTTCAGTGCCCTGCGGGCTGAGCAGGTCACAGTTGGGGCATAAAAGGGGCTTTTCTGTTGTCATTAAGGTCCTGCTGTAAGCACGTGAACCTACACTGAAGGGACCACAGAGTATGGCTCCTTCACGTGAAGACACGAGACGTCAAAGCCAACACGTCCAGGAAATGGACACGCCCGTGAGAAGGGACAGCAAAAGCTACCGCGCACACAGCAGGCACCGTGTCATCGCGGGCGCTGGCTCTGCCGACCAGAACCGGCCAGCATCCCGGCCACCCTGTCCCGGTCCCGCCTCTGCACATGCCCTCCTGCAGGGGCCGTTTATGGCACTGGACCGTCTTTTGCCAGTTACATATTTTTTTTAATGTTTGTTTATTTTTGATATGACGCGAGAGACAGTGCAAGCAGCGGAGGGGCAGACAGAGGGAGACACAGAATCCGAAGCAGGCTCCGGGCTTCGAGCTGTCAGCCCAGAGCCCGACGCGAGGCTCGAACCCACGAACCGCGAGACCATGACCCGAGCCGGAGTCGGACGCTCAACCAAATGAGCCACTCAGGCACCCCGCCAGTTACGTTTAAGAAAACATTTCCATCCACTGCAGAAGCAACACAGAAAGTGAGGCAGAGACCCCAGGTCCTGTCACCGTCCACGGGTCAGCCTCCACCCTGCCCCGAACGGGACGCCTCCTCGATGGCCTGGTGGCCCGGGCACCACGGTCCAGCGCAGCCGGGGCTTTCCCAGAGGAGGCACTGCATTCTGGAAAACTGTACAGCCGCGTTTAGGAGCAGTGCCTCACATTTATGGGGCACCTGCTGTGTACCGAGGTCTCCCTTCCAGGTTGCGAAGGGGACAGAGCATTTCTCGGGAGCTGGGCGGGAGAAGGGCAAGGCACAGGTCAGAACAGAACCAGGTGCCGGGCTGGGCTTCCCGTAAAAGGAAAATGTGACCTGTTTCTGCCATCAGGTGGGGACAGGTGTCTGGGCGGGACTGTCACATGACCTAGATCACCGCCCCCACCACCAGTCCTCTGTCAGCGAGTCCTGTGACCCTAAGGGGGATGAAACTCTAACCTGGTGACAGAAGCTACAACAAGCAGAGAGAGGGGGTGGCCGTGTGTCTGTGGCTGATGACACGTGGAAAAGTGGTGACTGTCACCAGCACGCACGCGCTGCTGCGGGATGATGCGGGGAGCCAGGGCCTGAAGGGACAGCCCGGAGCCAGGCCGGCCGGCCAGAAGACCCCACACAGAACACAGGCGATGGCGGGATGGAGGGGCCGTGCAGGGGAAGAGCCACGTCCCCACACACCGCAGTAACTTCAAACTGACATCTGGAAGTCAAATCACAGCACCGGAGAAGAAAAGAGGGAGACACCAGGCTTCTTGGTGGAAAAGAATGTTTAAGCTAAGAGCAATGGAGGGAATCACAAAATATCGATGGGTTTCGCTCCATAAAAACGTATGTTCCATAAAAGCCCCAAATTCAAGGCGCATGGCAAACCAGGAAAAACGATTTACAGAACACCTGTCACAAGACTGGCAGCATTACTCTACAGGGCCCACCATCAGTGAAAATAAAAAAAAAAAAAATACGTTAAGACCCCATAACACAAACAAACAGACTAAGCAAAGCCTGCAAGGAAACGATCAGCCTGGTCCGTAATCAAAGAGACACAACTCGAAACACGAAGTCCGCTTCCGGCCTGAGCGAGTTCCCAGAACCCCCCGTCCTGGCTGAAGCCAGGGCACCAGAACCAGCCGCCAGGCTCCCCGTGCGAGAATCGGAGAATCAACTGGAAAGCGGTTCAGAGATGTGGGTGCAGCTCCTTGGGGACCGAGCTTCTCGTTGGCCAAGTGATTCCTTGTCTGGGAATTTATTTATTTTTTAATGTTGATTTATTTGGGTGGGAGGGGCAGACAGAGAGAGGGGGACAGAAGATCCCAAGCAGGCTCCACACTGTCAGCACAGAGCCCCGTGCGGGGCTCGAGCTCACGAACCGAGAGATCAGGACCTGAGCTGAAGTCAGACGCTCAACCGACTGAGCCACCCAGGCGCCCCCACCTTGTCTGGGAATTTCAGCCAAGAGACTAACCCGGAGGGCGCACAAGTCCTGAATAAATGAACGGAGGAATGAGAGCGCTGACTCCGAAGACAGACACACGTCCCACGCATTCGCTACGGTGACGGTTCTAAGAATAACAAAAATGTCGCAAAAGTCCACCAGTGAGGAAGGATTGAACAAAACGGTGTATCTGCAAAGGAGCCAGAGAAAGTGAGTTGAAGAAGTTTTCAAAGTGGAAATCTCAACGTGACGCTACTCAGAAGAAGGAAGACACACAAGGACACGGTTGGGCGCCGGGCAAGTGTCCGTCACGTGACTGTGCGGCCAAGGGGTCGTGGGGCCCCCCAGACCAAGCGTGAGGTCTCCCGAGGGCCAACCGTCAACGGGCGTGGTTGAGTCTATGTCAGTCACACGTCGATAAGGTTGAAAGCAAGAGGCAGGACTGCTCCTAAATCCAGGTCACCGTTGTGTTAAAAAAAAAAAAAAAAAAATTCACCTGGAAGAAAATCTCTCAAACCGTGAGCGGTGCCCGTCTGGGGCGGCAGAACCCGCGTACCGCCTGCTCGTTGCTGGCACATTCCATACGGCCGCTGCCGAGCACTCGGTCTCTAGAATCTAGTGTGTGTCATCTCCTGTAATTATCACTCACAACCCATCGTTCCGTCTGGAAAGACCCCCACGGCCGCAGAGCACGCAGAACAGGGCCCCGGCGTCACCGAGTCCTGGGCTCGGCCCCCCACACCCTGTCCAAACTTGGGGGAGCCACGTGGCCAGAGGTCAGTGAGGTCTCCCCCGGGAATGATGGGGACACAGAAGGAAGGTGGAGGTGGCCTTAATCAGGCAAGAGAAGGGGCAGCGACCCTGGTTCCGTCCTCAAGTCCGTGGACTCACTCCAGGGACTTGAGTTTTGGCCACGCCGGCATCGTACAGAAGGGACGTGGGCTGAGCCGCGTTCTGGGCCCCGGGGCGGCCCTCCCGCACCTGCCCCTCTCAGCACCCACCTGGCTGTCCCGGCCTGGACCCTCCTCCCCAGCCCCGCCCAGGCCGCCAGGCCGCTGACACAGCAGCCACCAGCACAGCCAGGACCCTGTCCAACCTTCAGGGGTCTGAAGCTTCCAGGCCGTTCCTCACCCAGGCGGGCGCCATCTCCAAAAGCACGACCCACCAATGGCCCCTCTGAGCCATCCACGCTGAGCCCCACTTGCCCACGGGCTTGGCGTGAGGGGACATCCCTGGGGGCCTGAGACACAGGCAGTACTCGGGCGCCATGCTGAAGGAGCGAGGGCGGGGCCCGTCAACCCTCCAACCTCGACGCCACGTGCCTCGGTTTCCCCAGTCTCCTCTGGAGAGGCCACCCCCTGCTGTCCACCTGGCATCTGCTCTGAAGGGTAAGTGAGCAGTCTGACCACTAAGATGCCATGATTTTTGTTTAATTTTTGTTTATTTTATTCTGAGGGGGGGAGAGAGAGAGAGAGAGAACTCGTGGGGGAGGGGCAGAGCAAGGGGGACAAGGCAGAGCCCGACATGGATCTCGAACTCTCAACCCATGAGATCGTGACCTGAGCCAGGGGCAGATGCTCAGCCAGCTGAGCCCCCCAGGCGCCCGATGCCATGATTTTTTAACGGGAAGTAAGTGTCGTGAGGCCCCACAGGTGTGGAGTCTCCAGAGCAGCAGAAAACAGGGGGTGTTTGCCAGGGGCCATGCGACGGGGAGTGGCTGCTGGTGGCTCGTTGTGTCGTTACGGGGTGAGGAGAATGTTCTGGAACCAGAGGGGTGGGTGCACGACACTGGGCACTAAATACCCTGCATCGCTCACTTCCAGACGGTCCCCTTTACGTTACGTGAGCTTCACCTCGATTTCAAAGTGTCCAGAGAGCACTCAGACGCCCGTGGAGGCCAGGTCAAGGGTCACGTCCACAACAGAGAGTACTGTCCATCGAGGCCTGATGCCCTCTGCTGCTCGCACCACGGAGAGCTCACTCCCCAGCAGGAGCAGCCGAGGGGTCCCCAGCCCAGCCCAGTGCGCCCCGGGCTCCTCACGTGGCGTGCCCAGGCTGCCCAGCCCACGGGGACTCCAGCGCGGGGATCAGCCGCAGGCCCGGGGCGGGGCCTCGGCCGGGCGTCTGAGGACATCCTGGCACCAGTCCCCCTGCCCCCATGCCCGGTGACGCAAACGGGGTCCTGCACAGGAAGGAACCACAGCCAGGAGGGCGTTCTGCTGAGTTAACAGGATGAGGCAAGTGAACAGTGTTAAGGGTGGCAGTTTGCGTGCCCAGGGTGTCAGGGGCCAACGTCCCAGGGAGGCCCCACTGACCCCATCGTCTGCCCCTGACACCCCCATCTCCCAGCCCCCTGCCGAAGCAAGCAGGAGTCAGCAGGATTCTGGGGTTCCAGGGGCGGGGGGGTGGCCGGCAGGAGAGGTCCCCACCCCCACCAGCCGTCCTGGGAGCAGAGCCAGTGCTGGGGGTGGAGGGGGCAGAGGTTCTCCACGAAGGTTGGTCTGTGGGCCCAGACGTGGAAGTTTTCCCTAGAGGAACGGAATTCTGGAGCGGGGACACGGGCGCCCTCCACCAGGTCTGGGCCCTCATGTGGCCGGGTGCCTCCCAGGGGGACCCAGGCTCATGTGTTTCCTCCCTTCTTCCCCCAGATTTCAGAGATCAGCGGGAAGGATGACAGAACGGACCGGGGATTGAAACCAGAGCTCCCACTTGTCTGTAAGGGGGGCTGCGGGCTGCCGGGGTGGGAGTGGCAGCCAGAGACACACGCGGGCCCCCCCGGGACGAAAGCCACACCTGCAGGAGACACCCCACAAGAGCCGGGACTGCATCCAGAACCGTCACGCACGGCCCCGAGGGGCCTAAGAGAGCCTAAGGGGGGAAGGACCTGACCACGTCCTCCCCACCTCAGAACCCGACTCTGGGCAGGGTCGCAGCTGCCCAGCCTCTGCCCCCCGCAGGTGCGTCTGGGTGGCGAGGCTGTGGCCCACTGCTCCCACCCCAGAACCTTCCAAACCTCTCACCCCCGAGTCCCGGTTCTCCTGCTCTGTGCAGGACAGGGGGCGGGGGACGTGCACACAGGGCTGGACGGTGAGCAGGTGATCTGAACAGTCGTGCACCCCAAAGACAGAGGTGGGTCCGTGAGGGGAAGGGACGCCCCCTCCAAGAGAGAGAAGCGCGAGTGTCCACCTAGAGCGACAGGCCTGGAGCCGGCGGTCACGGCTCAAAGCCCTGCAGGTGCAGACGGCCTGCCCGGGCGGCTGTGGCCAGAGGCCAAGTGGGGTCACGGCAGCCGCTCACCCGAGAGGGCTCTTTCCGGAGCCCCCGACCACAGATCCACGGAGGGCGGCCCGGCAGCTGGCGTGGCCAGTATCAGCCCCCTTCCTGCTGTCGCTGTGGGTCGGGACCTAGAACCTCACCCAGAGCCTAAGAGGGGGAAGCCTGGGTTCCAGCTCCCCAGGGGCAGGATACCTCCGCGGGGGCCCTGGGGCCTTCTTTCCGGAGAAGGGGGGAGGGACAGCACACAGGTCCCCACGTCCTCACACACGGGCACTCACACGCACGTGTGCACACACACACACATACACACACTCAAGTACGTACACATTTGCTGCCACGTTCACATGCTTTCATGTGTTCAGTCTCCCACCCACGCACACCCACGCACACCTCTAGGCCCTCACATGCACGCGCACGTGCCTGCTCCCTGATACGTGCACACACACTTGCACGCTCACACCTGCACACACACGCACTCCCCGCCATCACGCGCGTGCTCTGGAGCGCACACTGGCGGTTTGGGGGGGGGGGCACACCCCTGGGGGCTCCCTCCAGGTTCCACCCCAGGACCGAACCCCAGGGCCAGATGAGCAGCCGGCCAGCTCCGCCCCACATCAGGCCAGCTTGTCACAAACACAGGGACGGAAGGAAGTTCTGCAATCTGCACACTGTCCAGTGACACATGAGAAAGCCCAGGCCTGGCCACCACCCACATCAGAGCCCCCTCCTGCACCACGGGTGCACTCTCACAGCTGGTCCTGAGGAGGGGGCCTGGGGGTCTGGGTGAGGACCGTTAACACGGGTGCCGCGGCCTGCCTCTATGCTCCCCTCTGGCTGACACACGGTCCCCTCCGCCTTTGGGTGGATCATCCACGGGCGCTAGAAGCTGCCTCTTGGGGGGTGCACAGCCCGTTCAGAAGCGCGAGCGCCACGACACCTGTGTCTGGCCAGGAGCTTGGCCCAGGACGCGTCCACACCACGCCCGACCGATGAGGGAAAGGCTGTAACGGGCGTTCACAGAAGAGACGTGCAAACGGGCAACAAGGCCCCGGAAAGGCCTCGAAGGCGCCCAGTGGCGGGAAAAGGCAAGTAAGGCTGCCGCGGGGCGCCCCGGGTTGGCGGCCACCACGCGCTGGGCGGCCCGCGACGTCCACTGCGGCTGCCCCCACCCTGAGCGGCTCCAGCCGCTCTCCCAGCAGGGCCCTGACGAGCGTATGGGGGGGGGGGGGGGGGGGGACAAGGGAGACCCCGCGCTGCGCGACTTGTGGACGCGAAATGTGCACGTGAGGCCAGCCCCTGGAGGCACACGCGGTGCCGGTGGGGGGCAGGGAGTGGGGAGGGCCTGGCGGTCAGCATGGGGACACCAGCGTTCCTAACCCCGCCGCTCAGATGGTTGCACGACTCCGTGAGTGCAGTAAACACCACCGGCGTACGTGCTTCAGGGAGGTGAGTCCGGGGCGCCTGGGCGGCTCAGTCGGTTGAGCACGTGACCAGCTCAGGTCATGATCGCGCGGTTCCTGAGTTCGAGCCCCGCGTCCATCGGGTTCGCTGCTGTCCGCGTGGAGCCTGCTTAGGGCCTCTGTCCCCCCCCTCCCCTCCCCCTCTCAGAAATTAAAGAAAAAGCCAGGGGCGGGGTGAGTCCCGTGGAATGTGAATTCTATCTCAACAAAGCTGTCATAGGGAAGTCGGGGACAGAAGGCAATGGCCGTCCACACCAGGTCACCGGCGGAACAGTGCCGTCGGCGTGAGTGGGACGGACACCCGACAAACAACCCACCCGCCCGGCCTGAGGCCAAGCAACAGCCACTGGAGGCCCTGGGTCCTCCTGCTCGGGGGGTCGGAGCCCCCGCACCTGCTGGGGACCACAGGCGGCCCCCGCAGCCCCTTGTTCAAAATCATTCAGAATTTTAACGTGGCAGAGCATGAAGCCTGTGGGACCCTCCCCGGAGCCAGACCCCCACGAGGACTCCCCAAGTCCCCAAGACGGTGTCCCCAGAACCACCCTGCTGCCGGGCTCCCACACCGGCCTCAGCACAGGGGAGGCCTCGGCGGAGTCCAGACGTGGGACCCAGGCTCCCCTGCTCTCGGCCCGGCTCCCATGGACGAACAGCTTGTCTCCCCGGCCAGCCCAAGGCCAGCGGCCAGGGCACCCTGACCAGCAGGTGGGCACACCCTTCATGGGGAGGGGCACCACCGCACCCTCGCCGGGGCTGAGCAAGGCCAGGTCCGGCCACACCCCACTGTGGGAGGTGACCTCCCGTCGCCAGGACCCCACTGCCTGATGCACACACGCCGACCCCTAGGCCGCCCAGCCACTGCACTGGCCCTGCCCACTCCTGTCCTGCCACTTCCTCCTCCCCAGAGCAGGGGCTGGGGCCTCGCGACCACAAGCCCCCGTCCCCCGGGGCCCGACGGTGGAGAGCGGCCCCTGTCCTCCCAGAAACCCCCACTTACCCCGCTCCGGGCGGCCGCTCCCACGTGGCTCCGACCGCTGGTCTAACCCCAGAGTGACTCTCCGGAGACCCCTGACCCTACTCGGGGCCCCCAGGCGCCCCGCCTCGGCCCTGCCACTGCCCGAGGAAGCCCGGGGGGGGGCGGGGGGGGGGCTTGGCGTGGACACGGCCCAGACAGGCCGCCTGGGAACTGGCCTCCGGCCCTGCGTCCCCTGCCCTCGCTTCCTCTGCTGCTTCCTCTGCGGGGGGCGGGGAGGCCTCGGGCCGCCGTCCCGCTGGCGCCCCTTCCCGTGCGACAGGCAGGTCCTGAGGATGCCTGCGCGTGGTCGCCTCATTTTCTTCTCAAGGCTCCACCAGGTGGGGACGGCCGCCCCGTCTGCACAGGTGGCGGAGGCAGGCGGAGGGCGGGAGGCAGGCTCAGAGCCACCAGGGGCTGCCGGACGGCACATCACCAGCAGGGACGGGGCACAACAGCGCTGGGAGCCAGAAGTCCTCGGTCAGGGCCACGCTCCCTCTGGGTCCTGCCGGCCTTTCCCAGCTTCTGGGGGTGCCAGGTGGCCTCCCGCATTCCCGCAAGGACCTCAGCCACGGGACTTAGGCCCACCCTGAACACTTACGAAGACTCCCATCCTGAGGCTCCAGATGGACAGGAACTTCGGTGGGGGACACTATTCCCCCCAGGAGCCCACTGTGGCAGGGAAGATGGGGTATGCGGGGGAGTTTCCCAGATAAAGGAGAGGCACGCGCCCCCAGGAAAGACTGTGGGTCGAGGGGCCCACCCTTGGGAAAGGCTCCGTGGCCGGGGGACAGCAGAGGCAGCCTTTGAGGGCCAGCCACCGGGACAGAGAGCTCTGGACCCCGGAGCCCCAGGCCACCTGCTTCGGGCACAGACATCCCTGCCCCCATGACTGTAAGGAGAGCAGTGATGGAGCTGGGGGCCGAGGGGGAGGCGGGATCTGGTTCTCCCCTCAGCCACGACCCCACCCAGGATGCCCTAGTACCCACCCAGGCCAGCGGAAATCAACAGCAGAACGGGGCTGTGGGTGCGACAACCAGGAGGTCACGGCCCTGGCGGGGGCCTCATGGGCCGGGACCCCCAAGGACAAGGTGGTGGCAAAGTCCGTGCACAGAAGCCAGAGGCAGTAATATGCCCGGCCCAAGGTCACCCAAGGCCGGGGAGATGGTCTGGCCTCGGAGGGATCAGGTCCAGGCCAGCCCCAAGTTCAGGTCAGGGGCAGGCCGGAGCAGCACGGACGGGCAGCCAGCGGGTCAGGAGGCCACACTCAGGGCTAACTGCGCCCGAGGGACACTCTTCAGCCCCAGCAGGTGACCACACATGTTATTAACGGGCAGGCTCTGCCCCGGCATGTCCGCACGAGGTGCACGTGTGTGTTCATCGGTGTGAAGGGGCACGTGTGCAGGCCTGCACCTGTACGTGCGTGTGCACATGAAGAGCGTAGGCGTGTGCGACGGCTTATATGTGTGCACAGTGTGTGACCACGTGCGTGTGAGCACATGTGTGTGTGTGCGCGTAGGAGTGCAGGTGTGTGCACAGGTGGGTGAGAATGCACGTGCGTGTGTGTGCACATGAGTGCAGGTGTGTGCGAGGTTTCTATGTGTGCGCACAGGTGTGTATGAGCACGTATGTGTGCGAGTGCACATGAGGAGTGGGGGGGTGTGTGTGAAGTTTATATGTGTGCGCACAGGAGTCTGCGTGAGCACGTGCGTGGGTGTATCACTTTCACTCATGGGAGGGCATGTGTGCATCCGTGAGCGTTCACGCGTGTACGAGTGTGTGTGAGCCTCTTTGCGTGGGTGCAGGGCCCTGTGGGGGAGAAACAGCCCCACTGAGGGAAGGGCAGAGCCTGGCTTCCTGGAGAACGTGCGGGGAAGCAAAGAAACCGGCTCACCTCCCCCTGTGCCCGGAGGGACATGGCTCCCCCTGCTGGCCCACACCCCGCGGACCCACCCCGGAGGACACGAGAAGGCCGCGTGCCTGTGTGGTCCCGGAGGGGCCTGGGAGCGCCTGCCTCCGGCTCCGGCCAGGCCTCAGGGCAGCCGGGCTTGCAAACTGCTGCCAGTTCCCCGGGCGCCCCCGGGGTCCTCAGCTCCCCTAGGTACACCCCTCTTTTTGTCCCCTCAGACCCCCCCCCCCCCACCGAGGCGTCACCCTAAGGCCCTGGCTGTGCCCAGCCCTGTGCTGGGAGTGAGCTCCCCGTGGGCCAGGCTCGGGGTGAGGATCCACCAGGGGCACGACATGAGCTGAGAGGCGGGGGGAACCGGCCGGGGCTGCCTTGTCTTCCAGGAACTTTCCCACACCCCCAGTCCCACCAGCCAGTGCACAGGACCCCTGCCCTGGGTCAGCCTCGACTGGCGTGGCCAACGCCTGCTTTCACGCCACCGACCCCGTGAACCCTCACGTGACCCCCAGAGGTGGGCACCTTACAGCTTAGGAAACTGAGGTGGCACAGAGAGGGCCACGTGGTCAGGGAGGGGAGCTCTCGGGGAGAAGCCAGAACCTGGAGGCGGCCTCTCAGACAGCCCCAGGCCCCCCGGGATCAGGGACTCATAGCCCTGCCCAGAAATGCAGCACGGTGACCAAGGCCGGCACCTGCCAGACACCTACTGAGGTCCCTCAGGCCTCATCCGGCCGGGTCCCCCCTCGGGACACTCCTACAGGAGAGGGGACCCTCACTCTCTCATGGCCACACCATCCTGTCCCTCCTGGCCCCGCCCAACTGCTCCTGACCCTCCCTGTGACACACCCATCATCCCTCAGTTCGCGCCTCCCACCTGGTCTCTCCAGGGTGAGGTTTCACGTATTTGGGACTGAACCTCAAGAGAGGTCGAGTGTTCGTTCGGCCCAAGGCCACACGGCACTGAAGTCACACGGCTACGTCTACCAAGAAATCCCGCACCCTCACCCGTATCCTGGGAAAGAGGACCCCAGTAGTGGCAGCCTGCACAGGCCCAAGGTGCCCCAAGACCACACATGCACGCCTGCCCCCCCCCCCAATGGCACCTGGCCCTGCCCACACCCGAGAGCTGGTGGTGGCCCAGGCAGGCACTGGTTTAGGTGGGGTCCCCAGGTCACACTTGAGCAGATACAGCCTCGGCCTCAAACTCAGTCCCCTTTTCTTTGTTTTTTTCTTTTTTTGGTTAGTATTTTTTTTTTTAATTTTATTTTTTTAAATTTACATCCAAATTAGCATGTAGCGCAACAACGATTTCAGGAGCAGATTCCTTAATGCCCCAGTCCCCTTTTCAATATAACTGCCACCGTCACTGCCTCCCGCCCATAGGGACCACCACGGAATCCCAAGAAAGCCACATGGCTTGGCCTGGTGACTTTATGAGGGACTCCCTGCACGGGCCTGGCCTCTCTGTCCACCCCTGACTGCTGGGCAACCACAGACACAAACTTCAAGACGGCCAAGACCTCGGGTCTTCCCTGCCCTCCGGACCATGCCCCCAGCATGGTCCCCCCCGCACCCCCCAACACGTGCAGCCCTCAAAAAGAGGCACCTCTCTCCACTCTTGGGTGGCGCCATGGAACCACCTCTAAAATAGCATCTCTGTTCACTAAGCCCCAAGTTTTCCCCAGGCACTTAACCTCCACGAGGGCCTGGGGGTAAGCACTGTTATCCCATTTTACAGATGAGAAACCAGCCCCAGAGAGGCGGGTTTGGGCAGAGAGACCCCAGCGGGTGAGAACTGGGCTCTGAACGCTGGGCGCTCAGCGGGAGGCCAGGGGACCCCACCTTTCCTCCTCCCCAACGCTCCCGTGGGGCCAACACCCTGCACCCCTGCCCGTTTACCCACCGCCGCCGTTGAGGGCAGCCCCTCTACACGAGGACACAGCTCTGCCCTTCACTGACCTTGCAGAGGAGACCTCCCCTCAGCCTCCCGACAACTTTTTTCCCTGGAAGTCATTAAACTGACACATTGTGATTACACTGATCACAGCTGTTTGCACTGTTGTTTCTCTAAAGTGGGGGAAGGGTCTGTGCCCAGGACACACCCGAGTGTAGGGAGGGGGTAAGTGAACCCCACACAGGGCAAGTCTGGGCTCCACAAATTGTGCAAGAGGGCGGGTGGGGGGAGGGCTTCCATCCCGGGGTCAGTCCTGGCGTGCACACACACACACACAAGCACAAACGACCCTGCTACCAGTTCCAAGGCCGGCACTTGCTGAAGCTGGACCCCCCGCCTCCCAGAGGGCACGCTGCCTGGAGCGCTGGCCTGGAGGGGCCTGGATGCCTGTCCCTAAAGGCTGCCCGGGCACAGGGCTGCTGCTGTCCGCCCTCCGGGCCAGCTGCTGATGACAGCACCTTCTCCAAGCCCTGGGAGTTGGTTGCCTGGGAAGTCTTTTCTGAGGGACTGACACCCACACCCTAAACCCAACAGGCGGACTTCACGTCAGCTCCCTCCTCCCAGGAGCAAAATGCCTTCGGATGGGGCCGTGCCCAGGGGACCCCGCGCGTGGCTGCACACACCGGGCCCTGCTCCAGGGAGGGAGACCCAGGAGAGCCTGTCACATGTGCGCCCGGCTTTGTTTTGGCTGGATTAGCCTGTGCCAAAGCTCCAGTGACATGTGGGTGGGACTCGGGCCCCTGGGCCATGGCTCCAGGGCAGGGATTTATCTCTCAGGCTGGTGGAGGAGGCCCGGAGCTGGGAGGGACGGAGGGAAGAAAGCCTACCACCTCCTGGTGACGGATGCGGGCCTCCAGCTGCCCCCGGCTGCTGGGCCCACTGAACCTGCCCACCGCCGCCAGGAGGCCAGGCAGCCACGGGTAAATGTGGTGCCACCAGGCTGGCAGAAGAAGAGGCTGGGCCCCAGGGCCCCTGCAGCCAGCTAGATGGTGCTGCCTTGGCTTCCCCCACACTGTCCAGGGGGCCCGGACACCCACCGAAGCCCATCTCTCCCGAGCCTCTGCCCAGTGGGCCGTCCTGTGGGTGGCCGCTGCTCCCAACTCCCTATGCAGGCTACTGGTCAGCCAGGCAGGGCTCCCTAGAACCTGCCCCCAACACCGACAGGGGCCTCCCACACCAAGACCATGGGCGGGCAAGGGGCCATGGTGGCCTGGGACCCAAAGCAACGCTCCCACACCTCCCAGGGGGGCCCTGGTCCTGGCCACTTCCTCCCCTGGACACCTGGGGCCAATGCAGGCCTCCTGCCCCAGTTACCTGAGCCTCCGCCGCCCACCCCCCTGCCAGAGGCTTCAGCTGTGCCAGTGCCGGCACCACGGCCTGCCCACCTCCACCATCAGGCCCCTAGGGGGTCCTTCCCAGAGCAGTTCCTCCCGCGGGCTCTACTCAGGGTGGGGAAAGGGTTAATTTCCATGCAAAAGAGGAAACCGCGGCTCAGGAAGCATCATGTCCGCAGTGGGGGGGGGAGGGGGGGGGGACTGGACTGGAGGTGGGGGTGGGGGGTTTGGCGGGCTGGACCGGCAGGTTGGGGGCAGCCGCAGCGGGCAGAGGGCTGGCCCAGGGGCGCGGCCAGCGGACTCACCGGGGTCGAAGTGCGAGCTGAAGGCGAAGCTGGGGTTGAAGAAGGACGACGACATGGCCAGGGCTAGCAGCGCGGCGGGCATCCCCGGGCTGACGCTGCGCTCAGGACGCCCGGGGCCCCGGGCCGCGCCGCGCCATCGCCCGAGCGGCCGCCGCAGGTGCGGAGCGCGCCCTGCCCGCCGGCCCGCCGAGCGCCCACCGCCGCAGCCGCGGGGCCGGGGCGGGTGCGGTGCGGGCGCGGGGCGGCGGCGGCAGACGAGGAGCCTCCGCCCGGCCGGCCGCGGCGCCGCGGGGCTCCGGGGCTGGTGCAGTCCGAAAACACTGGCGGGCGCGCGCGCGGGAGCGGGGGGGTGGGGGGGCCTCCCTCCCCGGCGGGGCGGGGGGGGGGCACGGAGCCGCGCGGAGGGGGGACCGGGAGGCTGGGGGGGGGGGGCGCCGGGACGGGGCGTGGGGAGGAGGCGCGGGCAGAGGGGACGGAGAGACGCAGGGTGGGAGACCCGGAGACGCGGGGGAGGCACGGAGGCGGGTGGGGGGGGGGTGCACGGAGGCAGGAGGGGGCACGGAGACGCGGGAGAGGGCACGGCGGCACACGCGGGGGTGGGCACCGTGGCGCGCAGGAGGAACACGAAAGCGCGCGCAGGGGGGCCAGGAGGCGCGCGGGGGGCCACGCGCGCGGGGCTCGGGGCCTGGCACGCGGCCCGCACACGCAGGTTTCGGAGGCGGCTCGGGTCCGGCCCCGCGCCCTTGGGGCGGCGCCCGCGCTGGCGGGGGGTTATTTTTGCACTGGCCACCCTCGCCTGTGCCTCGCCGCGACGACCGTGGAGGAGGAGGCGGCCGCCCCCACCCGGGAGTGCACAGCGCCCGCCCGGCGTTTGGGGCGGGCGCGGCGGCGGCGCCGGGCACCGAGGGACGGTCCCCTCCACCCCCACCCCCCACGCCGCGCCATCTTGCACCGCTGCGGCGCCCGCTGCAGGGGGCCCGTGGGCCGCGGGCGGCCGGGGTTGGGGGGGCGGGGGGGGGGGTGCTGAGATCAACGCCCCTCCCCCTGTGGGAGCCGGGAGAGTTACAGTGTAGTCGGGATCTGGGTTTTATGTAACCTGGGTCACGCTGGTTCATCCATCCATTCATTCCCCGGCCGATGAGCAAAACACCCCTTGGCAGGGCCCCGCTGGAGGGCAGGGGTGTTGTGGGAGGCAGGAGGGGGCACCTACTGCCCTCAGGGCCTGCGAAGGCTTTGGGGAGAGCAAGGACGCAGGCTCCCGCTGAGGAGTCAGCCCCTTAGGGAGAGGGCGCCAGAAGGTGGCCGCCTTCTTCTAAGGGGTCCCCTTGTGTAGAAAGTGCCCCACCAAGGGGTGAAGGAATGGGTGAAGGAATGGTCCCCTCCTTTCCCTTCAGACCTTAAGGGTCCCCTGCTATGAACAGTCCCGACCCACCACGGGCCTGTGGGAGCGAACAGGGTATCCAGAACCTTCTGACCGACCCTGATTGTGTGGAGGCTGCTCTAAGTAGCTTTGACCCCACAGGCCGCTGTTGAGGATAAAGGAGCCACAGGTGGAACGGCCAGTAAGGGGCCCGGTGGGGACAGGTGCTCAGATCCCGGGGGCGAGCAGGGTCAGAGGCCACCAGTGGTGAAGGTGACTGAGGGCTGTGATCTCGGAGTGTACCCAGGAAAAGGGGCTGGGTCCACAGTCCGCGACCTCCCCTCCCCACCCAGGAGGTAGGCCCAGCACTGCCCGGCCCCCATATGGAGGGTCCTGCCTCTGCCCACCCAGGAAGGTGCCCCGGATACCTGGACCCCGGGGAGGCTCCTTGAGGGACAGGCAGGGGAGATGACCGGTGGCCATCTCTGTCCAGACCCTCTGCACCACTGTGGCTGGCCTCAGTGACCAGGGTCAGAAGACAGTTCCCTGTGACACGGTTTGCCTGTGAACACACATGTGGGCACACACTCAAACGCAGGGGTCACCCGTAGCGGAAGCCTCATGCAGAGGGTGGGTAGATCTTGGAGCATTGGGGTTACGGACCTTCCTCTGGGGTCCAGGCAGGGCAGGGAAAGCCCCAGGGCTCCAGCTGCAACACTCCCCCGGCACTTGGCCACAGTGACGCCCCTCCCCCGCCCCATCCCAGGCAGCAGGGTCTTCCGAGGTTTTCCTGCAGCCCTGCTGTGTCCCAGGCATGGTAACCATTGAACTTGAGGCATTCCAGATCCCCCCCCCCCCCCACCGCCAGCGTTCTTCTGTCCCTTCGACTGGTACTTCCCACGTGGGGCCAGCCGGCAAGCATCACCGTCACCACGGTGTGGGGCAGGAAGCCTGGCACTGGAATTTAGGGGAGGGTCTGTCTGGATGCTCCCCGGAGTCAGAGCCAGGAACCGCTGTCCTGCCGGGGTCTCCTGAGCCCAAGGGCCCCCGGTTGGCACGAGCCTGACCCTCTTCCGGCATGATGAGGCCCACTGGGCAGTACAGGGCGCCGCAGCCCTGTGGAGGGCAGAGCTGAGCTGCTCGGGGCTGGCCAGGCTGCCTGGGACTCTTTCCCTGGCCTCTGGGCTGAGGTCCAGCCCCCTGACCTCTGAGAAAACACAGGGAAGACAAAGGATCCGAGCACCAGCAGCAAATACAACACCTTGTGCCCTGGGGCGCTTGCTTGCTTGCCCAGTGTCAGGGGTGGGGGCAGCAAGACAGAGAGACAGGTCCCAGCGTAGAGGGCAGGCAGGGATGGCCCAGGGCTCCCGCAGGTCTGGCTTATACCAATCCCAGGGTGGGGGGAGGTCCCTGAAGACATGCCCCCACTTCCCCTGACCCGGGGGGAGGCCGGAGCCCCAGAGCCCTCCACAGCCAGAGCTGGGCCTAATAAAGGTGGGGGTCAGGGTGCCACACACCTGGGCGACCGCTGCCCAAGGGGCTGGCTTGTCACCCGTAAAGGCCAGGCTGGCAGGTGCTGTTTCCCTGGCTTCACCACAGGACCCACAGGAAGTCCTAGGCCACGGGGATCGAGGTCACGGCCAGGAGCCTCTGGGCCTACAGCACGGGGTCACAGAGGCATCTCGGGCAGATGGTGTGAAACACTGTTCCTGCCTCCCTGGTGCTTGGGGTGGAGAGGGGAGGGCACCTGTCCCCGGAAAGATCCAAGGGGGCTGGGCCTCGCCGGGAATGGTGTCTACAGAGGGAGTTTGGGCCTAGAGGAGACGCGGGAAAGCCCGAGGCTTTGGCAGCATGTGCAGGAGCAGTGTGGGGCCGGGCGGGGTGACAGAGTGAGGCCGCTCTGTCCCTCAGCAGGTGAGCGGGCCCACGTCCCGTGCAGGAAAGGGATGAAGCGTCACACCTGCGGGGACACAGGCCGGCCCCGGAGGCATGCTCGGCGAGGGAAGCCCCAATGCACCAGGACAGAGGCTGTGGGTGCCCCCCACCCCCCGTGTGAGGGCCCCACGCTGCTCCCAGCCACAGAGATAGGACACAGCCGGTGGGCCAAGTGCCCAGTGAAGTGACCGCTGAAGGGGTGCGTGGCCTCTTTTGGGGTGACTGAAGTGTCCTGTGATGCTCGTACACCTGCAAAACCCAGAATTGTGCGTTCTAAACAGTGACCTCTGTGCTGTGTGAATTATTTCTCAGTAAAGCTGTCGCACTTAGGAATCGGCTAACTGATATTTTGAAATTTTTTTTACACTTACTTATTTTTTTGAGAGACAGAGCACGAGTGGCGGGAGGGGCAGAGAGAGAGAAGGAGGCACAGAATCAGAAGCAGGCTCCAGGCTCTGAGCCGTCAGCACAGGGCCCGACGCGGGGCTTGAACTCACAAGCCGTGATATCATGACCCGAGCTGAAGTTGGACCCTCAACCGACTGAGCCACCCGGGCGCCCCGTGGGTAACTGATATTTTAATGCAATACCTTAAAGGGTCAAAATCAATGAGGAAATCCGCAATGAGCAACATACCCCGATCTTGATTGACAGGAGCAGGAACAGAGCCGTCGGGGGCCTGAGACAAAGGGATGTCTGCCCGTCAGCCTGGCACCCCTTCAGTCCACACCCCAGACGAGCCCCTGGTCTGGCCAGCCTGGGGGGTAGCAGCCTCCTTTGTGCCCCCTGGGAACACGCAGGCCCCCTTTTAGGCCCCTAATAAAGGGAGGGGGCCTGCTCTCCATTCTAGCTGGGTCCGCACCTGAGGCTTGGGGAGAGTGTCACAGTGGGGGACAGGCCTGGGGTGGGAGAGAGAGCAGGAGGGGGAGAGCATGAGAGGGTCAAGGGGAGGGGGCTTGTTAAGTGTCCTGGGGCTGCCCTGACAAATGACCACGAGCCGGGGGGGCTGAAAACAGCAGAAGTGTGCTCTCGTACAACTCCGGGGCGAGGAGGGAAACTGACGGTTGGAAGGCACATCCCCTGAAGGTCTAGGGGAAGCGTCTCTGTCCTCTTCCAGCTCCTGGTGGCCCCAGGGGTCCCTCGACCCGTGGCCATGTCACTCCAATCTCTGCCTCCATCATCCTGTGGCCTTCTCCCCTCCTCTGGGTGTCTCTTGTTCTCATAAGGAACCTGTCAGTGGCTTTAGGGCCCATCCCAATCTAGAATGATGCCATCGTAACTGGGCACATTGGCAAAGACTCTGTTTCCAAACAAGATCCCATTGACGGGTACCAGGATTCGGGTGTGGACACACCTCTTGGGAGGCCCCCTCATCCCCCTACAGAGGTGGAGACGGGGCAGGGCCAAGGGCACAGGGACAGCATCTGTAGAGTCTCTCCTGTAATAATGAGACACATTGGCATTTCTGCACACGAGGTTGCCCGTGTGGGGACGGGCACCACCGTGGGCATTGCAGGGCCCCAGGGACACCCTGCCTGCAGGGGTTTCACCCCCAGGAGACTCACGGCACCCACAGCCCCAGACCCGCTCCCCTGGCCCACCCCTTCCTGCTGCACCAGGAATGTGGCCACAGCCTGGGGGTGGGAGGAGGGGAACAGGTGCCTGTCCCTGCCTGTGTGTGTGGTGGGCAGGGGCAGCTGCAAAGGGAAAGGCCTGTCTCCCTCCCCCTGAACTTGCCCCAGACCCAGAAGAACTCTCCTACAGGAGCCTGCCTCCCACTGTTGTGCTTGGCAGGGGGATGACAGAAGGGGTTCTGGCATTTGCCAAAGAGGCAGGACGCAGTCACCAAGAGTGCCAGAGTTCCAAGCCAGCCTGGCCCCCACAGCACCCCCAGGGGGACAGGCCCTGACCTGGGAGGAGTCTGAGGCTTGCACCAGCCTTGTCCTTATGTAAAAACGGCTTCCTGTGAAAGAAGGGCTGATTCCCCTCATATTTGCGGGCCTTGGGGCAGGGCTGGGCTGCTGAGGGCTCTGCAGGGGGCAGGAGAGGGGGTGCGGAGACCAGGCCCGCCCCTCTCCCCCAGCAGTGGTTCCAGGCAGGAGAAGGCAGTGCCTGCTGTGCCCGTGCACGGGGACAACACTGTGCCCAGAGCTGTGAGGTGGCCCCCATGACCCATCCAGGCCAGCTCAGCCCAGAGAGCGGGCCCAGGGCCGCAGGTGAGGGGGTGCGGCCTGACTCTGGACAGAAATGAAAGCAGAGGGGCCTTCCAGAAGCCAGCTATCTGTCCGCTCAGGGCAGGTGCTGGTTCCAAGGGCCCGTCCGCCCGCTCTCCATCCCAGGAACTCACCCCAGGCTTCCCACCCCTTACCCGCAACCTAGGCAGAAATGGACACAGACCCGGCCTTCTGGAATATGCAGGGGCAGACGGAGCAGGGCTCAGCACTGGGTCAGTCACACTGCGAGACCCTTCACTGGTGCTTACTTTTTAGGTTTTCTCTCTGATTTATGCTTCACTAAAAGCATTGTTTCGGGGCGCCTGGGTGGCTCAGTCGGTTAAGCATCCGACTCTTGATTTCGGCTTAGCTTGTGATCTCACGGTCTCACTCCCTTAAAATCAATCAATCAATCTTTCTGTAAAAAAGCATTGTTTCCCATTCTACATTAAAAAAAATTTTTTTTTATGTGTATTTTTCACAGAGACAAAGAGACAGAGCGTGAGCGGGGGAGGGGCAGAGAGAGAGAGGGAGACACAGAATCCCAAGCAGGCTCCAGGCCCCGAGCTGTCAGCACAGAGCCCGACGCGGGTCTCAAATTCACAAACCGCAAGATCATGACCTGAGCCGAAGTCGGACACTTATCCAACTGAGCCACCCAGGCGCCCCAAATATTTCCTTTTTCTTATCGAGGTAAAATTTGTGTAACATAAAGCAAACCATTTTAACATGAACGATTCAGTGGCATCTAGCCCATTCATAATGTTGTGCAACCAGTTCTAGAACGTTCTCCCCACTCCAAAATAAAAGCCTGTTCTATTTTAATTCTTCACTTCCCACCCCTCCATCCCTCAGCAACCCCCAGCCTGCTGTCTGTCTCTACGGATTTGCCAATTCTGGATATTCTAGACAAATGGAATCACACGCTCCGTGGTCCTCTGTGACTGGCTCCTGTCCCTCATGAGTGTGAGGGTTCGTCCAGTGTTTCATTCCTTGTGTGCTGAACAGTGTACATTGAGGGAATGTCAGCACTGCCTGCTGGGGACGAGACCTCGGGGTCCGCGTACACGTGCAGGCGTGCATCCCACACGGGCACGGAGCAGACGGGCGTGTGGGAATGTTTAGGGCAAGAACGTGGAACCGTCCACGGTTTGTCCCAATCATCCTGCTCTTGTGACCATAGCCAAGGAGGAGACACTCCCCTGGACAGAGACACGCATTGAAATAGCATCTCTATGACAAAAATGCTGGGATCTGTCCAGGGTCCAGCAGCAGTGGCCAGGGAGAGAAGTTTCTGGAACATCCTTAGCTTGCAGACCTCACATGAAGTTGTTACACAAAGTAACATGTGTGAGCGACTCACACAGAGACGACAGATCTCAGAGCTGTGTCCGCGCTGTGCACAATCACCAGGGAAACCCACACAGAGGAAAGCTGGATTTGGGGCTGGGAAGGGGCTGTTCCACATGGCGTTATCGGGGCCCGGCTCTGTTGGTGAAGCACACGGGCCCAGAAAGCCAACGGACATAAGGTGTCTCCAGGCAGACCACAGCCAGGAAGGGTCCCCGGGGTGCAGCTGTCTCTGGTCTCCCTGCTCTCAACCTGGTGACTGTCCTGCGAGGAGGGCCCTACCCAGAGAGAGAGGCCAGCCCTGCCTGGGGTCCCACAGCCCTGGTGGGAGGCCGCGTGGCCTGACAGAGACTTCCCTGACCCCGCCTCACCTTTATGGCCAGCCCTGACATGGCTCCCTGGCCCCCTACAGTGACCCATGCACACAGGCCAGCCGCCCGGCCTGGATGCTCACCGGAGGAGGTCCCATCATTGTCCAGTGGCTTCCGGTGGCTTCTCGGACATGCTGGCCAGCCTGCACGCCCTGAGTGACCCTGGCAGGCCCAACCAGCCATCTCCTGGACCCCTCCACTCCCCTCAGCCCTATGAGGCCAGCAGGCAGGGTGGGACCTAATACAACAGACATTTGCTGTCCACTCTCCCCGCCCCCACCCCGGCTTGGGGAGACCAGGCGCTGCCAGCGGTCAGTCTGCCCAGCCCAGTATGGATGTGCCAGGTGCCAGCGAGCCCCTGGGGGAGGCCAGCGCCAGGCTGGAGTGCCCGGGAGGGGCAGGGAGGGGGGACAGGTGCAACCCAAGCCGTAAACAGGCCCAGGGGTTGCAGGTATAAAAGCAGACTCTTAGCACCCCCAGCCTGACCTGCCACCCAGAACCCTCAAAGGAAGCCAGGCAGAGGTGAGCCCTGCCTGGGGAGGGGGGCATGGGCTCTGGGCCCAGCCAGAGCGTCTGGCAGAAGCTGGGGGCCTCATCTTCATCCGTAGGACAGGGGGAGGTCCAGGGGGCTGAGGAGACTGCAGGGAGGTCCGGGGGGGGGGGAGGGAGGAAAAGGAGGAGGAAGGGGAGGGGCAGCCCCAAGGGAGCCCCAGTCTAAAGGCAGCTGCGCGTGCCTGGGTCTGCTGCAGTGGGCACGTGTGCACACTCACGCTGGTGTGGCCTCCAAGAAAGTGTTATTATTGGGGAGCAGTGTGGGGAGGCTGAGACCCACTCACTCACCTCAGGGCCCCAGGTGCTGAGTGGGGGGGTCAGGGAGCCTGGGGGTGGGGAGGGTCCAAGGCCAACGGACCCGCTGACTCTGGCAGGCACGCTAAGCCAGCTCTGGATCCCCTGGGACCCAGTCCCCATCCAGTGGGGCCCCTACTTCCATCACCCCCACCCCCAGCCCTCCCTGGGACCCAGTCCCTGTCTGAGGCGACCCCCTGCCTCAATTACCCTCCCCCTCCCCCCAGCCCATGCAGCATTTTTTCTCATGTCAGCATCTGAACTTGGTGGCTCACTGGCAAGTGCCAGAGGCAGAACAGCCCCCAGGGGGGCTCCGCGGGTGGTCCACAGGGGTCTGGGGTGGTGGGGGAGGTCCCTGCCAGCCTTGACCCCTGCCAGCCTTGAGAGGATGTTCAGGACATAGCAATGCTGGGGACATGCGGGGGTCTTAGCCAGGCTTTAAAGCTCCAATCCTGCTTTGGCGGGGGAAGTCAGTGAGGTGGGAGGGAGGGAGGGTCCTGCTGGAGGACAAGGACGAAGCGGGTGCCTTTCCAGGCACTGGGAGCAGCCCCGGAGGCTGGGCAGGGGGCCCACGGCACCAAAGGGCTGGCTCTGTGTGGTGCCCCACAGCTCCCACCCCCCAGCTCTAGCGGGACCTATCAGCCTCCTTCCGGGGGTGAGTGAGACTCCATCCCAGGCCTTGGGTCAGGGCTAGAAATACACCACCGGCAGCCTGAGGCCCCAGGCCCTGTCCCCCCCTCTGGCTCTGATCTCAGGCTCCCCTGCCTTCCTGTGGGGGGTACCCTCAGAGCAGTGGGGTGGAGCGGGTGAACGGACACAGCCCAGGGCGCCCACCAGGCTCCGGAGACGGGACGCCACCCCTGGCTCAGCCAGACCTGGCCTGGAATTTGGCCGAGGCCATCCTCTGTAAAGCGGGCGACCCTGGCTCTGGCGGGGCCCCAAGTGGCAGGCAGGGCATCCCCCCCCTCCAGAGTGGAGTTCTGAGACTCCAGGGTGGCAGAGGGGGAATCGGAGTCTCAGCCCAGGATGTGGGGTGGTGGGGCCTGTCTTGCGCGACTCTGTGGCCCAGGCCTGCCCCTGACCGCAGCTGACCACCGCCCCCCCCCACCGCCCCTGGGCCAGCCGCAGAAGTTGGCTGTTAGGGTTGACGCTTGGGGGCTCAGCTCCAGGCCCGCTCCAGGGCCCAAAGCCCTTTCCCCGGCGTCTCCCTTCCCTCCTGGTTCCTCACACGACCGTGAGAAGGGGCAGGGCGGGCAGGGGTCGCCCCGTTTCACAGATGAGGAGCCCGAGGCCCGGATCAGCTGTAAGGCATGCCCAGGATCAGGAAGGAGGATGTGGCTAGGGGGCTGTGTCCAGCACTCCCTGCCCCCCGGGGCTGCCAGGGTCGAGGTGCAACCTTTGACCTGTGGCTTCTCTATTGGGGAAGAAGGTAGAGACTCCTCCAGTCACTGCCCAGCCCCACTCAGGACACACGGGCCACTGGCTGCCCTTCCTGGCCATGGAAGTATGTTCCAGAAAGTTCTGTCACCCCATGAACTTTCAAGAGGGCCAAGGAGCCTCTGAAATAGCTGTTTTGCCACAAGCTCCAGAACCCAACCCCCCCCAGGGACGGCAACCCGAGAGCCCGGCGGGTCACAAGGCACCGCCCTGACCGCAGGACAGCCTGGTCCCCACCTGCTGGCCCCTCGGCCTGTGACCAGACCCCCACCCGCCTGACTGGAGTCCTGGCCTGCCTCGGTGGCTCCTGCTTGACACGGGCTCTCCGCGAACGGAGGACAGTGACATGCGTTCCGCCACGGGCCGTGGTCCTCCCTGCTCAGGACACCTAGGCTCAATCCACAGCCAGCCTGAGACCGGCCTGCGCTCAGCACACCTCACTGTGGGTGGTCAGGTGCCGGCCAGAAAGACCAATACCCGCCCGTCTGGGGTCTGGGGAGCGAGGCCGGGGCTGGGGGCCCCGAGTCCTGAGTCCTGATGGAAAGAGGTGGGGCTTTAGGTAACCACGAAGGCTTCCTAGAGGAGGCGGCTTTGAGATGGGCCCGGAAGGAGCGAGGGAAGCGGAGTGAAGGACCTTGTGATCGTTACTTACCGGACGCAGGCCTCAGCCTCTTCTGTAAAATGGGTGCGGTACGTCAAGGGGGCCGGCTGGCATGAGGCAGGTCTCAGGCACACCTTCCCCGAGGGCCCTGGACCCGGGAGTCTCTGTAAGGCCAGGGGCCCCAAGGGCCTCTGTGGTCAAGGGCAGCCGGGGGCCTGGTCCAGGCCCCTGGGGACCCTGCTCGGGAGGCAGGAGCTGGCACCAGGCAGGGGAGGTGTCTGCTCTGGTCTGAGCAGAGCGTCCCCCACCCAACCCGTGTGCACCCACCGAGCCGGCTCCCTGTCCGCCGCAGGGCCAGGATGGACGAGGACTTCTCCTCCCAGATGAAGAAGATGGCCTTGGCCATGGGCACGTCCCTGTCAGACAAGGACTTAGAGTTGCTGCCCACGGACATGAGGCATCACGGTATAGCACACCCCTCGTCCCCAGCACCGTGTCCCGACCCCGGGCCTGGCCCAGCCACGGCCAAGGAAGCAGCGGACACAGGAGCCCGTCTGTGAGCTCCCCCTTCCCCGGGCTGGGCAGCCTCGCACACACAGGGGTGGAGGGAGGGGAAGTGCAGGACACGGCCGTCCCCACCCCCAGGGCAGAAGCCTCCCTCTGGGCTCCCCGTGACCTGCGCCTGGCTGTCCCAGGTTCCTTCAACTACCTCAAGTTCTTGGAGTACATGCAGAAGTTCCAGGCCTCGGGGCAGCTGGACAGCGCCATCCGCCAGGCCTTCCAGACTCTGGACAAGGACAAGAGTGGCTTCATCGAGTGGAATGAGATCAAGTAATGGCCAGTGGCTGGGGAGAGGGGTACTGAGCCTCGGGCCCCGTGCCCAGTCCACGGCCACCGCATCCACCCCGGCCCAAGACCTGGCACCCCCCGTTGGGCCCCAGCTGGCCTCGTGGGAGGTGGGGCGGCCGGAAACAGGCCAGGTCCACAGCACTGGGGCCAGGCCCAGAGACGACTCTCCAGCCGGGCCTCAGTTTCCCCACCTGTAAAGTGGGGAGTGAGCACCTTGCAGACCATCGGGCACCGGCCAGACACCCCCTCAGCTCTGACCCGAGCCCCACCCCTGGCTCCAGGTACATCCTGTCCATCGCCCCCAGCAGCACGCCCACCGCCCCGCTGACGGACGAGGAGGCAGAGGCCATGATCCAGGTGGCAGACACGGACGGGGACGGCAGGATCGACTTCGAAGGTGGGTCAGCACAGACAAAGGGGGCAGAGGTGTCTAGGGACCTTCCTGGCCGGCCGCTCCCGGACCCCACGTCGCGAGGCACCCAGCTCGGGGCAACGTTGAGTAGGGCCGCCCACCCCCAGGCACCAAGCGAACAGCCTCCTCCTTAGGGGGGCACCGTCACCCACCACAGATGGGAAGCTGAGCGTCAGGGAGGCTGAGCGGGTAGGGCGCTCACTGGACGGAGGGGAGCCGGTGGGGGAGAGGCGGGCTGAGGCGGCCGTGGGCAAGGTCAGCCAGGGCGCAGCAGCGGTCCATGGTGCAGGGGACGGAGCGCGGTGGTCTGAGATGGGCAGGGAGGTTTGAAGAGAGGGACCGGGGCCTCGGGCTCTCCATGGCTACCCTGGGGTCCGGGCATCTTGCAGCCCCGCCCACCCCCCCACCCCCAAGTTGCTGGCCCCGGGGCCTGAGGGCAGAGGGCAGCAAGGTCACCCTGAGAAGAGTCGAGCAAGGCTCAGAGCCTCAGACAGACGGACCTCCAGACCCCACTGCCAGCTGTGAGCCCGTCCTCACCTCTCTGGGCCTGCAAACCCTGACTTACGAGGTAGCCCCTAGAATTAACAGAGGGGCAGCCTGGCCAAAGGGTTCGCTTCGGACTCAGTGCCCCAGCCTCTCTGCCTGAGAAAGGCAGGATGATCTCAGGAACTCTAAGGGGAATTCCTGAGGGTCTCCACAAAGGGGACCGAGGGTCCCCAGTCCATCCTAAACCCCCAAAGGGGGCTGGCTCACCTCCACCAAGCAGGCCCTGGGTGGGGACACAAGGCACACAGCAACTGTGGGGGTCAATCCTGCTCCCCAGGGCTCAGGAGGGCTGGATGCAGGGTCCCCTCCCTTGTGAGACCCTCCCCCAAAGGGGGCGTGTGTTCCCGTTGGGTCTGCAGGACTTGAGGGGCACAAGGCAAGGGATTGTTCACCAGAAATCTGTCTCCTATTCTAGAATTTTCTGACTTGATCAAAAAGGAGAAAGTTCCAAAGAAGTAGTGCCACACCCAGCCCTGGGCCAGAGGAAGCTACCCCACGGGGCATCGCGGGGTGTTTGTGTGCCCGATCAAGGAGGCCATGGGGGTGGACACGGCATGTGCCAGGGAAATGGAAGAAAAATGTCATTAAATGAACAATGCAGCCCGAGTGTTTCTTGGGGGGCAGTGAGTGAGCTGGGAGAGGATCATGGGTCTAGGGGAGAGCTGGGGGGGGGGGCGGGACAGGCTTATGGGGTGTAGGGGGGAAGACGGGAGGCTGGGCTGGTGGGTGCATCCAGCCCCTGCCCCTTCTGCCTCCTCCTTGTCCCCACAACCCTGGGGACACCTGCAGAGGGGTTCCACGGCCAGCTTTTGCTGGGCCCAGACCCCTGTAGGACCCCCTTCCCCAGCCCCAGCTGCACTCTGCTAGGCTGCCCTGGGTTCACGCAGCAGCCACGTGAACACAGAGCGGGGACACCTGAGACCCCAGGGTCCCAAGGGGGCCCTGGCCTGTGTCCTGCGTTGTCTCCTGGCTCTCTCCTTCCTCTTCTTGATGACCCTTCTCCCCAGCCTCTTCCTGCAGAAGAGAAGCCCCTCCCCCTTGGGGCCTTGCCACCCCGCCCCCCCCCCCCCCCATGCTTGTCCTCTGGGAAGGGCGGGTGCTTCTGTCCTGCGGTTTAAGCACCACCTGGTGGCCAGGGCTCCCATATCCCACCTCTTCCTGTGCCCTGACTCCTGTGTCCATTTTGGCTTCCCGACGCCCCATTTCACGGGAAAAGGGCATCTCAAGCTTAGCTTAGAGCCCAGGGCTGAGCTCTGATTTGCCTTTCCCAAAGACTCGTCACCTGCACCTTCCTGTTTGTGCTGCCTCATTCCCGGGGCTGCTCAGTCCAGGAGCTTTGAGATGTGCACACAGAGGGTAACGGCTGCCCTCCCCCTCCATCCTGGGGCTGGTCCCGGGGAGAGCACTGGGCCCCCTTCCCAGCCTCCCCCGGCCACGTGTGGAGGGTGAACACAGGGGCATGTGTGGCTTATGGTGAGGTTTACAGGAAGTGGGTTCTCTCTTCCAGTCTCCATGGGACTCCCCACCTTCCAGGAAGGAGGGGCCAAAGGTGGCTGGACCACCCCGGAAGTGAAGGCGCCCCTCCGGAGCACCCTCACTGGGCTGTGGCAGGAGCGAGGGCCTAACTCACATATCATCTTGCACTCCTCCCCTTACCCACCCTTGTGGGGGTCCCACTGGCTCTGCCCTCAGAAAGCCCAGACAACTACCACAGCCCCCCAATAAGATTCCCACCTGCCACCTGACAATCGGTTCTCAGCACAGCAGTGGGGAGAGCCTTTAAAAATACAAGTCAGGGGCGCCTGGATGGCTCAGTCGGTTAATCGGCCGACTTCGGCTCAGGTCACGATCTCGCGGTCCGTGAGTTCGAGCCCCGCGTCGGGCTCTGTGCTGACAGCTCAGAGCCTGGAGCCTGTTTCAGATTCTGTGTCTCCCTCTCTCTGACCCTCCCCCATTCATGCTCTGTCTCTCTCTGTCTCAAAAATAAATAAACGTTAAAAAAAATTTTTTTTTTAATAAAAAAAAATACAAGTCAGATCTGGGGCTCCCAGCTGGCTCAGTCGATAGAGCAGGAGACTCTTGATCTCGGGGTTGTGAGTTCAAGCCCTGCATTGGGCATAGAGCTTACTTAAAAAAAAAAAAAAAAAGGAAGTCAGATCCATTGCCCCACTCAGAACCCTCTAGAAGCTCCCCTGTCAAGCCAAGTCCTTGGAATGCCCACGTGTCTGGCTCCCCATGCTCTCTCTGACTTCAGACCTCAGCCCCCACTTCAGCCACACTGGCCTCCTCACTGCTCCCTCTGCACAGCGTCTCTTGGGCCTGGCATGCTCTTCCCTAGAATTAGATCTGTGTGACTAACTCTGCTGCCTCCTTCAGTGTTTCCTCAAATGTCACATCCCAAAGAAGCCAATCCTTACTCCCCTGTTGTACATCACACATGCCCTCCCCATGCCTTCCTCGTCTCCTTGCTCTGTTATCTTTCCCCGTAGCACTCACCAGCCCCTAATACACTATAACATTCACTTACTATGTTCATTGTGAGGAAAAAAAGCACCAAGGACGTGGGGTCTGAGATCCCAGGGAAGGACGGCTTTGAGCTTCATGTTGGCACAGGTTCCCTGCCAGGCATCTGCCAGTTAGTAACGGTGGCCAAGAGGCTGGGCAGCTGAGGAGGGCATCTGGTGGCCTCCTGAGTGTTTGGTATCTTCCAGGGAGGAGGAGGGGTTTTGCTTAGGGCCCTAAGGGGCTGGAAGTGAGGAGTGAGGACAGGAGAACCAAGCCAGTCCTCACAGAAACTGGAGACCAGCCTCAGCTAGCCCAGTCCCTCCCCTCAGTTCCCCTCAGAGCAGAAGAAATCCCTCTGGATCAGGGGCAAAATGCAGCTCCGTACAGGCCAGCCCTGGCCATGCCCATTAATTTGCATATTATTTGTGGCTGGTTTCAAGCTGTTTTTAACTGGAAGGGCACGGAAAGCCTGGAAGTACGAAGAATCGCAGGGAGACACCATGCAGACAGTATGGTGAGAAAGCTGGTACAGTCACCACTGTCCGATGACAGAGACCGTAGGCAAGAGCGCTGCTAGACAAAGAGGCCATTTCATAAAAGTGAAGGGTCAGTCTGCTAGGAGAACACACAGCTCTAAATGTATATGCGCCCACTAACACAACCTTGGAATTCGTAAAGCAAAAATGAGCCAACTAAGATGATAAAGAGGTGATGCATGACCACAGGGGCAGATTTTACCGTTCCTCTTGGGGACTGACAGAGTGAGGAGCAAAGAAAGCAGTAAGGACATGGAAGACTAGAAACACAAAGAGTGAACTCAACCCAAACGATAAAGATCAACTCTGCATCCAACAACTGCATTCTCTTTACGCCCACCGATAGAGCGGTTACCAAAATTGACCAAACGCTGGCCATAAAGCAAGTCTCAATGGAGTCAGAGAATTGAAATAACATAGAACACGTTTTCTGACCCTGGGTAAGTCAAGTGAGAAAGCAAACCCAAAATGAAAAGTAATGCAGTGCTAAACAACCCACAATTCACAGAAAAAATATTTTGAACCTAAGAATAATGAAACTACAATAAACCCAAGTCTCGTGTTGCTTGGAGGAAAATAGAGTGTTTGCTGCGTGGGCTCGGAAGGGAAAGGCTGACCATCGGCGATCTAAGAACACTTCTTGAGAAGTCAGAGAAAGAAAAGAAGATCAAATTTAAAGGAGAGGGAGGGAAGTAGAGGAATTCTGAAAGGCCAAGGCCCCTGCCCCCGGTGCACACCCCACAGGGCAGGCTGTTGGTTTGTTTTGCTCATGGTTCTGCCTGGCACTGATCCAACAGGAACTTCAAGGATTCGTTTGTGCTGTCACTGGTCTCCAAAAAGGCACAGGTTAGAGGGCCACAAGTGCCGTGGGCCTTGGGACAGGGTCTGGGTGGGGTGGGGCCAGAGATCTCCCCCTCCAAGCTGCCCCTATAACTCACAGCCAGCTGGGGAAAGGACTGTGTCAGAAACTCAGGGTGTCCCCGCCATCCTGCCCATAGGGGCTTCGAGGAGCTCCTGCCGGGTGGCGCCCGGTCCTGCCTGGGCTGGGAAGTCAGGCTGCCCCAGGTTGGAGCAGCACCTCTGCCCGTCTGCACAGGTTTCCTGCCTACCCCCGTCTCTGGCCCCCACCCTGTCTGTCTTCCCACCTGCTGAACACCTTACTTGCAAAAATACATAGCTTAGTAATTTACAGCGGCTTCCCCCTGGCAACTCCTAATGACAGCTTCAGACAAAAATACCTTTTACAGGAGACAGGGGGGAGGTCCGAACCATTCTTCCCCGGTGTGGCCCCCACCCTGCCCCTGGGAGCCGGCCCGAGGGCAGCGAGTGGCCGGCTCCTTCTGGCTGCAGCTGTAGCCCAGGGAGGGGTCTGAGCTGGTGCCTGCCGCCCCTCCCCTCAAGGAGCCCCCACCCCTGGGGCCCAGCCATCCCCCCTTCTCGGGACTCGAGAGGACGCGTCTGGAGGTCAGCCTGACTCTTAGAACTGCAGGTAGAGGGGCTGAGCTCCGGGGCAACACTGGCCCGGCGGGGAGGAAGTGGGCCTGCAGCCCCTCCGCCCCTCAAGCCCCAGACAGGGCGCCCCAGTCACGCACGCCAGACGGCCACTTCTTCCCATCCAGCATCTCACAGGACGAGACGACCCCACGAGGAGGGGACGTGGACGGCCCCGAGCAGACGCCCCCGCCCCGGGCAGGGGTCGGGCCAGAGTGGGCCTGTGAGTCTCCGTGCTGCGTCCCGCTCTGGCACCAAAGAGGAGAAAGACTCTCCTGTGCAGATGAGGGAACCGAGGCTGGACACACCCCAAGGAAGGGAACGGCAGCGACAGGGGACGGTCCAGCAAGTGAGCGCCCTGCGAGCTGCCTCAGCCCTCCCCCGGGGCGGCCCTGCCACAACCCACGTGCAGGAGGTCACCCTGTGCGAGCTGGAGGGACTTCCTGGCCAGCACACGCTCCCCAGTGCGCCTGGCAGAGGGAGGGGAGGTGCGTCCTGGAGAAGGAGCACCCTGTCCGTGGGCCTCTCACCACCCCCACCCTGACTTCGGGGCGGCCTCACCCTCCTCTTGGGCACAGCCTGCCCAGTGCCCACCTCTCAAGGGCTCCAGGCTGCACACTTCCAGGGGGTGTCCCCAAGCGGGTGGGAGGAATAAGAGGGTCTCTGCCACAGGGGGAGCACAACCGCAGCTGGGGCATCCGAAGAGGGCAGGGGAAGAGCCTCCAAGCTCCTTCGGAGGGCAGGGCCCGCCAGCCAGGGAGCCCGGGAGAGCCCAGGCTGGAACAGACAGACATTCCCTGTGGTCGGGGGCTGGGACTCAACCCCAGGGGCGGGACCGGGAGCACAGGCACTAGGACTGAGAGCAGAGCTGGGGACCCCGCCCAGGAGAGAGAGATCAGGCAGAATCACACCAGTACTAAAAACACCTCTTTACTGTTAAAATGCAGCCCCGGCGCTCTAGCCTCAGGATGACCTGAGCCCGGGGCGGAGGGAGGGAAGGGGGAGGGAAGGCCAGGGCCTGACAGGGGCCACGCCCCGCCGGGCGCCCTCAGCCCTGCTGTCCCCGCCGGTCCGGTCCGGGCTGGGCTGCTCTCGGTCACTTGGCGCTCGGGAACGGCCGCCTGCGCTGCTCCAACAGCTCCTCCAGCTGGTCGGCCCGCTTCACGGCGGCCTGCAACACGCGGGCCACCTGCGGTCAGGCCCCAGCCGCCCCCGCCCCCGCCCCCCGCCCCGGCCTCGGGGACCCACCTCGTGCTGCTTCCGGAGGCCGCGCACCGCCTCCTCCTTCTTTGCCAGGGCCACCTTCACCCTGCGGGGCGAACACGGACTCGGGCAGCTGAGGGTTGCAGGGCGGAGCCTCCGTCCCCCGACGAGCAGGAGGGGCAGTTCTGCTGCCCACCCCACCCCAGCCCTGCCGCCCGAGGGCACCGGGCCGCCTGGAGGGGCTGACGCCTGGCGCTGTGACCCCCACGGCTGGCCCCGGGCCGCTGCCCGCAGAACAGGCCTCGGCGGGCCAGAGCCCAGAGCGGGAACCCTGGCACCAGGACCGCTCCCTGCGGCCCTGAGGACAAAAGGCCCCGCCTCCAGCCCCGCCTCTCTGGAAGGACTGAGGGGCCTGCGGGGCTGGGGGCGGGGGCGCTGCCCGCCGCTACCCCTGCCCCCACCTTGGGACTCCTCCCACACGTGAGCAGCTGCTGCTTCACCCAGGCCTCTCTGGAGGCCGCGCTCCTGGGGCAGGAGGGGAGACCCTAGTCCCGCCAGGACGGCCGGGCCCTGGGGCCGCGCCTCACAGGGAGACCACAGCAGCTGCTGACGGGCCCCATTCTGCCTCAGCAACAAGGAGTGCCTCCCCTTTCTCAGGCCGAGCGTCCTGTCATTTGCAGCTGCGGGACCCTGCCCCCCTCTCCCCTCCCCCGTGCCCCCCAGGGACCCCGGCTCCAGCCTGTGTCCCCCCCTTCCCCCTCCCCCGTGCTCCCCAGGGACCCCGGCTCCAGCCCACGGCCCACCTCCCCCCCCGCCCACCAAGGATCCCGGCTCCAGCCTGTGTCCCCCCCCTTCCCTTTCCCCGTGCCCCCCAGGGACCCCGGCTCCAGCCTGTGTCCCCCCCTTCCCCCTCCCCAGTGCTCCCCAGGGACCCCGGCTCCAGCCCACGGCCCACCTCCCCCCCGCCCACCAAGGATCCCGGCTCCAGCCTGTGTCCCCCCCCTTCCCTTTCCCCGTGCCCCCCAGGGACCCCGGCTCCAGCCTGTGTCCCCCCCTTCCCCCTCCCCAGTGCTCCCCAGGGACCCCGGCTCCAGCCCACGGCCCACCTCCCCCCCCCCCCGCCCACCAAGGATCCCGGCTCCAGCCTGTGTCCCCCCCTTCCCCCTCCCCCGTGCTCCCCAGGGACCCCGGCTCCAGCCTGTGTCCCCCCCTTCCCCCTCCCCCGTGCCCCCCAGGGACCCCGGCTCCAGCCTGTGTCCCCCCCTTCCCCCTCCCCAGTGCTCCCCAGGGACCCCGGCTCCAGCCTGTGTCCCCCCCTTCCCCCTCCCCAGTGCCCCCCAGGGACCCCGGCTCCAGCCTGTGTCCCCCCCTTCCCCCTCCCCAGTGCTCCCCAGGGACCCCGGCTCCAGCCTGTGTCCCCCCCTTCCCCCTCCCCAGTGCTCCCCAGGGACCCCGGCTCCAGCCTGTGTCCCCCCCTTCCCCCTCCCCAGTGCTCCCCAGGGACCCCGGCTCCAGCCTGTGTCCCCCCCTTCCCCCTCCCCAGTGCTCCCCAGGGACCCCGGCTCCAGCCTGTGTCCCCCCCTTCCCCCTCCCCAGTGCTCCCCAGGGACCCCGGCTCCAGCCCACGGCCCACCTCCCCCCCCCCCCGCCCACCAAGGATCCCGGCTCCAGCCTGTGTCCCCCCCTTCCCCCTCCCCCGTGCTCCCCAGGGACCCCGGCTCCAGCCTGTGTCCCCCCCTTCCCCCTCCCCCGTGCCCCCCAGGGACCCCGGCTCCAGCCTGTGTCCCCCCCTTCCCCCTCCCCAGTGCTCCCCAGGGACCCCGGCTCCAGCCTGTGTCCCCCCCTTCCCCCTCCCCAGTGCTCCCCAGGGACCCCGGCTCCAGCCCACGGCCCACCTCCCCCCCGCCCACCAAGGATCCCGGCTCCAGCCTGTGTCCCCCCCTTCCCCCTCCCCCGTGCCCTTCAGGGACCCCACCCCCCCTCCGGCTCCAGCCCACGGCCCACCTCCCCCCCGCCCACCAAGGATCCCGGCTCCAGCCTGTG
Organism: Neofelis nebulosa; assembly: GCF_028018385.1. Taxonomy (NCBI): domain Eukaryota; kingdom Metazoa; phylum Chordata; class Mammalia; order Carnivora; family Felidae; genus Neofelis; species Neofelis nebulosa. Next base: position 14,794,363 of record NC_080797.1, on the reverse strand, counting down.
TCCCCCCCTTCCCCCTCCCCCGTGCCCTTCGGGGACCCCACCCCCCCTCCGGCTCCAGCCCACGGCCCACCTCCCGTGCACCTCCTCCAGCTCCGCCTGCTTCTCCCGGCTCAGCTGCTCCAGCTGGGCCCTGGCCTGCCGGGTCTCCTCCTCGGAGGCTGCCAGGCGGTCGGCGAACTCCTGGCGGAGCACCTCGGCCAGGCCGCTCCGCTCGCTGACCAGCTGCTCGTTCACCTGGGCCGGCACGGGGCGGGTGTGAGCGGGGGCCCGGATGCACCGGGGCCGCCCGCCCGCCCCTGCCCGCCCCGCTCACCGCCGCCGCGTCGGCCAGCTCCCTCTCCTTCTGCCGCACCAGGCCCTGCAGACGCAGGTTCTCCCCCTCGGCCTCCCCAAGGCGCCCCTTCAGCTCCGCACACCGTTCCTGCAGCTTCCGCTCCGACTGCTCCAGCTCCGAGAGCTCCGTCTCGTACTTGTCCCGGACGCGCCTGACGCTGGGGGGCCGGCAGGGCAGGGTCAGGGGGCTCCGGGGCCGCGGGGCCGCGCCGGGGCCGCGGGAGAAGGCCTCACCGGCTCTCGGCGGCCCGCTCGCTCTCCTCCCTGGCGCGCGTCATGTCTGCCTCCAGCCGGCGGATGACCAGCTCGATCTCCTCGTCCCGGCCTCTCCGGATTTCTTCCCTCAGCTCCCGTTCCCGGGTCAGCAGCCACGCCTCCTGGGGGGCGCACGGGGCTTGGTGGGGCTGGCCACGTCCCCCCAGGTCCAGCCCCCCGGTACCCGGCAGCTCACACGGTGGATCTTCGGACCCAGGGCGACCCAGGACGGGACAGAGCAGGGGCACACGTGGGAACATTAGCAGTGCAGCCGCAGTCTGCTGCCAGACCCGCCAGGGTCAAAGGAGGGACCAGATCCTGGTTCTGAGAACAGGAAGGGACACCTCCAGGCCTGGCGAGCGAAGGCCCAGACGGGGCAGGCCTTTGGAAGGCAATTTGGAAACTCAGGTCAGGTTTCACACCACACGCCCTCTGACCCAGCTGCCCACATCTGCAAACACGTCCCACAAATACAGTGGCCGCTGTGCACAGCTACGGGGCACGCAGGGAGGCTGCTTGGCCACTGCTGAGGCCTTGTCACTAGGCCAGTGGGCCATCGCCTCATGTGTGGCCCTGTGCACCTGTCCACCACAGCCTCCTTCCGGGACGGGTGAGCCTGGTGGCACAGTCCGTGCCTGTGGAAGGCACTGGAAGATAAGGGGGGAGACCGCCTCCTAAGTGTTCCCCTTTTGCTCGCTGGCTGAGTGTTAGTTAACCCTGAGAGCAGCCAGCTGGAGGGCAGGGGCGAGGAACAGCCTCCTCTGACGTCAGCCGGGTCTGCCCCCCCACCCCCCACCTCTCCCGCCTCCTGGTGGCACTCAGGCGCTGCACACACACACTAGCACAATGCCACCGACCCCTGAGCTGCCCGACTGTGACACCGTGACACCGGGAACCCTGCCCTCGGCGAGGCCACGGAAGCGCGGAACCCCATGCCGCCTGCTCTGATGTCCGGGGTGCGGGGCAGGAAGAAACCCCGCGGCTTCCAGCTCCCCACCTCCTTCTTGGCACAGCTGGCCTCCCACATCTGTCGCTCCACCTCCAGCTGGTCCTTCAGGGCCTTCATCTCCATCTGGGGGGGTGGGCGACACCTTGAGAGCAGGCATTGAAGCCACGCCCCCCAGGGCCAGCTGGGCTGAGGGTGTGCAGGGGAGCAGGGGAGACGGTCTGCAGGATCTGCCCAGCTCTCCAAGTGGCCGCCATTCTGGCAGGTGGGGTCAGGCACGGATAGTGACCCTGACACGGTGCCCCCACGGCCCTGCAGCGGCTGACGGGGTGGGGATGCAGGGGACGCCGGAGCGCAGGGGCGGGGGGCTGCGGAACGCAGGGAAGAGGGGAGGCACGAGGGGGCGACGGGGGGAAACGTGGACGGGTGCACGGGGACGCAGGAGACGCAGGGGGACGGGGGAGGGGGAGCGCCAGGGCAAAGGTGCGAGGCGGGGCGCGGTCTGTCGCGGGCTTGCCCACCTGGTGCCGGCGCTCCTGTTCCTCTCTCCCCTTCTCAAACTCGGCCCTGAGGGCCCGGCCCTCGGCAGCGCTGCTCTCCTCCAGCTGCTGCCTCAGCTCCTCCAGCTCTGCCCGCTGCCTGGGGGGAGGGGGAGGTGAGAGGTCAGCTGGGTGGGGGAGTGGTGGCGGCCGTCGGGGCCCGGGCCCCTCCCGGTGGCACCTGGCTGCCTGCTGGCCCAGCCGCTCCTTTTCCTCGGCCACCTCGCCGTAGAGCCGCCGTCGCTGCTGCTGCAGGGCCCGCTGCTCCTGCTCCACGTGCTGCTCGAAGCTGAGGGAGGAGAGAGCCTCAGCTGGGGGCGACCGCCACGTCGGCCGGCCCGCCCCGCCTGGGACACCGCCGTCTTCAAGGGGTTTGCGGGGAGGCCACGCCCCCGGCGCCAGCCTCCGCGTCCCCCGCCCTCCCCCGCCCTCCCCGGCTCCGCTCGGCATCCTCCCGTCCCCGGGGCCCACGCACCGCTGCTGGGCGCGCTCCCGCTCCTGCTGGCCCAGCGCCTCCTTCTCGCGCTCCAGGTGCTCCCGCAGCTCCTCCACCTGGCGGCCGTAGCGCTGCGCCGCGCGCGCGCGTCCGCCTGCAGCAGCTCCGCCTCGTGCAGGCCCTTGAGCTTCTTCAGCTCCTGCTTATGCTTGGCGATCAGCTTCTGGATCTCCGGCTCCAGGCCTGGAGGGAGGGCGCCGCTGTGCAGGGGCCGCAGAGGAGCCCTGACCTCTGCCCACTCTGCTGCCTACAGCCCTGACCCTTGCCCCCAGTGCTGTAGGGAATCCCCCATTCTCGCCCACCGTGACACCAGAACTGCAATCCAGCCAGGAGATTTCCCCCCCAGGGGATTCCCTTTCCCCGCCCCCCCCCCCCCCCCCCCAGGCCCCAGTGGAGGCGAGGCTGAGTCCACCTGGGCCCACGACCATCCGTCTCCCTCCGGGCGGCCCTGCAGCCTCCGTGGAGCTCTGGCCCAAGGGGTCTCCCCTTGGAGGCGACTGTCACTGGGGAAGAGAGTGTCCTAGAGCAGGAGGGCCGGGCGCAGGCCAGGCGTGGTGGGTGCAGCCCTGTCAGCCCTCAGACCTACTCTGTAACCAGGTGGCAGGGAACCCCGTGTGTCCCCCATGCTCCCACCTGGCTGGCACCCCCGGAAGGTAAAAGAGTTCAGGCGGCAGAGGGAAGGCAACGCCCTTCCTCTTGGACCCACCCTTTGTCCCAGGTCCTTGGCCCGTGTGGCCAGCCCCCTCCCTGCCTCCTCCGGGCCTGAAGCTGGCTGGACGGCAGCACCTGAGGCCCCGCAGCTGCCCCGGAAGGTCGTCTCTACTGCGGGCATAACCGAAACTGCTGTTCCTGCTCAAAGGCCCCCGTGCCTCCCCCTGGGCCACGTGGCCTGTCAGCATCTGACCAGCGAGGTGTGGCCGGTCCCCACCTCGGACTGTAATTTCCTTGATTTTTCGGGTTTTCTCATTGATCCACTTCTCTCTGCGGACTTTCTCAGTGGCACTCATTAGTTCTTTGAGTTTCTTAATCTCCTGCCAGCAAGGAGACAGGAAGTCGACAGAGACCCCCGCCCCTCAGCCACCCTCCACCCCCGCCCCGGGGGCCCTGCACTCGCCAGTGGTCCTATTCTGCCCTCCCTGGAGGTGGAGGCAGGATCCAGTCTGGAGGCTTGAGATGGGGGAAAGTAATCGGCCTGCAGAGGCCCTACTGGGGTACCCCAAGTCCCCACTTCTGTGTGACGGAAGGCCCCCCAACCCTGGCTGTCCCCTGCGGTCGCTGTGGGGGAGGGGGCTTAACAATGCTGGTACACCCCCCTCCCCCAGAGCCAGCTCTCGGCCTGGGGGCCATCGCCGCCCACACCGTGGGAAGTGAAGCTGGGCAGGGGAGAAGGCTGGTGCTGGCAGTAAAGCCCGATGAGACAGGGCCCTGGCCTCGGCCGCAAAGCCAGGAAAGCTAGGGGAGGTCCCTCTGCCCAGGGGCCCAGAGCTGGGGCAGTTCAGGCTCCCACTCAGCCAGCACTGAGGGCAGGTGGTGGCTCCTCCCAGCCCCGCCTCCTTGTATGTGACACGGGAGGGGTAACCGGCTCCGCCCCAGGGTCTAGCACCCAGCGCAGCTCCAGCCCAGAGAGGGACGAGACTGGGCTGGGGCGGCACCTCGTCCCGGGTGTGGGGCACGGGCCCGAGCCTCCACGGTGGGCCCAGTGATCTTGCTCTCAAACTGCCCCATGAGTCCCCTGCTCTGAGGCTGTTCCCCCCCTCCCCACCGCCCACAGGGCCCGAGAGCGCTGGAGCTGCAGAGCCGCCGCTCCAGCCGCGGCCGCCCACCCGAGGGGCTCACCAGCTCATGCTGTTCCTGCACCTGGGCCTCCCTGTCCCTGCGCCTCTGGTCCCCCTGCTTCAGCTCCGCCACCACGGCCTCGCACCTCTCTGCCAGGGCCTTCTTGTCTTCAATCAGCTGTGGCGGGTCAAGGGCCGGGGCTCAGGTGGCTGCCCTGAGATGGGGGCCTGCCCCTGTGACCACTGACCTCCCCTCCCCTCCCCTCCCGGGCTCCCCTGGGGCCGAGACTGCAGGAGCCAGCGCTTGTGGACAAGGGGCGTGGCCGGGGGACGTGGCCTCGGGGAGAGCACCCAGTGACGCCCTGGGCTGGCCCGTCAAGCAGCTCCCACACGGAAGATGCTGCGGTTTCTACACAAGGGAGCAGCAGGCCTGCCAGGAAGCCCCGTGGGTCTAGAAGTGTCCGTGCGGCCCAAGCCAGTCTGGAACCCAACGACCCCCTGGGCCCAGCAGGTCCCGGCCCCTCTTCCCCGGTGCCCGACTGCCTAGGCGGTGGCACCTGGTCAATGAAGGACAGATGCCGCTGGATGGTGGCCTCGTAGTGGTCCCTCTGCTGCCGCAGCTGCCGGCCCAGCTCCTTCTCAGTCTCCTTGACCCGCCGGACGGTGAGGTCCCGCTGCTGCACCTGGGGGGGTGGGGGGGTGGGGGGGGGGAGAGGTGGGACACTGGGAACCAGGGGCAAAGCAGTAATGGCCCCGCGTGTGTGAGGATTTGCCAGGGTGGTGATGGGGCGACGGCCCGGGACGGGGACGGGGACGGGGACGGGACGGGGAACCGGCGGGACGTTACCAGTGCTTTCTGCAGCAGCCCCACTGCCTGCTTCTTCTCTTCCACCTCCAGCTTCAGCCGCATCACAGACGAGCTCACCGTGGACGTGGGCTCCAGGCGCCCCTCGTCCGGCACCAGCCCCTGGGAAGGCGGCGTGAGTCAGGCGATGGCCAGGCAGGCGATGACCTGGTGCCCTCCCCGGGGACCCTCCGCACCTGAGGGGCTGAGGCCGGCCGGTCCTGGCCCGACTTCTCCATCTCGTGCAGAAAGCTCATGATACTCTGCAGCTTGGCCTCCGAGAGCAGAGTCCCGTCTTCGGGGGGACTGGCACACGTGCCGAGCCTCCCAAACCTCTCCAGGTTGTCTGCTGTCAGGGAGCTGGCATCGTCCTCCTACAGGGGAGGGGGCACGGCATCAGGGGCTGAGGGGCGGCCGAGGACGCTGGGCTGGCCCTCCGGGAGCTCCTCAGGGACCCCCGGGTGGGAGGCAGGGGTGGAGCGAGTGCAGGGACGGCTGGGGAAGGTGGCCGGACCTGGTCTGGAAGGAAGGGCCTCTCAGCCTGCCCGGATGCTTGCGGGGCATCGCCCAGGGGCGCGCTGGCGGAGAGGCGGCACCCGTTCCCCACTCCTGGGCAGCCCGCGGTCACCTCGTCGGTCCAGGAGTATTTGTCCTTGTGATAGGCCCTGGGGTTGGGCAGCGGCTCGGGCTCCTCCTCCAGCAGGCTTAGCGTGGCCAGCAGCTCGTCCAGGGTCGCCCTGGACTGGGCCTTGCCCTTGGCGGGGCCCACCACCTCCAGATCCTCACTGGCCGCGTCCTGGGAGCCGGCATCCTGCAGCGGACAGGCAGGAGGGACAACCGCTGAGGCCATTAGAGGCCAAGACCCCCAGAGAACTGTGCAGGCGGGGAGAGGGAGGCCTCCTCTGCATCGGCCCACGGCCACTCAGCCACATGGATCAGGCGCACCCCGACCCACCTCCAGGAAAATGAGAAGGGTGGCTGGGCCTCCTTGCCCCTCGGCCCGGCGGCTTCGGCCCACACCCAACCTCTGAGCTTCCTGCGCTCTTCTGTGGGCACGGACTTCAGGCCCCACCCCAGGGCATCTGTGAGAGCCCAGACGGATTCCAGGGCCATTGTGAGACCCCCCCCCCCCCCGCCCCGCCTTAGGGCAACAAGACCCATTCCGGGCAGCCTTTCCCAGTCTGAGTGACCCCACAGCCATGCAGGCGCGGGCTCGGGCCACCCAGGCTGAGGGGGAGGGTGGACAGAAAGGGCTGTATGGACACCTGAGGCTTGTTCTCTGGAAACTGCCGGGGCTCTGGGGAGGAGTTGGAGGCCGGATGGCAGGGGTCCTCTGCGCCTGCGGAACGGAAGCCAGCTCCTGCACGACAGAGCAGAGCGTTGGTCACGGGGGCATCGCCCCACCGGGGGGCAGCAAATCTGGAGGGCCCCTTGAGAAGAGACCACACGCACGGGAGGGAGAGCACGTGGCAGCGGGGACCACGGCAGACTGCATGCGGAGCAGAGGGAACATTCCGGAACCCTGACCTTCTGGGGTGAAAGGTCAGGGAAACTGGTGCAACCACCCCAGAACCCTCGGCCTGACTGGTCGTTAGGGTCACGGTGTCCAGCTTCAGAACAAGAGGGGCGGCAGTGGAGAAGCGGGAGGGGGCTGCACAGCCGAGGCCCCTCCTCCAGGGCGGAAGCAGGCGGGGCCAAGGGACGGCAGCAGAGGCCACGCCTCCTTCCTGGCCACTGCCCTCCCAGAGGGAGGGGGCGGAGCACGGGGCAGGGCCATGACCTTGAGAGTGCCTAGAGCTGGGAGGCAGAGGTGGGGCAGGCCTCTGTTGGGCTCACCCGCACTGGTGTTATTGGCCTTGTGGGTCCGGTGGGCCCGAGCGGTGCTGCCCGGCCTCAGGGCAGACTCTTGAGCGGGCTGGGGCTTCTCGGTCTCTCGCGCTTCCTTCTGCAGCCCAGGCTCAGGGTCGCCTGACTTCTGGGCTCGCTTCTGCTGCTGGAGCTCCTGCCGTGAGGGGCCCCTCTGAGCAGCCTCGCCCAGCACAAGCCGGCTGCCCTGCCCTTCCCGTCCCCCCTCCCCCCACCAAGCTGCCCCGAGGCCCAGCATCCAGGGGCTGGGGGCAGGAGGGCTCAGGGAAGGCAGCAGGCAGAGCTCCCCCAGGAGCACAGTCTCGCTCTCAGGCACAGGGGGTGTACCCAGCAGTTGTCTGCTGACTCCGCCCTGGGCTTCCTGCTCAGGGCACCCCAGGCACCTGAACGGCCAATCGCCTGGCCTGGCGCGCCTTCTCCTCCCGGACCTTCCTCCTGGCCGCCTCCTTCTGTTGCTGCAGGTCCGGCACGTTCCTGTCTCCCAGCTGCTGCCGCTGTTCCTGTGGAACCACAGCTGGTTTGATGGCGAAGGTGGGGTTGCTCGTCCAGACCTGGGTTTCCACTGGACACCCCCCCCCGCCCCCGGTCCCCCAGCCTGCCTCCCTGCGGGTGGCCAGCGGCTCCTTCGAGTGGGGAGACAACTCTGCATCTCGGAGCAGGGGCCCTGACTCAGGGCAGGGAGGAAGGGAGCCCCCACATGGGGTGTGGGCCCATGGGGCAATTCCATGTTTCAATCCCGCTGGTCCCAGAAACCCCACTGTATGCAGCCGGGACCCCTGGGATTCCCGCCTGCCTCCTCGGGGCACAGCTCACACACCCCCGCTGACCTCTCGCTTCGGCGCGAGCAGGTGCTCCCGGCGGGCGGCTCTGGCCTGGCGCCTCTGCACCTGCTGGCGGTACCAGCGCTGGATGGTGACAGCAGCCCGGTTCACCTGGTGGATAAACCTGCGGGGGCAGGAGGGCGCAGGACTGAGGCAGGGTCCCAGGCAGCCGCCGACCCGAGTGAGTGACGGCCTCTCCCCCCTGGGCCCCCCGAGGGAGTGTGCAGCCGCACTCCCCAGGGGAGGTGAAAACGCCCATTCGCAGGCTCTGTGCGCAGTCACCAGAAATAACCCAAAGGCCCAGCGCCGTGCCCGGCACACCCGGCTGTGGGTCTGTGGGTGGGCGCCGCGGTCCTGATGGTGGACGCTATTCACCGACAAAAAGCAACAAACCAGAGACCTGGCCGGGCATGATAGGCCACAGGCTGAGTGCTCGGGCCATAGACTATTCTAGAAAAGGCAAAGCCCTAAGGGAACAGATGGGTGTGGCCAGGGTGGGGTCTGGAGCTGGATAAAAGCCCTCCGGGGGTTCTGGGGGTGACGGACGTCCTGTGTCTTGGTGGCTGTACCTGCAGAGCACAGAGCTGCATACACGCGCCCGAACTCAGCCAGCAATACATCTAAAACGGGTGCATTTTATCATACATCAATCACTTTGACTCAGTAAAGCTGAGTAAACTCTAAAAAGCCTTAACCCCGGCTCTAAGGACCACCTGCCGATTTACTCAGCAAAAGCCCTAACGGAGCATCCAGGACATGGATGGTCGCCGGCTTCGGGACAGCCGCACAGAGGGGCCTGTACGCTGATGCACAGCCAGGCGGGAAGCACCTGGCTGCCGGCTCCTCCCACGCGCCCACCCCCAGGGCCCCGTCCCCAGGCTCCCACGGGACAGCAGCGGTGGCCACCCACCAGGTGTTGGCTCCCACACTCTGACCAGCACAAGGTTCCTGACCGGGAGCGACACCCTGGACCGGGGGCCCCGGCGGAAGGTCCGGCTGCAGCCCACCCTCATCGCCCCCCTGGAGCGAGATTCAGGGGACGGGGCCATAAGGCTGTTTGGGGTGTTTTTAGCTTCATGTCTTCCTTCCACGTAATGCTTTTTTAACTAACAGTTTCAGTGACGTACAATTTAGATACCATAAAATCTATCCATTTTAAGTATACAGTTCAACGGTTTTTCATAAATTTACAGGGTCGTACGACTGGCAGTGTCACCCCCGGAAGGACCCCCTTCTGCAGCCACGGGCCCCAGGTTCTGCCTTCTCCAGATTTGCCTCTTCCTGACATTTTCTTAAGTGGAAATTTCTATCAGGGGAGCTTCAGGCTCCCTCCCGGCCCCCAGCCCGCGGTCACCTCTCGGCCTCCTCCTCTGTCACCTCCTTCCGTCTGAGCAGGCCCGGGGTGGCCCCGGCGTTGTTCTGGGCCACGTGGTTGCTGCTGGAAAAGTTCTTGTGTGGCTTCCCAGAGCCGCCACTCTCCCCCTCACCGGTGGCCGCCTTGAGGATATTGCTAACAGGAAGAGAAGAAGGGGCTCGCTGCGCCGGCCCAGGACCACTCACGGCCCCGGTGGGCAGCTCTGCCTTCGAGAAGCGGGGCTGCCTCAGCCCCATCCCAGGGCCTTGGGCCTGGAAGGACACACCCACAGAACATCGGGGGTAGGCATGGCCCCCGGTTCCCACACGCTAGTCGATCCCCAGGACCACCTGCCCCCCACACAGGGCCCACGTCGTGGGTTACTGGGCTCTTTCCGTTACAAAAAGCAAAGAGGTCTGGGGCATCTGGGTAGCTCAGGCAGTTAAGCATCCCACTCTCAACTTGGGCTCAGGTCACGATCTCATGGTTCATGAGGTTGAGCGTCGTGTCGGGCTCTGTTGATAGTGTGGAGTCTGCTTGGGATCCTCTCTCTCTCTCTCTCTCTCTCTCTCTCTCTCTGTGTCTGCTCCTTCCCCCAACCCTGTGCATATGTGCACATGCCCACAAGCACATGCCCACGTGTGTCGCTCTCTCTCAAAATAAATAAACAAAACAAAAAAAAAATTAAAATTTTTCATTAAAAATGAAAAAGCCTCAAAGTCACAAGACCCCAGAGCCAGACGGTGACCCACGACAGCCGACAGGCAATCCCTGACTCCGGGTGTGCCGGGCAGGGGGGTGGGGGTGACAGGTCCGGGCTGCTCTGGCCTCAGCCAGGGGGCCGGAGACTCGGGGAGAGGCTACGGCTTCCTCGGCAGGGACCCCTCACCGGGGGTGATCGCCCACCCAGGTCTGGTGTCTCTCTGCCCCGGTGCCCCCCGCTGGCGAGGGCCGCAGCTCCGGGGGCGCCCGGGGTCCCGCCACGCATCAGCTCCTGGACCTGCCCCAGGCCAGAGCCCGCCTTACTTGAGGGAGGGAGCCGTGTGGTTGGAGCTCTTGGGCGGCGGCGGCGCCTTCTCCGAGGGGGTGTAGCGGTTGTGCAGCATGGTGGTGACGCGGTTGCCCACGGCACCCTTGTTGCTCCTGCCGGAAGACACAGGGGTGGCGTCAGGCTCCAGGAGGCGGCACAGCCCGAGTCGTCTCACCGCAGCACCGTCCAGGCGTCCCCGGAGCCCCGCCGCGGCCACCACACCGACAGTAGGGGGCCTTCTCGGGACCCGGGACAGCTCCACCCAGGGACTCCCACGGAGCAGGACCCGAGGTGTCTGCTGACAGCAGAGACGTGCTGCAGGGAGGTCAGGCCATCCGTCAACAGAGAATGGGCGTCTCTGTGCCAGGGAAACACGAGGGGAGGCAGACACCGCTCTCTCCCTGCCCCTCTCTCACCCACCGGAAGGAACACACGCGGTATAAACACACAGGGACCAAGGGAATGCAGGAGGAGGCTGCCATGAGGACACGACTGCAAAGTTTTAGCAGGATGAGAAGGGCCAGTGGTAAGTGACACATGGAGGGACGGGGGAGAGGCCCCGAAGCGGCTGGTCTGCCCCCCTGGAGCCCCAGGCATGAGCCGGAAGTGGGGGCGCCCGGCTCTTCCAAAGGAACGCTGCACCCCAGATCCCTCCTGCACCCTCGCACCCAGGCACCAAGCCCACCCTGCGCTCCAGACAATAGGCTGGAGAAGCAAAGTGTGCACTGAGCAGGACACCACCGTGCCCTCTCCCGCTGGGCCCACAGCAGTGGCGGGCAGGTACCTAACCCCGAGGCAGGAGACCAGAGAACCGCACCCCCCCCCCCCCCCGCTCCCCGCATCCAGAGAGGCTGAGCCACCCAGACACTGATATGTGCGGACCCCCAGGACACCAGCCGGGTTCCTGCCCGGGCACCCCCAAGTGAGCCACCAGGCAACTTTTAGGGCCCCCCTCTTAGATGCTGGCAGAGCCAGTATTCCAGACGTTTGAGGAACAACCCGCACGCTAGAGGCCAACAAACAGGATGTGGTGGAGACGACACTAAGCAGAGGGAGGGTGTCCCAAAGAATCCATGCTGATGGCCGGGCCTCATGGACAAGCGTTACCAGCCCGTTCTCGGCAGGAAAAGCTCGGACTTGCAACGTTTGTCACCTTCAACATTCCCAGCACGGTGACCTCAGATGTCCCTGCGCACAGAGGCGGGACGAACAGACAGCCAGCGCCCCCCACCCCCCCAGACCGCCGCAGCTGGTGCAGGTTGCCAGCCACTATTCCCCGCTGTCGTCAGAGATGCGAGAAGGAAAACCATGCGCCCCGAGCCGGAAGGCAGGCAGACGCCCTCGGGAGCAGGAGGCGCTCGTGGAACGGAGGGCTGCGCGGGGACGGAGCGGAAGGCAGAGGAGACAGGAGCGGTGCCCGTAGTCGGATCCGCTCAGCAACCCCAATCCCGGGAATAGCGGCGCAAAGAAAGGGAACAACTGTGCACAGTCTTGAAACCTCTCTCTGCCCAGCACCCTGGCTCCGGAGTCTGGCGGAGGATGTGCTCACAGAAGACAGAGGAAGCGGAGGTCGCACGGGGGGCGGACAGCTGGGCCCTCGGGAGAAGCCAGGCTCCTGGGACAGGAGGGGCCCCTGCTGGGCTCCCGGTGCAGAGGCCAGTTTCAGCCTTCTCTTGTCAAGTCTGGGACAGGCAGCCGAGACACAGACAAGCAGCTAGGGAAAAAGGAGCGATCGTTTCTAGCTCTGGGAAAGACAGGTGCACTGCGCTGCTCTAAGAGGCTCCCGGCTCACCTGTCAAACCCTCCTGACCCTGTGGGGCAGACACAACGGCGGCCCCTTAGTATAAATGAGCATCCTGGGGCCCAGGGAGGTTAAGTAGCGCTCCCAAGTCCCACAGCAAAAAAAAAAAAAAAAAAAAAAGTTGTGAACTCAGAACTCGGACCGGGAAGAGCCTCTGCGCGATAGCGTGGCCCTGTGGCCCAGGTCTGACGGACTCAGCTCTGCCAGTGTGGAGGGACAGGGGAAGACTCACAAGGCGGCCACAGGGGAGCAAAGGCCCGCCTGCCACGTGGATTGCATGCGTCCAAGGTCGAAAACAGTCAACAACGAACACCACGAGCACGCTTTCATAACTGTTTTCTAGAAAATACTAGAAGAAACTGCTTGAAAGTAGCTGCTTCCAGAAGCGCCTGGGAGGTTCAGGCGATCAAGCGTCCGACTCTTGATTTCGGCTCAGGTCATGATCCCAAGGTCGTGGGATCGGCCCCCAAGGCATGGAGACTGCTTGGGATTCTCTCTCTCTGCCCCTCCCTGCACGTGTGCTCACTCTCTCTCAAAGCAAATGAACATTTAAAAAAAAAAAAAAAGAAAGAGGGGCGCCTGGGTGGCTCAGTTGGTTGGGCGTCCGACTTCGGCTCAGGTCACAATCTCGCGGTCCATGAGTTCGAGCCCCGCGTCGGGCTCTGGGCTGACGGCTCGGAGCCTGGAGCCCGCTTCCGATTCTGTGTCTCCCTCTCTCTCTGCCCCTCCCCCATTCATGCTCTGTCTCTCTCTGTCTCAAAAATAAATAAAACGTTAAAAAAAATAAATTAAATAAATAAATAAATAAATAAATAAATAAATAAATAAATAAATAAATAGAAAGAAAGAGGGGCGCCTGGGTGGCTCAGTCAGTTAAGCAACTGACTTTGACTCAGGTCATGATCTCACGGTTCGTGAGTTCAAGCCCCGCATCAGGCTCTGTGCTGACAGCTCAGAGCCTGGAACCTGCTTTGGATTCTGTGTCTCCTTCTCTCTCTGTTCCTCCCCTGCTCATTCTCTGTCTCTCTGTGTCTCTCAAAAATAAATAAACGTTAAAAAAAAAACAAAAAACAAAAAAGGAAAGAAAGCAAGCTGGTTCTGGGAAGCAGGACTCAGTTCTGGGGGGAAGGGATAGTGGGTTTGTTGTTTTTATTTTAAGTGTGTGGTGCTGCTCTGCTTTAAAAGCATTTTTTTTTCATCTTTATTTATTTATTTATTTATTTATTTATTTATTTTTAATTTTTGGGACAGAGAGAGACAGAGCATGAACGGGGGAGGGGCAGAGAGAGAGAGGGAGACACAGAATCGGAAACAGGCTCCAGGCTCCGAGCCATCAGCCCAGAGCCCGACGCGGGGCTCGAACTCACGGACCGCGAGATCGTGACCTGGCTGAAGTCGGACGCTTAACCGACTGCGCCACCCAGGCGCCCCTCATCTTTATTTATTTTTGAGAGAGAGAGAGCAAGCAGGGAGGATCAGAGAGAGAAGGAGACACAGAATCCAAAGCGGGCTCCAGGCTCTGAGCTGTCAGCACAGAGGCCGACGCGGGGCTCGAACCCACGAACCGTGAGCTCATGACCTGAGCCAAAGTCGGCCACTTACCCGACTGAGCCCTCCAGGCACTCCCACTGCTCTGCTATTTAGCTGTGTGCATGCATCAGAAATTAAAATTAAAAATTTAATTTAACAGAAATTAAAATTTAAAAAGTTTTTTTTAGAGAGAGGGAGCGCGCATGCGTGTGAGCAGGGGAGGGGCAGAAGGAGAGGCAGAGGGAGAGAGAGACAACTTCAAGCAGGCTCCATCCCGCGACCATGAGATCGTGATCTGAGCACAAATCGAGAATCGACTGATTCCACCCAGGTGCCTCCAAAATTAATGTTAATTTAAATTCTTGCATCAAAAGGAAGAATCTTCCCGTGCTGACTCCGGTAGAGGATCCAAGACTCTTCCTCTGACGCATGGCTCTGGGCGTTAAGAAGTTCTTTCTTGCACTGAGGCACATGTATGTCCTTGTCCCTCTGCCCACTGGTCCCCCTGAGGCCAAGAGCGAGGGGGACCGGCTCTGCAGCCGAGGGCGGCTGTGCCGACCCTGAATTCCTCGGCGGCTTCTCCAGGCCCCCTGCCCACCCTGACAACCACCGGCCACCAGCCCCACCACCAAGGCCTTGCCTAGCCCTCTGCAGACCCCAGCGTCGTGGCCATCCCTCTGCACATGCTTGCTTCTGTCCTGCCGTGGGCGGTGCGGCCTGCACAGCAACCAGCTCTCGGCACCCAGTGAGCAGGGCCCGCCTAAGGCCACCTGCTCCACCCCTCCCGGAGGCCCAAGAACCTCCCCAGAGCCTTACTCCGACCTCTTCGAGAGCTAAGCCGGGCGTCTCGGGTCCTGGGGAGACAGGCCGCTCCACAGAGGAGAGGGCGGATGGAGGCCTGCAGGAGCCTTGGGCGAGCAACCCTGGGGCAGCAGAGCCCCCGGGTGCAAGGTGCCACCCCATGGCCTCCCTCCCCGGGCCCTTCCCCGCAGCCTCCTTCCCCAGGTGCAAGGTGCCACCCCGTGGCCTCCCCCCACCCCTCCCCCCGGGCCCCTGGGTGGAGAAAACCAGTCACTTGTGCCCTCAGTCATTCATTCCAAAGCATAGGGCACCTGCCACGAATAAGACAGTCAGTCCCCAGGCGCTTCAGCGGTTGGGGTCCCTGTGTGGCACCCGCCTCAGGTCCCACCTGTTGTTGGCAGTGAAGTTGGGGGCCAGGGGAACGGTGCACTCTCTCCTCCGTGGGCCCACCGGCGCGCTGAGGGTGCCAGGACTCCCGGAGTCGGGTGGCGAGTCGAAGGCCCTGGGGTGGTCATCCTGTCGAGGACACTGACGCCACCTCAGACCGTGATGTGCTGCACAGGCCGCGGACCCCAGGCCCCAGGCAGGTCCCCCACTGCCTCGCACACGGATGGGGAGCTAACACGGACCCCCTCCCTGCTGCCGGCCCCTCCCACAGGTGCGGCCACAGCAAAGAACCGGGTGTCACTCTTGAAGGGACACTTAGACTCAGCCCCTGGCCCTTACCAGGACATTCCACGTGGCTCCCCTCTCGCTGGGGGCCTTGCTTAGACCGGTCAGCCTCTTTTTCCCACCAGGGCTGCCCTCAAAGAGTGTCAGGAAGTGGGGGTCCTCGCTTGGCCTGTGTCGGAGACAGGATGCCAAGCAGGGACAGTCACTCCGTCTGGGCGGGTCGGCTCCAGGAGCACAGATGGGCACGTCTTCCGAGGGGCCGGGAGGGGCCGGGTCACCGGAAGGGAATTCTGTTCCCAAGCCAACAGCTTAACTGTCGATTCTTAGCCATAATCTGACAACCGTGCCTGAGAGAGATGCTCACACCCTAGGCCGCGGCCACCCCGACACCCACGGGAAGAGTGCAGCAGGGACAAAGGGAAAGAAGCAGGTATGGGGGGCACTGGCCTGGGGTCCACATCTCTACTCGCAGATATGACGGGTCAAGACTCGGCCCGGCCCGCCCAGCGCAGCATTGGCCTGGGTGCTGGTCACGTCAAGCCCCGCTGCCCAGCCTGTGGCCAAGCTGTGGGCTGGAAGAAGGGCTGACGGAGGCAGGAGAGGAGTGTGCTGGGGGTCACCTGAGGGGGAGGGGTCACCCGAGAGGGGGCAGGGGTCACCTGAGGGGGCCGGTCCACGCCTGGCCGGCTGGTGGCTGGTGGACCTGCGTGGTGCTGTTAGATCTGCGAAGGTTGTTGATGGTTCGGGAACCTCCGGGCCCTGTGGCCTCCTGTAGAAAGGAAGAAACAGCCGTCCCCGTGGGTTTCAGACACTCACCAGTTCACCCCGAGCCACACCAGGCCTGGAAGAACAGATTCAGGGCGAGCGGGTGGACACGGCAAGAAGGGTCTCCCGGCTCTCGTGGACGAGAGCAGTGCAGGGTCCCGGGCATGGCCGCGGGAAGCCTCTAGAAGCCCCGTCTTCCTGGATGAAGTGGGCACCCTTCACCCCTGGCTGGTGAGGGTCCGGGAGGAAGTGCGTGAGGCTTGGCCTGGGGGCTTCGGCAGAGGCTGCCCGGCCTCGTCCTCCGGCCTCGTCCTCCCCACCACCCCGCTACCCAGGGAACGTGGTGGGCTCGCTTCCGCCGCAGCGCCTGCCGCCCGCCTGCCCACTGGGCTTTCCTCAAGGCCACCGGGGGCTTATCTCCTCCCCCCACCCCAGGTCACCCTGCTTCTTGAGGACCCAAATCCTAAAGCTGGTGGAGCGAGACGGGCCGTCAGGCTGGTGACTTCGGTTCTGCCTCAGACCGGCGACCGACCCTGGCCTTGACCTCTTGGGGAGATCGCTCCGATCTGTGAGCTGGAGCCCCCGCCGGCCCTGGACACCTCTGGCCCCAGCACTCACCAGTGCCTTCCTCCTTGGCTCGCTGCCCGAGACCGCGGAGAAGGAGCGGGCGATAGGCTTGGCGGCGGAGGCGCTGTTGGGGCGCCAGGACACAGGCGGAGGGAGGCCCGTCAGGCTCAGGTTCACACCTTCTGGGCTGCCCTCGGGGGGGCCGGAGGGAGCGCTGGCGGCCCGGGAGCCCTTCATGGAGGCTGCAAGGGCCCTGAGCAGGCAAGAAGAGGTGCAGGGGGATGCCTTCTGAGGAACCAGGCCTCCCGGCACACCACCACACCACCGCCACCTCCTCACTGGGCGGTGGGGCTCCTTTGTCGGGAAAAGAAGCCACGTGGCAGAGCAGGGCTCCGGGCCACAGGGACACCTCTCCGTAGGGACCCTGCCTGGGGGTGGCCTGAGGCAGCATTTACCCCATGCCCCACCCCAAGACAGCTACTCCATCTGTCTGAGCCTCACCTCCTTCATCTGTAAAATGGGTATTGAGAAAGTGCCTCTTCCTGGGGTCGTCCTGAGGTGCGGACAAGGCGGCTACGTAAACACTCAACACGTTCAAACCAGGACTTGGTCTCATTGACGCTGCCCAACCCAGGGGCCACAGCTTGTCTGGCCACGGAACCCCTTCCGTTTCCTCGGAACCTCCAGAAACCCATGAGCTGCTGCGATGTGGCATCTGCCCTCTCGTGTCCCCCCCTCCCACCTCTCCTGGCACCAGGCACCCTTCACAGCCTTCCTTGTTGCCCCCCCCCCCACTCCCACTCCTGAAGTCGGAGGGCCCCTGGGGCTCAACCCCGGCCTCTCCTCCACCCACCCTCTCCCCTGGGGGACCTCGTCTGGCCTCCCGGCTTCAATCAGCGACTGCCAGCTCCTGCCCCCTCGGTTCCCTAACTCCTGGCTCATGACCAGCCGTGCATTTGGCGCTTCAGCCCCAGAGAGACCAAAACAGAACCCTGACTCCCACCTCTGGCTGCCCCCTCCCCAGGGGTCATGCTTTGTAACTGGCTCAGGCCAAGGACCTCGACCTCATCCTGACATCTTCCCCTTCAGCGCCACACCTGCTCCCTCAGCAACCCAGCCAGCTGTGCCCTCTCCCCACACATCCTTCCCCTCCACAACCCGGATCGAGCCCCCTCTCCCTGAACCCGGACAAGCGCACCGCGCCTTCCCGGCCCCTCCCCGCACGGCGGCCGGGGCTGATGTTTCCCCACCAGGTCTCAGATCACACTGTGTCCCTGCTGAAAACCTTCTGAGGGTCCGCTTGGCACAGAGAATAAAGTCTAAATGCCCAACACCCCTCAGATCTGACCCTGCTCTCTCTGTGACCTCCTCACTGCCACCCCTCGCTCTGCTCCAGCCAAACCAGCCTTCCTGCAGCTGCTCAAACTGGGCCAGCCTGTTTCCATCCTGCTGGTCCCTCTGCCGGGAGCCTCTTCCCCTGGGATGTCACGAGGCACCCCCTTTATTCAGAGGGCCACCGGGCCATCACTTTGCTCCCTCGTCCTGCTTTATTTTCCTTCACCCTGCCTCATGGGCAGTCTGCAACGTCTGACCCCCTCACAAGAACATTAGCTCCGTGAGGACAGGGACCACGCGGCCCTGGCATGTGGCAAGCTCTCAAGCAACAGGAGTGGACGAGTGCACGAGCCGTTACCACAGGAAGAGGCAGCCCTCCCTGCCACCGAGGACTCTGGTGGGCCGACAGGCACACGCCATTACCACCCAAGGTCAGTGCCGCGGCCTCCTTCAGCCCCCCAGCCCCCTCACACACATGTGGGGCGCCCCGTGGCCAGGTGCCCCTGCCTCTCCGGCCCGGAGCACAGAGCTGTCCTGCCATTCACCAGGCCGGTGTCCTCAGGTATGCATTTCCGGTCGTGTGGGTGAAATTTAACACCCTCCTCTCCCCAGGGCACTGGCCACACCCAGCTGGACCCAGGCTGGCCAGCTTTCCCAGCCACGGGAGCGGCAGCACGCGGGATGGTAAACACAGCCTCTCCGTGGAAACCTCCAGGCCAGACCTCACCTTGCAGACAAAGATGTCTCTCCCAGCAGCCCACGGTGGGTGTCCAGGGCCTCTGCCCAGACTCCTCAGGATGGGCTGACCCAGGACCCCTGGCAGCTTCTCCACCGGGCAGCTCCCAGTCTCCCAAGGATCTGGCTCAAGGTGGTGGGACCTGAGACCTTTGACTGGACTCCGCTCACCGGTGCAGGGCCCCCACCCCGACACACCTGCACGGGGTAGGGGAGAAGGGGGAAAGACTTCACCTGCGCGGGCCCCGGACTCCCTCATCCGCGCGAGCTCCTCTCATCTGCGCGGCAGCCCTCACCTACAGGGGCTGGGGCCCGTCACCTGCGCGGGGACCCTCTCACCTGCGCGAGCCGGGCCTGGGGCGCGGAGCCTGCGAGGCAGGCCCGCGGGGGATGTGAGAGGCCCTCCGGCGTGGGACGCCCGGGGCCCCGGCTTCAGGCTGACGACCTCGCACCCCGGCCCTGGCTCCGAGGCCCAGGTGACAATGAAGCGACCGGGCCGTAGTGTGAGCGGCGGCAGCTAGCAACCAGCAACCAGCCTGGCACCTCCTCCCCTGTCCGTCACCGAGGCCCGCCTTTCCTGCCCGCGCCGCCTCCGGATTGGCCGACCGGCTGCCCGCTCCGGCCGTCCCGAGAGCCCATTGGGCGCCTGGCTGTCCTTCGGGACGTTCAGGCGTGGGAGGAGCCTCGGGGAGCGGCGCATCTCCCCGCCCCCCGCTGGTGGCAGCGGGCCGCCGATTGGACGCAGTCAGAGGAGGCGGGATCTCTGCTGATATGGGGCGGGACCTGGGCGGAGCCTCAGGGAGAAGAGGCGGGGAAAGAGAAAGGACCGAGGGCAAGGCGGGGCGGGCAGCGTGGCGCTGCGGGCCCCTCTTTCTGAGCGACCCGGTCGGCCTGCGCTGGCATCCTAGCGGCCCTGGGCTCCCACGTGGTCCCGGTTCCCACGTCCTCCCCGGGCTCCCACGCCCTCCTCGGTTCCCACGCGGTCCCCGAGTTCCCACGCTGTCCCCAGGCTCCCACGTCCTCCTCGGGCTCCCACGCAGTCCGGTCTTCCATGCCGTGGCTGGGCTCCCACTCCGTTGCTGGGCTCCCACGCGGTCCTGGCTCTCTCCCCACTGCTGCTCTGGACACGTGGGTCCCGCTGCGCCCCTTCCCTGAAAAACTCCACTTAGGACCCAGACCTCCCAGAGACCCGCTGGCTCCCTTCCTCCTGCAGCCCTGCCCCAGGACCTGGTCACTGAACCTGGCACCCAAGGCCCACCTCCCTTCATCTCTCAAGACCCCTGGGTGGCACATGTTTTGTTCTGACTGTCCTCTCCATTCTTTTACTCAGGGTTTTTTGTTTGTTTGTTTGTTTGTTTTTTGGCCTCCTTCTCCAAAGTTTTAGTCACCCCCACCCCTAACGCCACTAGTCTTTGCCTGGGAGTTGTTTCCACCTGTAACCCCAAGTCCAGACCACAGGCCCTTCCCTCAGTGTCCTGTGTCCCAAAGCGGGCACTGCACTGCCTTCCCTGCCCTGCAGGTGGAAGCCACAGGCACCTCGTGCCCCTTCACCTGTCTGTGCTCCCTTCGCCCGGGAAGCCCCAGTCCTGCGTCCCCTAACATCCAACACAGACGCCTTCTCCATGAAGCCTCTGGCCTCTACAATAAAAGTTACCCCTTAAACTACAACACTGCACGTTGGCTGGTCTTTACGCCACTTATTATAAAGTAAGTGCTTTTTTATTTTTAAAAACACACATTTACATACGAAGAAATTCACACTTTGGGGGCTGCAGTTCTGTGAGTTTTGACAGATGCACGTAGCTGTGTCACCACCACCAAGGTACAGAACATCCCTCGACAAAACACCCAGGGGCTGCCTCTTTGAAGCCAGCCACCCCCTTACCTAGGCCACCACTAATCTGTGCTCTGTCGCTACTGTTTTGTCTTTCCCGGAATGTCACAGAGATGGAATCCTACAGAATGTAGCCTTGGGTCTGGCTTCTTCTACTCAGCACTGTGAGATCGATCCATTGGCGACTCGATTCCACCGCGTGGTGAACCACGCTCTATCGGTCATCGATTGAGGGACGTGGGGATTGTGTCCAGCTTGGGGTAATTATGAATGAAACTACTGTAAACATTGACTTTCAAGCTTTTATATGAACATAAGTTTTCGTGTCACTTGGGTAAAAACTTAGGTATGTATTTATACTTGTGTATCTATCTATCTATCTATATATGTATATATATATATATCTATGTAGAGAGACTATGTGTGTGTATACATATAGAGAGAGAGAGAGAGGGAGGGAGGGAGAGAGAGAGGGAGAGTAGATATGTGTTCAGCTTTATTTTTTTTTTTATTTTATTTAAAAAAAAAATTTTTTTTAATGTTTTTTATTTATTTTTGGGACAGACAGAGACAGAGCATGAACGGGGGAGGGGCAGAGAGAGAGGGAGACACAGAATCGGAAACAGGCTCCAGGCTCCGAGCCGTCAGCCCAGAGCCTGACGCGGGGCTCGAACTCACGGACCGCGAGATCGTGACCTGGCTGAAGTCGGACGCTTAACCGACGGCGCCACCCAGGCGCCCCTGTGTTCAGCTTTATAAGAAACTTCTAGATTATTTTCCGCAGAAGCTGTTATGCTCATACCAGCAGTTTATGAGAGCTCAGGTTGCTACCCTGCCCCCCCCCATCACCCTCAACATTTGGTTGTTCAAATGTTTTTATTTTGGCTTTTTTTTTTTTAATTTAAAATTTTATTTTTTGAGAGACAGACAGACATAGCTCGAGCAGAGGAGGGGCAGAGAGAGAGGGAGACACAGAATCCGAAGCAAGTTGCAGGCTCTGAGCTGTCAACACAGAGCCCGACGTGGGGCTCCAACCAATGAACTGTGAGATCATGACCTGGGCCGAAGTCGGATGCTCAACCAACAGTCACTCAGCCATCCCTGGTGTTCTCATTTTTAAAAAGTGATTCTAGGGGTGCCTGGGTGGCTCAGTCGGTTGAGTGTCCGACTTTGGGTCAGGTCATGATCTCAGTCTGTGAGTTCGAGCCCCGTGCCGGGCTCTGGGCTGACAGCTCGGAGCCTGGAGCCGGCTTCGGATTCTGTGTCTCCCTCTCTCTCTGCCCCTCCCCTGCTCATGCTCTGTCTCTCTCACTCTCAAGAATGAATAAATGCTAAAAAAAATTAAAAAAAAAATAAAAAGTGATTCTAATTATTTAAATACTGATCACTTAGGTGTGTAGGGGTATCCCATGTCCCTATACTGATGTCGAGAATCTATTCCTAGGCTTATTTGCCATATATTTATATACCTTCTTTGGTGAAATGTTTGTTCAAATCTTTTGCCCACTTGGTAAATTGAGTTGTTTGCCTTAGGAGTTTTGAGCGTTCTTTACACGTTCTTGATAACAAGTCCTTCATGAGATACGTGGGTTGCGAATATTTTCTCCATCTGTGGCTTGTCCTGCTGTTTTCTTAACTGTGTCATTCAAAGAGAGGTTCTTAAACTTTGTGGTTTGTGCTTTTTGTATGTTGTAGAAGCCACGGCCTGACCCGAGGACAGAACATTTTCTCCTGTTTCTTCTAGAAGACTTAGAGTGTTAGGTTTCCTATCTAGGTCTGTGGTTCAGCTGAGATTTTGTGTAAGGTGTGAGGTATAGGGTGACATTTAAAAATTCTTTTTCTTTTTTGTACATGGATGTTGAATTATCCTGGTACCACCCGTTGAAAAGCTATCCTGTCTTCATTGAATTACCTTGACACTTTTGTGTAGTTTAAGTGACCATATTTGTGTGGGTCTATTTCTGAGCTGTCTACACTGGCCTATTGATCTGTGTCTGAACTTTCCCCAATACCACACTGTGTTGATTAGTGCTATTCCACAGTAAATCTTTGAATCAGGTGGTGGGAGTCCCCTTTGTCCTTTTTCAAAATTACCTATTCAATTTATTTGGCTCTTCCTATACTATTTAGTATCAGCTTGTCACCATGTACAAAAAAAAAAAAAAAATCCAGCTGGAATTTCGATGAGGGTATGTTAAATCTGTAGATCAGGGGCGCCTGGGTGGTTCAGTCGGTTGAGCGTCCGACTTCGGCTCAGGTCACAATCTTGCGGTCTGTGAGTTTGAGCCCCGCGTCAGGCTCTGGGCTGATGGCCCGGAGCCTGGAGCCTGCTTCTGATTCTGTGTCTCCCTCTCTCTCTGCCCCTCCCCCGTTCATGCTCTGTCTCTCTCTGTCTCAAAAATAAGTAAATGTTAAAAAAAAAAAAAATTTTTTTTAATAAAAAAAAAAAATCTGTAGATCAGTCTGGAGAGAATGACGTCTTAACAATATTGTTTTCCAATCCATAACCATGGTATACCTCTCCATTTATTTAGGCCTAATCATTGATATCTTTCACTAGTCTTTTGTATTTTTCAGCATACAGTATTATTTTTAGCATACAAAAATACAATTGGTAGTATAATTTACCCTGTATCCTGTGTCCTTGCTAAATTCATTTATTAGTCTTGGGGATTTTTGTGGATTCTATGGGAGTTTTCACATAGACCATAATGTCTGTGGATAATAACAATTTCTTTTCCAAGGTATTTGCCTCCTTCTCCTGTTTTATTGAACTGGCCAGGGCTTTCTGTACAATACTGAAGAGAAGTGGTTGGAATGTATATCATTGCCCTGTTCCCAGTCTGGGGGGGTGGGGGAAGCATTCAGTCCTACACCATTAAATATGATGTTAGCTGTGGGATTTTGCAGCTACTTTCTACCAGGTGAGAGAAATTTTTATATTCCTCACTTGGGAAGAGTTTCCATGAATGCAATGTTGAATTTGATCCCTTGCATTTTCTGCATAAAATAGGATTTTCTTCATAAATACGTTAATTTGGTGAATTACATGATTGACTTTCAGATGTTAACCCACTAGACAAAAAGGCAGTGGTAGCAAGGGAAATGAGACAATATTCTGGGGGCTCCTGGCTGGCTCAGTCAGTACAGCATGTGACTCTTGATGGCCAGGTCATGAGTTAGCCCCATGTTGGGTGTGCAGCCTACTTAAAGATAATTTTTTTTAAAAAGAAGAAGAAAATACTGTTTTTCCCGCATTATATATATACAATATTTAAAATTTATTTTTTAATTTACGTCCAAGTTAGTTAGCATAGAGTGCAATCATGATTTCAGGAGTAGATTCCAGTGATTCATCCCCTATGTATAACATCCAGTGCTCATCCCAACAAGTGTCCTCCTTGATGCCCCTTGCCCATTTAGCCCACCCCCCACCCACAACCCCTCCAGCAACCCTCAGTTTGTTCTCTGTATTTAGGAGTCTCTTATGTTTTCTCCTCCTCCCTGTTTTTATATTATTTTTGCTTCCCTTCCCTTATGTTCATCTGTTTTGTCTCTTAAATTCCTCATGAGTGAAGTCATGTGATATTTGTCTTTCTCCGACTAATTTTGCTTAGCAGAATACCCTTTAGTTCCATACATGTAGTTGCAAATGGCAAGATTTCATTCTTTTTGATTGCCAAGTAAAAGCCCATTGTATATATGTACCATCTCTTCTCTATCCATTCATCCATCGACGGCCATTTGGGCTCTTTCCATACTTTGGCTATTGTCGGTAGTGCTGCTATAAACATTGGGGTGCATGTGCCCCTTTCAAACAGCACACCCGTATCCCGTGGATAAATGCCTAGCAGTGCAATTGCTGGGTCGTGGGGTAGTTCTATTTTTAATTTTTTGAGGAACCTCCCAACTGCACCAGTTTGCATTCCCACCAGCAGTGCAAAAGAGATCCTCTCTCTCCACATCCTCGCCAACATCTGTTGCTGCCGGAGTTGTTAAGGTTAGCCATTCTGACAGGTGTGAGGTGGTATCTCATTGTGGTTTTTTGTATTTCCCTGATGATGAGTGATGTTGAGCATTTTTTCATGTGTCTGTTGGCCATCTGGATGTCTTCTTTGGAGAAGTGTCTGTTCATGTGTTTTGCCCTTTTCTTCACTGGATTATTTGCTTTTTGGGTGTTGAGTTTGATAAGTTCTTTATAGATTTTGGATACTAACCCTTTATCTGATACGTCACTTGCAAACATCTTCTCCCATTCTGTCGGTTGCCTTTTAGTTTTGCTGATTGTTTCCTTCTCTGTGCAGAAGCTTTTTATTTTGATGAGGTCCCAGTAGTTCATTTTTGCTTTTGTTTCCCTTGCCTCCGGAGACGTGTTGAGTAAGAAGTTGCTGCGGCCGAGATCAAAGAGGTTTTTGCCTGCTTTCTCCTCTAGGATTTTGATGGCTTCCTGTCTTACGTTTAGGTCTTTCATCCATTTTGAGTTTCTTTTTGTGTCCGGTGTAAGAAAGTGGTCCAGGTTCATTCTTCTGCACGTCGCTGTTCAGTTTTCCCAGCACCACTTGCTGAAGAGACTGTCTTTATTCCGTTGGATATTCTTTCCTGCTTTGTCAAAGATTAGTTGGCCATATGTTTGTGGGTTCTCTGTTCTGTTCCATTGATCTGAGTGTCTGTTTTTGTGCCAGTACCATACTATCTTGATAATTACAGCTTTGTAATACATCTTGAAGTCCGGGATTGTGACGCCTCCGGCTTTGGTTTTCTTTTTCAGGATTGCTTTGGCTATTTGGGGTCTTTTCTAGTTCCATACAAATTTTAGGATTATTCTAGCTCTGTGAAGAATGCTGGTGTTATTTTGATAGGGATTGCATTGATTATGTAGATTGCTTTGGGGAGTATCGACATTTTAACAGTATCTATTCTTCCAATTCATGACCTATGTATATATATTTTATTGAGACATAATTAAAACATTTATTCCCTCCAGGTTTACTGAGATTGAGTTGATGCATCGAGTGAATTGCCACATAACCCTGTGTGAGTTTAAGGGGTACACAAAGGTGCTGATTTGATATTTATAGAATGCAAAAGGGTTACCGCCGTGGCGTTAGCCGACGCCTCCATCCTGTCACATGGCTGTTTCTTTGTGGTGTACATAGTATTAGAGTTCTGTGTCTTTCAAGGAGTTTGTACATCCGGGTAACCACCAACCTAATTAAGACATGAAACGTCACCATCCCAAGAAAGGTTACTGCCTCCTTCTGCTCGATTCCACCACACGGGCGCTTTGTGTCTTTATTCTTTCACAGAGCAGAATGCTTTTGAAATGCATCCGTGTTGTGTAGATCTTCTATCGGCCCCCCGTTTGGCATCATGGCAAATCACGGTATGTGGCTTTTTTGTGTGTCTAGCTTCTCTCCTAAGGTTCTTGGTGGCGACGCAGAAGCAAAGGAATTAGCAGGGAAGCCGGTGGAAAGAATCTGAGATCCCTGAACGGGACAAAGGGAGATGTTAGGATCTTGGCGGCAGCCAAGGTGGACTGTTTGGTGGCCAACAGAATGGTCTGGGGGAGCCTTCAAAGTGGGGCACGTGCAGGGTTGGAAGGAAGGTATTGGGCGATCTGCGTACACCGAGGAAGCAGGGTAGGAGCGTATTTGTCCAGGAAGAGCCGGTCTTGACTCCGCCCAGCTAACTGCTGCTGTCTGCGTTCTTGTTTTTGCTGCGGATGCTTGTATTCAGCTTTCCTGAGTTTCGCTCTCTGGTTCTGGAACCAAACCTCCAGGGTCACGGCCACTTCTTGGGTCTGCAGGCTGGGAGGGGTGTGGGTTCTGACTGGACAGGAATTCCAAATCTGCTCGTGGCTTCTCCGTGAACATTGTTCGCTTCCTTTGCGAATGCTGCTAGTGCCTTCCTTTAGGAAGGTCCCCTGGGCCTGACATGCTGAGATCCACATGTGTTCCCATGCTCTGCTCCTGTGACCAAAAGAAGAGAACGTTCTGAACCGAATAAAAACAAAACTGTCCAAGTTCATGGGATGCAATCAAAGCAGTGTCTAGAGGAAAACTGGTAGCATTAACATTTTTGTTAGAAAAATAAAGCTCTCGCGTCAATAATCTAAGCTTCCACCTTCAAGAAACTAGGAAAAGAAGAAAAATAAACCCAAAGCAGTAGGAAGAAACTAATAAAAAGCAGACAGCAATGAAATACAAAACATGGAATGGTAGGAAAAAAGGAAACCCCGAGGTTTAGTTCTTTGAAAAAACCAGTATTAACAAACTTCTAATCAGACTAACCAAGAAAAAGAGGGGAGAAAGTTATCGACATCAGAAATGAAAGATGGAATACCATTAAAGACCCTACAGAAATTGGGTAATGAAATTATGTCATAAAATATTCTATGGTCATATTCAACTTCTGTGAAATGGACCGATTTCTTGAAAAATACCGTCCTGAAACTCACCTGGGAAGAAAGAGATCACCCAAATAGCCCCATACCTACTTAAGAAACTTTGTAGTTCAAAGCCTACAATTAAGAATATTAAAGGACCAGATACTTCCACTGGGGAGTTCTTTCGAACATTTAAGGAAGAAATAACACCTGTCCTGCTTTTAGAAAAGAAGTTCTCTAAGCGTGTCCTCATTAATGCTATCTTCATTAGCACACACGCGCACGCACACACGCACAGGAAAGAAAAACAGCAACGATGCAGCTTTGCGGGAACAACCGTGTTTATTTCGGAAGCTCTGGTGCTGTGACCCCTGGAGCAGCCGCGACCCTCTGAGGCACCAGAACCCTTGCCCCGAGGCCAGCCCCGCACAGTCTGCAGGGACCAGACACAGGTCGCACCAGGATCTGGCAGCAGAAACAGCCCGCCCCCCGCCCCAGGTGGATAAGCCGCTTGGCCGATTTATGACTCCCTGCGAAGGGAGCGCTCTGAGCCCCAAAATACTCAAGCCGTGCTTCCAAATCCACACAAAAAGCCCTTGTTTCTGAGAGGCAGACACGGGTCTCCAGGGGGCCCCTGAGGTCAGCGTTTCCCAGACCCGCTGCTGCAGGAATCCAAGTCCAGACAGCTAGCCTCTGGTAAGGGAGACATGGAGGGGAAACTGAGGTAGCCCCGAGCCCTCCTCCCAGGGTGGCAAGGGCCACGGCCCAGACTGTCTCCTCCTGACTCGTCCCCACAGAGGGGGCCGGGTGCCCTTCTCCATGGTGTCTGTGAGGACCCTGGGAGCCCCAGACAGATCCAAGTGAGGAGCCAGGCCTCTGCTCCTGTCCCCTCCAGGCAGGCCGTGCCACGCCCTCCGCCCTGGTCCCCCTCGCAGTCCTTCTGGCCGCCGGGAGAGTGGCCTGACAGTGTCTGCGAATGGGGCCCCCAGGACGGCTGCAGGGCAGGAGACCCAGCAGTCGGTCCGGGGCCCCCAGCCACCACCCTGAACAAGCAGCTCAGTTCCTAACCCTGCCCAGAAACCGGCATGGCTCGGCGCTGGTCCTATTTCTCCCTCAAGGCCTCAGGCTGCCCCTCCGGCCATCACGCCCACGGGAAGGGCCTGTGCACGAGGGGGTCCTGCCTCATCCACAGGAAACCGGGGAACCCGCTTTCGGGTTGGGAGCCGACTCCCGTGCACGGTGCCACCTGGCTCTGCTGGCTCGTGGACCGGCGGCACATCACCCGGGGCTTGATCAGCGGCTGTTGTATTCGCTCTGGTCAGCTGCCCGCACCGTGTCCTTGGTGAGTGAGGGGGGGACGCCGGAGGGAGGGCGGACCGGCCACACACACCCGAGGGGAACCACTCCTCGGTGGGACGTGGGGGCTGCGGGCAAACGGGACAGCACAGAGTCACGGAATCCTGGGATTTACAGGCCGGGGCCACGGTGACTCCACGTGTGGCTCAGGCTGGCAAGGTCACGAGTTTAGGAAAGGGAAAGCAGAAGGTTCCGAGCCGGGAGGGGCTCCTGCTGCCGCCGCCCTCTGTGGTGGCATCCAGGGGGCCTGGGGGGCCTCTTCTGTGGCGGGACCGGCCCCCAGCAGGCGGGGACAGGCCACCAGCTCCATGCCAGCAAACAAGGAGCTGCAGCCCCTGGGCCCTGGGCAAAGTTCCGGCACTCCCTTTGGGGAGCCCGTGCCCGGCGGGCTCCACTCGGGTCCGACCCCCTCCTCTCTGGAACCCACCAGGCCGGCCTCGGCCTCCCTGGGGACTGAGAGCGGGGAGCCATCGAGGGGAAGGGGGTGCGCAGGGCCCTGGGGCGGGAAAAGGGCGGAACTCAGCGGCTGCAGGAAGGCGTGGCTCCCAGAGAAGGGCACGGTGTCGGTTAGCAGGTCGGCCGGGCCCCCGCGGCCAGCCACAGGGCCCAGCTCGACCGGGGGCCTCTGGGCGGGGGGCCGCTGTCGGCAGGAGGCTTCAAAGTGCCTCAGGATCTGGAGGAGGAAGCGGAGGGGACCGGCTGAAGGTCCCTGTGCGCCCGGGAGCACAGAAGACACAGCCCCCCAGAGAGCAGGTGGCTCGTCCCACCTCCTCCTCCTCCTCCGGCCACCCCCCACCGGCCACACTGTGTGCGCTGACACGGTGAACCTGCTGCTCTACAAATGCACACGTTCTCCGTCCCCGAACCCGGCCCCGTGACGAGCCAGCTCGGGGTGGGGGCGGGGGCGGAGGGGGTCCCTTGCCGGGTGCCAAGCAGCGCCTGACACAGATGCTGAGGAAACGAACGTGCCTCAAACCCTCCGGTCCTTCCCAACTCTGCACACACGGCCTCCTCCAGCCTTCACGTCCTCAGAGACACCGTGATGCCTCGCTGTGGCGGGGTCACCGATTCTCTGACAAAGGACAATTTAAGGACACGCCGCTGAGGATCCGAATTCTCAGCAGCCACGGAGGAGCGCAGAAGCCGGGGATGCCGGTGGGCAGGTGGAAGACGTGCTGGGGCCTGGCTGAGGGGAGAGGCCAGCAGCCTGTGGGGGCTGCCCAGAGGCTCCCCAGTGAGGGAGCCGGGAGGCCCGCACACAATTCGAGCATAACTGGGAAACGGACTCGCGTGAAAGAAAACACTTCTGCTCTCCAGGGGCCGAGCACGGACTCCTGAACTGTGACCCCAGGTGGCCAGCAGAAGGATAAATGGACCTGAGCAGGCAAGGAGGGCTTCCCGCAGGAGGCCACCCGTGGGCTGAGCCAGGCGGGATGGGGAGCTGCCTGCAGAGCAGAGCTGCTGAGCAGCAGGGCAGGGGAGAGGTCCCAGGAGCTGGAAAAATCCACGGGCCAAGGACCCCTGCTGTCCTAAGGCCCCGCCCATCCCGGCCCGGTGGCGAGGGGCAGGAATGTGGAAGCGGATCTGGGAGCGGCTGGAGGAACGAGTGTGCGACTTCTCCTCCGGGTCCCGGCTGCTGCCCACCTTGGTGGCCTTGTTGGTCACGGGTCCAGGGCTGCCCGCGCTGAGCTCCTGCAGCCGCGGCCGGGCGAGGAGCAGGATGTGCTCCTGGGAGAGCAGGTCGGTGCAGCCCAGGGACGCGATGGCGCCCAGGGCCCTCTGCCGGGCGGACAGAAGGTCAGCGCGGTCCACCCCCGGAGGGAGGCCCCTCTCACAGCTCCGTCCTCCTCTCGGCCCGACTACAGCCCCCAGGTGGGGGAGCCCCGGGGGTGGGCCCACTGCCCCCCCTCCCAGGGCAGGCCCCGGGTGAGGCGGTCCCAGGCCAACCCCGCCCGCAACCCTCACCTGCGCACACCCATGCCCCCAGGCGCCCCCCCCCCCCCCCCCCCCCCCCCCCGCCTCGGGCCGGCCCTCACCATCTGCACACACTCGCTGGTCCCGTCCAGGCGGCGGGTCAGCAGTTCCAGGACCGCCTCACAGTTGAGCAGCCCACACCTGCAGGAAGGCACAAGCAGGAGGTGGGGGCGGGGGGCCGGGGCCGGGGCCGGGAGCGGGGAGCCGGTGGGGGGACTCACTCTTTGATGAAGCACTGAGCCTCCTCTCGGCTCAGAAAGGCACGCGGCCCCCGTGTCACAGTCTGGACCAGGCTCTGCTCCTGCTGGCAGTCGCTCAGGGTCACGGCCTCCACCCTACCGGGGGCACAGCGGTCAGGGTAGAGAGAGACTCCTCCGGGTCAGGCCCCAACCCAGGGTGGGACCCCAGAAAAGGACCTCACCGCTCTGCCAGGTCGCTGGGTGCCTGGCTAGCCGCTGAGGGGCTGTCGCTGCCCGACCGACTGCCTGAGTCTGAGACCTTGCCTGGGTCACCGCTCTCCCGGGATGAATTCTGGGAGCTGGAGCCGCTGTCTGGCTCGTCCCAACCCCCTCCTGCCTGCCCGGGCTGGGGTCTCGTGACTGTGACAAACAGGACCGTGGGTGAGATCAGGGGCGGGGGGCTCTGACTTGCCTCATACACCCCTCCCCGGGGCACTTCGACCAAGAAACACCAGGGAAGAACGGGACAGAGCAGGGCACTCCTCACACAGAACGGTCAGGGCGGGGACCGCCGGCCTGTGGCGGCAGGGGGCAGTGCCGGACCCCGAGGCACAGAACTCTCGGGGAGTCCCGACAGTCCTCCTTCAGGCCACGCCAACTCCCAGGAGCTTGGGCCAGAGCACTGCGACGCTGCGGTCCCCTCTCACCACACACCTCGCTCGGGGATGGCCCTGTGTCAACATCCCCTCGACTAGAACGCACGCGCGTGGAGGCTGGCCCCTGGCCCTGGCCTCGCAGCCGTCCCGGCTGGACCGGCAAGAGCCGGGCTGCGGCCCAGCTCACGACCCAGGTCTGTACCCAAGGTGGTGGGGCCCTCCAGGAGCCCCCACCCCCCTTAACACCATACACCCCAGCTCCTACTCGAAGCAACTGGCAAGAAGCTGGCAAAACAGCATCCAGACGCCGCGCGATCTTTGTACGGCACGGAGGCCACAGCGAGTGCACACGGAGCCACGGAGCTGGCGAAAGGCTGTGCGGGCCCCCGGGCCCCCCAGGACACACCACCTCCTTCCCTGGCCTCTGAGCCAGGAGACTGTGCCCCCTGCCGGGAAGGTCCTGTCGGCAGCTCCGCGGCCCCCTCTCGCTCCAACACACCACGGGGACAGGCCTGCTCACCCGGACCCCCAGGAGAGTCTCACCGCTTCCTCGGGCGCCCGGGAGAGCTCCGGGGAGCGGCTTCCCGGCACTGGGGCCAGCACGGCTGGCTGTGGGCGTCGTGGCGGGCTGGTAGGCGTCACCCCGCGGGAGGGGCCTCCGGGTGCCGGGGCTCTCGGGCCCGGGGCGCACAGCATTGGCCACCACCTCTGCGGCCTTCTGGATGGTGGAGAGGAAGGCTTCGCCCGCAGAGCCTGCGCCGGAGGGAGAGGGACAGGGTGCCAGCCCTCTTCAGTTCTGCCCGCCCCCGAGAGGAGTTCAAGAGGCCAGCACGTGAGCCGTAGTCACACAGCGGAGCCCACGTGGGGCACCCAGGCCCTTCCGGAAGCTTCCCCAGTGAATGCTGCTTCAGTGCATTCCCAGGCCCGACAGAGCCTGGCGCTCCAGCTTACGGCAAGGCCGTGCCCCCAAGTCCCCTGGCCCCACGTGGGAGCAGGACAGCTAAGGGGATCGTCAGAGAGCTCGGTCCCCATGGCGGCTCATGTCCAGTACGGGTGCAGGGGTGCGTGAGTGCCCTGACGGGACCAACCACCCTCACTCCCGAGTCAGGGACAGGCAAGGCCTGCGAGCCAGGCCTGCTTTAGGAATCAGTGCTCCCGAGGTACCGGGGGTCTGAGAGCCGAGACCAGAACCGGCAGCACCCAGGCCGGCTGTGTCCACTCACGACGGGCACCGTCCCCACGCCACCGCCCTCCGCCCTCAGCCCCTCTGAGGGACCAGGGCCTGGGTGCACGCGTACAGACCTAGCCTCCGCCCGGCTTCTCACCTATTGGTTTCGCAGACTGGCCCTGCTTCGTTCTCCCGCGGGCCCGAGCAGAGGAGAGCGCGGTGGCAGGACACCGGCCCCAGCCGTGCCACCCGCCACGCCTCCCAGGCCAGATCCGCCAGACCCTATGCCCGCGCCCCGCACCCCCGCAGCACTCACCTGTGGGGCCCCGTTCCTTGCTGTAGCCGAAGCCCTGGAGGGCGCCCTGGGGCCTGGACTCGGAGCCCATGCCTGCGAGCAGGACCCACGTCAGTGCCAGTGTGGCCGCTCACGCTCAACCCTGTGTACCTGGGACAGGGGGTCGGGGGGGGGGGGACCTCAAACCCTCCCCAGGGTGAACACCCAGCGAAGGGGATGGGCGGTCGCCTACCTGCCGGAGGCAGGGCCCTGGGTGGCTGGGAGGGAGGCGGGGGCGACAAGTTGTCCGAGAACAAGGCGCTCCCCAAGTCCTAGACGAGGAAGCAGAGGGCACTCGGCTCGCTGTGGTCCGGCTCTGTCCCCCCGCCCCCCTGCTCTCTCGGGGTCCCACAGCGAGGGCGGAGCCAGGGCCCCGGGTGGTAGAACAAACGTCTGGCAGTCTGTCCCGGGCTGCCCCGAGTGTGGACTCACCTGGGCGGCCGCCCGCACCTTCTGGTACAAGCTGTTCCCGTGGAGAGGGTCTGGGGGCCCCGAGAAAACTGCAGGACGGAGGCAGATGCGCAGGTGAGCTGCAGCTACTGACACTCAGAGGTGCGGCTTTAATGCCCCCCCGGCCCTCGTGGCGGGCACCGCCCCGGACCCCTGGCAGATGACCCCGGCACCCCGAGGGTCAGGGGCGGCCTCCTGAAACACAGGCCTGGCCTCCAGTCCCCGGGCGACACCCCTTCCAGGTCAAAGCCCCTGTAGTGGCGGCCACCCTTCGGCACCCCCAAGCCCGGGGGCCCCCAGATCCCCCTCATCCGGGACCCACTGCCCCCACACTGCTTCTCAGAGATATACCACCCAGTGGGCCTATGGAGGCCGCACCCCGGCTGCCCCCTCGCTCATGCCCACAGAGCGGAGCCCCCTGCCGTCTCTCGCCGGGGTCCCTGCACTGGCCGCCTCGCTGTACCCGCCTCGACCCACTCTCCACTCGGGAGCGAAGTGAGCAATCACAGCCCCTCAGGCTCTCGTGGCCCTGAGGATACCACCTCCCTCTATGTAACAGCTTCAGCTGTGACAAACGAGTTTTTCCTAGAAGGAATTGAGTGACACCCCCGTTCCCAGTCTCTTGTCACAAATGCATCTCACTTTCTGCCCCGGCAGGTGGCCCAGGGTGCGCGCCCATCGGCCAGCTGGGAATGGAACCACCAGGGAACCACCGGGGTGGGGGGGGTGGGGGGGGGATGGCGTGAGCCTCCCTGCTGTTCCTGCTGCACAGGACCCCCCCGCCCTGGCCCCTCGTGCCTGAGCTGAGGCCGTCATCTGCGGGCCGTCCCACCCCAGAGCCACCTCCTCTCGCGACCCCACCTCCCCGACAGCCTGTGGCAGGGTCCCCCGGGGTTGGCACTCAGAGTACAACGGACCGGGACCGGCCCAGCAGAGACTCTGGTGCCAACAAGGACCCGCTGTCTGCCGCATCCCATGCTGCCTGAGCTGCACCCCTGGGGTGGAGGACGGAGGCCTCCAGTGAAGAGACAGCCGCGGTTTCGGGGTGTGGGGGTAGGCCAGCACCTGGCAGGCAGGCAGGCAGGATGCTGGGAATGCTCAGGATCCCCGAGGAGCACGCGGTGGCCGAGAGCAACTAACTGGGTCCCCCTTCCCGGCGCTGCCCTCTCGGGGACCCCCTCAGGGACGGCTCCGTGGGCGTGGTTCTTGCCTGCCGGCCGAGCCCTTCCGGTGTCATTCAGGGCGGGGTCTGCTGACGCTGTGCCCCTGAGACCCACTGCGGCCGGGACTCCTGCCTTACCCGAGGGGAAGGCCTCAGGCCCCGTCCCCCCCAAATCCCAGTTAGGGAAAAAGACACGGGACAGCCCCAGGCCCGGCTGGGGAGTGAGAGATGGAACCCCACCCCAGACCCAGCTGTGCTAGGCCTAGACCTCGACAGGCCAGAACCCCGCCTCTCCCGGGGGCCTCCCACAGCCCTCCCTGTCTCGGCCCTGGGGAGCAGTCCGGGGGGGGGAAGACAGAGCCCCTCTGGTGTGCCGGGCACTGGAACAGGCAGGACGGGCCTGGGCTGCCCAGGCCAGGCAGGGCACACAGGCAGAAGTTAGCCACCGTGCGGCGGCGGGCCCGGCGAGGGATGGAAGGGAGAGCCCGCGACAGAGTGAAGGCGGTGGCTGGGGTGCGGGGTGCCGGGGAGAAGACGGCAGCCGGCCGGGAGGCGAGTCCCGCCGGTGGGAGGGGCGTCTCTGTGAGGGGGCGGTGGTCAGCAGAGGGACTCCGTGCGGCCTGCCCTGGCCGCCCCGCCCCAGCGCCCGGATACCTGCGGCTTCCTGGATGAAGGCAGGGTTGCGTTTGAGGATGAGCAAGGACGAGGAGGAGCCGTGACCGCACAGGTGGAGCAGGATCTTCAGCACCTGGGGGACAGTCGCAGGGGGCAGCACGGGCCCAGAGGGCAGCCCGCACGCATCCCGCGGCGACCCTCTCCTCGTGCTTCGCCACCCGCTGGCCCGTCCCCCAGCGGAGGGTCTGCGGGGGCCGCTCGGGGACTCACCTTCAGCTTCACTCGGCCAGAGCCGCTGTGCAGACGGTTCAGAAGGTACTCCAGGAGGCACTGGCTGCTGCCCAGGGACTCGTGTGAGATTTCTGGCAGGCGCTCAGGTTAGGGAAGGAGCGAGCTGACCCCAGGCCACACGAGGCCACGCCGGCGGGGGAGAGAACCAGGCCTTCCTGCCACCAGACTTCTCCCGTGTCTTCCCCGCAAACACCCACCCGAGGCCCTCCTTTCAGGAGCTTGGGCCTCTTACGGCCTCCTGGGCCCCGCGTCATCAGTCGTGTGGCTTCTGGACCCACCCACACTTGGTCCCTACAGTAAAGGAGCTGGGGGGCCTCCGAAGGACAGGCCCCTGGACGTGGGTGACGAGGAAGGATACTGGCGATCTCCTCAAACAAGTAGCCCGGACACGGGACATCATCGTCCGACGTTCCCTTCAGGAGAACCGGGAGCTGAAAGGGAGCGCGAGCCCCTGGCATGATGAGTGGGCATCACAGGGAAAAAACCCAAACACCCATTCCCACTTGGCCCAGCATCTGGGCGTCTGGGGAGCGTGAGCCTCAGAGCAAAGACAGGTCGGGGAACCTCAGGGACACTCACGGGGACAAGTGCGTGGACTCTGCTGGGTGCTCACCACAGACTACAGTTTGAAGGGCAGCGGCCTGACGGCACAAGAACACGGGCCTGAAAGTCACCTTATTTGTCCAGCAAGGCCCAAAGGGGAGCTGGACAGACGTGCAGAGCCGTGGAGGCCAGGGCCCAGAGCGGAGTCTCTGCACTAACGCAACCGAACCGACCGGCTGCTTCACCGGCGGCCCAGCCCCTGAACACCTGCCTGGCGACGCTCAAGGCCGCCCGCTGCATCTGCTTTGGCTCTGGCCAACACCAACGACAGGCCCCGACCTCCGCTTCTCGGAGCATTCGCCACGATGAACTGACGATGGTGGACGTGGGTCTCCCACAACTCGGGAGCGTCCTTCCCTAGGACCTGAGGGCCCCGGTTTGAAACGCAACCATTAGGAAGGCCCGGGCCTGTCTCGCACGCCCTGTACGGGGGCAGGACCCCAAGTCCCGAAAGGGCCGGCCAGCTGCCGAGTTGCACGGACACTGCCCGACCCCCGCCTCCCTCAGTGCTCCTGCCACAAATGGGAAGGGGCCGGGGCTGCCCGCGCGGGCGTCCGGCTGTGCCGTCTGAGACCCCAGCTGTCTCTTCCAATTCGGGTTCTGTCCGGGGGGCTGGGGGGGGCGGGGGGGATGTGAAGCAGAGGTGGCGTGCCCCGCCCACACGGCGTCGGGGATCGGGCCCCGACCCTGAGGCCACAGCGAAGAAGGGGACCCAGGAACGAGATGCAGGGGCAGAGGGGACAGCAGGGGCCCAAGAACGGCCGGTGGGGCTCGAGGAGGAGGACGGGCACGGAGAGGGCCGGAGGGAGATGGAGGCATCTGTGAGCCTGGGAGGAGGCCCCAGCGGGCGCCGAGCAGGGCCGGGGAGGGGAACAGCTCTGGCCCGGGGTGGGGGCCGCGGCCGCCCGCACTCACCCGGTGCAGGAAGCTCAGGCGGTCCCGCAGCGGCGGCGTGGACGCCATGATGCCGGCCACCTTCCGGCCCCGCCCGCGGCCGCGGACCCCCTCCAATCACCGCGCGGGCCTGGACTAGCTGGCCAATCGCTCGCGCGGGGCGGGGCCTGCAGTCTATGCCGGCAAACAACCTGAGCCTGAACCAATCCGAAGTCCCAGATCAAAGACAGACAAATTCACGAGCCACTTGCAGGGCTCGGAGAGGCCCGGCGCCGTTCCGGAAGCGAAGCAGGGGCTGGAGCCGAAGCCTAGCCAAACAGAAAGCGCAGGGAAGGCGATGGGCGGAAGGTGCGCCTATCGAGAAGCTGGGCGCCGGAAAAGCACGGGCCTAAGATGGCGGCGCCCATGGGTGCCAGGAGGAGCCGCTCATGTCGGGGAACGGAGCGGTGTGGGGACGCGTGCGAGGCCGCCTCCGCGCCTTCCCCGAGCGCCTTGCGGCCTGTAGGGCCGAGGTGAGAAGGTGTCGGGCGGGGAGGGGGCGGGGGCGGAATCTGCCCTGGGTGACCGGCGGGGGGGGGGGGGGCGCCCTCCGCGACCCTCGCCCGTCCTCGTCCGCCCCCAGGCCGCGGCTTATGGCAGGTGTGTGCAGGCGTCCACGGCCCCGGGCGGCCGCCTGACGAAGGACCTCTGTGTGCAGGAGTTCGAGGCCCTGCGGAGCTGCTTCGCCGCCGCGGTAGGTGGGCGCCGCCCCGGCCTCTTCCCTTGCCAACCCCAGCCCCGCCTTGGGGAGGGGCACCGGGCGGCGGGGACCCCGGCGTCCCAGCGCTGGACAGCTGGTCGGCCGCCCCCGCCCCCGCACCGCCCCGCGTGTTCGGTGCCAGGCCGTACCTCCTGCCCGCCGGATCCCGCCGCCGCGGAGCTTGTGTGCCCTCGTCTGTCGAGCGAGGGGAACACCAGCCTCGTCGTGAAGATGCTGGTGGCGGTGGTGGCATGTATGCGAAAACACTCTGTGACTGCTGCTGTCGCTGGAGCCTAATGCCCAAACGAACCGCAGCCCAGTAGTCCAATGGGCACCCGCTGTCTTAGCTTCCTTGGTGTTGAGGACCGCGCGTGCAGTTATAACCATAGGGCCACCCAGCACACACTGAGAGGCACCCCCGACTTCCCCCAGACAGCAACCCCATTTTGCAGAGGGTGGAAGGAGAATCTATAGGCCACTGTCCTGGGTTTGTCAGAACAGGCTTCCAGAGGCTGGTAAGTCCTTAGCCTAGCTGCACTGGCTGTTCTTCACTGGCTGGGAAGTGGGCCCCGCTGGGAACAGTTTGCGGGGTGTTTTTGGTTCTCGACCGTAACCACTCACCAGCGAGTCCCTTCTCTTTCTGAGGCATTTTTTTCTGATCCCTGTTTGGTCAAGTGTTGAGGGAGCAAGAGTCTCGTGAATATCACCAGCGCTTTACAAAAATGAAAAACTAGTGTTGTATTTACACATTTTCATAAAAAACATGGAATGAGTGGGGTTGGAGGATGTAGCCGTG
Organism: Neofelis nebulosa; assembly: GCF_028018385.1. Lineage (NCBI taxonomy): Eukaryota > Metazoa > Chordata > Mammalia > Carnivora > Felidae > Neofelis > Neofelis nebulosa. Next base: position 14,756,462 of record NC_080797.1, on the reverse strand, counting down.
CCCACAGAACCTCATGGGGAGTTCCAGACAGCATGAGGAGAGGGCTGGGCTGTCTGTGATGAGGGTCCTGGGCTGGTGCCCAAGGCATCACCACCCAAGGTGCCTCCATTGGGTGGGGCTGGGTTGGGCCATGATGCCAGCCATCAGCTCTGTCCTCCGGAGCTGCTGGTGCAGTTGGGTGAGCTCGGCAGGATTCACGGGACCCGAGGCTGTTTCCTGATGTTCTGGGACCGTCTTGAGCAGAGTGGCTAGCTGTGGCTTAGCCGCTTCTCCAAGGAGAGAGTTCACGTGTGTTCCCAGAGGGCTCAGGTCTCCTTGGACCTCTCTTTGCGATTATCATGGCCGAGAGCCTTTGGCCTCATCCTGCCCTTGTCAGCAGCCTCAGATCTGATGTGGGCTGTTCATCCAAGGTTGCACCTGTTCCTTGGACTTGCTTCCTGCTTCTCAGCAGCTTCCTTGTTTGACAGGCCTCCCCAGGGGACAAGATGAAGCTTCGCTGTGTGATTACTGGTTGGAAGAATTTAAGTGCAAGATGAAGATCAAACGTGTTAGTTATGCACAGATTTTCTGTCCCGCCTTTTGTGGTTAGGAGTTGTCTGTTGCAGGCATCTGATCACCTGTGACTGTTTTTTTTTTCTTTTTGCTTTTCTACCCTGGTCACTTGAGATGTCCCCACAGTGTGCGTGCTGCCCTCAGGAGCCCTCTGCTATTTTAATGTGCCATTCTTCACGGAAGGTGACTTACCTGCAGACCCTGGGCCCCAGGCACTTGGGAGTTTGGGACTAGGGTGCTCGAGTGTCTCTCACCACGAGGCAGCGCGCTGCTGAGTGCGTTTCCGCCCATCCTGCTCTCGTCCCCGGCACTCGTGCGGGGCTGCAGGAGGCCGAAGGGGCGTTGGGCTCCAGACCAGCTTCGTCCCAGGGAGCCCTGTCCCTGGGCCAGTGTTTCAGCAGCTCTGCCTCAGCGTTTTCTGTAAGAAGTTCCTGCTGCCTTTCAAGGACCAAGTGGTGTGCTGGAGGGGGGGAAGGTCTGCACAGCACCTGGTCCAGGGTGGGCTTGGCTTTGGGAGCACGCTGTCACCAGCAGATTGAGCCCCTTGGCCCGTGGCAGCTCCGAGCAGCTGGGCCCTCTGCCACGCATCCACAACCAGGCTCTCCCACAAAGTGTTCGCTAGGAGATGGCATTGGGGGGGGGGGGGGGCGGATTCTGCCCTTTGCGGTCACATCTAACAAGCCCATTCAAACCAAATCTTTTCTCTTCCAGGCCAAGACGACCCCAAGGGGAGGCCTTTAGGATGGACAAGCCTGCACTACATTTGTGTTTGCTGCCCACAGCCTTGAGGGACAGACGCCTGAGACATCTAAAGCTTTTAGAGCTAAAAGGACTGCACGCTCATCAGAGCAAGACGTGGGCAGACGGGGGATCTGGTTTTCTTGCCTCGTGTATGTAAGGTTTCTGGTTAGAGTAAGAAACGACAAAGCAACAATACAGACTGTGGCAGACCACGCCGGGTCTCTGTTCTTTTGTACCCAGAGTGTGCGTGGGCCCTGGGAGTACACTTGTCAAAGAATTTGCACCCCAAACACATTATTGGAATCTAACAGAGCCCCCAAATGTAGTTACCAGTTTACAGGATGTACCAAAGGACGTCAACGCCGTGAGGAAAAGATTCAGGCATAGGGAAGGAAACTCAGGTGCTTTTTCTGGACTTAGAGGCAAAAAAGGAGGGGCTGCCCTTCTAGAGGCTGGGAGGGTGAGGCACCAGCCAGCCCAGAGAGGGTCTGGCCTGGGAACCCAGCAGCAGTGACAGCATGTGGGGCGTCTGCCCTTCTGCGGCCTCCTCTGGGGTCAGAGCCCAAGCCCTCTTGACCCCACCCTGCAGTGCTTCCGTGCAGCACACACAGCCAGTAGGACCCCCAGTGCCTGTGGCTGAGGATTCCACGGGTCCTGAGTGCCACCTGCCGGACGCTTGGGGATTGTGCTCCAAGAGCCCCTCCCAGGGGTGTGGCGGCTGTGCTACCCCTGGGCTCCACCCAGCCCCTGGCCTCTCAAGAGTCCCCAGCATCCACATGCTGATGGGAGGTTGGGGGAGAGGGGCAGGTGACTATGCTCTGCTGACCCCACACACACCCCAGGGGCCTGAGGGGGAAGGGGCGGGCCTGGGAGCCGAGTGATCCTTACCACAACCCCCACCACCATCACAATGCTCCTCATGGAGCCTTGAGGGTGTGCTCTAGACCCTTGCACGCTGTCCCAGGTCCTGACGGCCTCTCGTGCGGAGTGTGTGGGTGGCCACTGGCCACTGGCTCAGGCCCTTCCAGAACCGTCCTGCCAGGTGCCCTCCTGCCCCCATGCCTCCCAATTCTGTCTCGTGCTTCCCATGTGTCCCTCCCCTTTGGGCCACACACCAAGATCCCTTCCAAGTTCCTTGGCCTTTGTGTTTGCTTTCTGGCTTCGCTAAATTCGCCCCATCTTTAAGACTGTGTTTATGGAGGGAAATTCAACGAAACTGGCATCTGGATACGGCTGTCATCACACCCAATTCCTCGTATGCCTCTGTACCGGTCACTGGTGGTAGCCCTCGGGTGGCCCTGCCCTCAGATGGGAACCTTGAAGGCAGGATCCTTACCCACTCGCTCAGGGCAGCTACCCACGAGGAGGGGCGCCCGTGGACGGCTGTGCTTGCTGCTTCAGCCAGACTGCCCGTCGCACCTGCTTGGCACCAGCGATCAGTCCCCACCCCCCACCCCAGCTCTCTGCAGTTCTGGCAAGGCGGCCCCACCCAGAGGTCCCAAGTTCTTCCCCGAGGGCTGTGGACAGGGGAGGAGGTGGAGGTGAGAGCCAGGAGGCAGGGAGAGTGTGGGTGGGACCAGGACCAGAGTATCCAAGGGCAGCGTGACCCTGCCCCTGCCCTGGAAGGAAGTTGCAGGATGGCAGGACCTCCAGGAAAACGCGAAACTCGGGTCTAGAACGTACGTGGGTAAATATGTTTGGAAATAAAATCCCACTCTAAAGACTTAACGGAGTTCAGATCCTAGGGAAACATCCAAAAGGTGTCTTCCCACTGAGTGTGGTTTGTTTGGAATTTTTACTTCACCAGGGGCTTTCCTTTGAAGAAGCAGTGCTCCTCTCCCTCCCCTCCTTTTATTACTAATTTCTGGTCCTCAGGCCGTCCAAGGACAGAAAAAACTACACGATTTCGAAGGTGCGGGGGAGGACAGATGAAGCGACGGCTGGAGCTGCCTGGGCAGCTGTGGTCCTTCCACCGCCCAGGCACCCCTGGCCAGCTGTCAGGGAGCAGCCGCACCCAGGGCCCCTGCCCTTGGAAGGGGTGTGGGGCATACACGTGGGACGGAGCTGGCACAGGCCTGAGCTTGAAGGTGGGCAACCCACCGCACGTGCCAGTCACACCTGCCCCCCGACCAGCCTCCGAAAAGCCGGGGGCAGCCTTGGGCTTCTGTTCCCTGAGAGTCTCCCCCAGACACCACCCCGCCTGCTCACAGGGTCTTTCCGGGCGGGGCTGCGTGGGGTCCAGTTTCCGTGTCACCCGTGAGGTTTGGTCAACCGGGGTTCTCCGGCCGCCTGTTGCAGCTCTATGCTGGCCACAGGGGCTCCTCGACGCCAGCCCCACTAACTAGACATCGTGCCGTTGGTTATGTTTAAAAACCACTTTCTGGTTTGGGAAACCGCAGGGACTGGAGCACGCAGAGCAGAGCTCGAAGGGGCAGGGGCGGGTGTGCGCCGGGCAGCCCTCTGACCCCGTGGGCAGCCCAGCCCCGTGCCCAGTGCCCCACCGACACGAAGCAGCGTCCACTGAGCAGCCAGGTGGTGGCAGTGTGTATTAGGGTTTTCCACAACACTCAGAACATCGCGTGAGCAACGAACAGTTAGAGCAACTGGGAGTCGGGCAGACGGGGGGCTCTCGCTCTCCCTGAGCCCCTGTCGGGACTGTGGTCCCCGGCCGGCCTCTCTCGAGGCCCCAACCGGACGCTGCATCGTCGGGAGTCTTGGCGAGTGGCTGTTTCTCCTCGAGGCCGCAGCGAGCTCAGTCACTTGGACAAGAGGCGGGATAGCACAGGCACAAGCTGTCTGGAAACGAGGCCACAGTGAGAGGTCTTTCAGACTCCCACCCAGGGTGTGAACTCTGGAACTCCGCGCCCACGTGGTCCCGGTGTGGCTGGGTGACACCAGCCAGGAGGACGGTGGCCATCAGGGGTGCTCAGGGATTCTCCAGGGCCTCAGCCAGCTGCTTAATCTGGCGACCATGGACCACCCGCAAAGCACCCCCTGCAGCCTGGCGGAGCTGGGTCTCTAGGGCACTCCGGAGATCGTTGACCTGCACATCCGGGAGAGGGTTGAAGCTGATGATGACCCTGTCCTTCGGGGCTGGGGCTCCCCCTGCCCCAGGAGCCACATCCCGCCGTCTCCTCCGAAGGTCAGAATCGGCCTGGACTTTCAGGTCTCGGTTGGGTTTGGCGTAGTCTGGCTTCTGGGCCCCGGGGATGGCTGGTTTGGGCCCAAGATCTGGGTCTGGCCTCTGCTCAGGTTCTTGGACGGCAGCGTCCTCCCCCTGAGCAGGCACACGGTCCCCGCCAGGGGCCTCCTTTCTGGCCTCCAGGTGACCGCCCTGCTGCCCAGCCTGACCCAGTGCGGAAACAGCCCGGTGCCCCAGCTGCCGGGTCTCGGCCTGGGCCCGGGGGGCCGCTCCTCCGGGCTTGCTGGCCAGGCCTACAGGCCCCTGGTCTCGGATGACTGGCTGCGACTTCACACGCGGGTCCCTTATCTCCCTCGCCTCCAGCGCATCTGCCTCCTTCCGAACCCCGGCACCAGTGGCTGCCACCTCTTTTCTGGATTTCCTCCTTTCGCGGGAGCCTCCGCCAAAAACGTCCTGACCCTGCTCCGGGAACTCGCCGGCGACGAGCTTCTCTGGGCTCCTGGGCGCCTCAGCAGGGCCCGGCACGGGCACCTGCTCCCGCATGCCGGCGCCCGCTGCCTCAGGCACGACGCCCGGCCGGCCCTCCCTCGGCTCAGCCGGGGCAGCCCGGGGCTCCGCGTCGGCCGCGCCAGGAGGACCGGCCGGAGCTCTGCCCGCGGCCCCCACGGGCTCCTCCGCGGAGCGCTGGCCATGCCCCTGGGGCGGAGCGGGGGGTCGCCCCGGAGCTCCGAGCGCGGCTTCCAAAGGCTGTTGGGGGGGGTGCTCCACGGTCTCCTCGCCGGGGGCCTCCAGCTCCTTCCCCCTGGGCGCGGCCACTCCAGGCTCGGGCGGCACTTCAGCTGCAAATGAAGGAGGCCACCGGTTTGGCTACAGAAGTGAGAAGCTGCTGACGAAGGGACTGGACAGGAGAACTGGCCAGCGGAGCCGTGTTAAGAAACACAAGCGCCCGGGGGGACTCTAGGCCCTGGAGCCACGCACCCAGCCACACGGGGACACCGGGAGACGCCGCCGGCACCCTGCGTCCAGGGACCACCCCCTTCCCGACCCGGCCCCGACTTGCCCTCCTCGCCGTCCTGCCTCTGCTGGTGGATCTCCTTGTGCTGCTCCTCGATCACCGCCAGCAGCTTCTCCTGCTGGTCCAGCAGCCGCTTCTGCTGCACCTGCTGCTCCTTGATCACCTGCAGCAGGACGGCGTGGTCCAGCATCTCCGCCCGGCCAGCTTCTGCTGGGAGAACGCGCGGTGAGAGCCGGCCCCGCCACACGGGGGCTGTGCCGGCCGGAGGGGAGCGCGAGACGTGCGGCCACACCACCGGGTCGCCTGCGGGGGGGGGGGGGGCGGGGGGCGGGGAACACACCCCAGCACACCCTGCACCGGTGCCGGCTCACGTGGGCCTGTGGTTTAGCCACGCCCGGCGGGGTCCCAGCTGCTTTGATTGTCACTTGCTGGGAATAAAGGCTGAGAAAAGCCCCAGAGAAGGTTCTGGGCCACGATGGCAGTGATGGTGGCCTTCTGGGCTGGGTGATTTAAACTGCAGACTGTTCTACGAAAACAATACCAATTCTCTAAGAAAGCGTCTGCCAAGTTGAGAACTTCAGAAACAAACAGAATTTGGGGCTCCTGGGGGGGGGCTCAGTTAAGTGTCCGACATCAGCTCGGGTCATGATCTCACGGTTTGTGGGTTCAAACCCTGCATTGGGCTCTGTGCTGACAGCTCAGAGCCTGGAGCCTGTGTCAGACTCTGTGTCTCCCTCTCTCCCTGCCCCTCCCCCGCTTGTGCGCTGTGTCTGTCTCTCAAAAATAAAGATTAAAAAAAAAAAAAAAAAAGGCAAACAATTGCCTTCCCTTCCAGCAGGGACCAGACCCGCGACCTGATGGACCAGAGGCCGGCTGCTGGTGCACAGGGGTCCCGACGCTGCCCCTGCCTGCCGCTCGGGAGACGGGCTGCAGGCCGGCCCTAGAGGAGTGCCAGGCTGGAATGGGAGGAGGCCAGAGCAGCAGGTGCGTGTAAGAGGGCCCGCCGTGCTCTCTTTGTACCACCGACGCAGAACAAGGGCCCAGGAAGAGGCCTGGAGTCCGAGCGCCCGGCAGCCACCGGCGGGCACACGGGAGCTCGTGTCCGCTACAGATGCTTTGGCGCTGGGTCAGCTTTTCGCAGCGAGCAGCCGCAGCTTATGCAACTTCTACAACACGCGTGTCTCTACAGAGGAGGCCGTGGAAGATGATGTGAGCGGTTAGGGCCGGTCGGGGGGAAAGTTCGGAACGGAGAAGAACGTTCCGTGAGTGGTCACGCAAACATCCCGACCGGGCCCCACAGCCGGGCACGCGCGGAAGTGCTGGCCCGTCCTCCCCAATGGTGACCTGTGACGTGCTACAATAGCACGGGGTTGGCCTCCTCCCAGGGGCCGCGGTGGCCTTCCCCCAGAGGCCAATGAGGAGTATGCTGAGCCAGACCCTCAGGGAGGACAGGAGGACCAGGTGACACAGAAGGCAGGGCCAGGCAGAGGACAGGGCCCCTCAGCAGCCCCCGCTCCCCAGGCGCCCATCCGGACACCCTAAGGTCATGAAGACGCCTGCCCGAGCCACATTCCATAGACCGACGCGGGGCTCCACGCGCCCCATTTGCGTGAAGGAAGTACCCCGCGCCATCTCCACGGGGCTCTAGACCAGCCACCTGAGCCGTGGGCCTCGCTGTCGCCCTGGGTACCTGTGGCTCATGGCCACATCACGGTCAACGGTACAAGGACAGCCCCACGTGCTGCCCAAACCGCCCGTCCGCAGTGCTGGAGGAGGCAGGCCCCATCCTGCGCGGCCCCTTGGGGGACCGGACGGATGCTGGAAGAGGAGTGAGGTGACACCGTGTCACGTCCAGCCAGAAGCGACACACGGGGCAGATGTGAACCGGAGTGGTGGCGGGCCGTGCCCACAGGCAGAGCCCGGCCCCCGGGACCACGGGCACCGGCCTCGCGGACGCAATGCAACAGACACGCAGATTCACGCGGGGCCACGCACGCGGCAGGAGTCGCACATGGGCCCCGTCCTCAGGGGACGCCATAAGCCAAAGGCACTTACAGACAGCACCCGCTGCCCTCCAGGGCCGGGCCGCTTGTGACAAGCCATGAGTCGGGGCGCCAGGGGGACCCCAGCTACGGGGCTGGGGCCGAGCCCGGGGGACAGGCTACGTGTGTGGCCCCCGGGGTCTGGCTGTCACGGGCGGCCTGCCTGTGGCATCTCTGTCCCCTCCGCAAGCAGGCTTTCTATCAGGACGCGCTCCTCTGGATTCGTACCTGCTACTATCTTTTTGATTTCAGCTGTTCATCCCATTGAGAGGCGTACGGAAGAAAGGCAGAATAGGAAACTGTGAAAATTCTCTTTTCAGAAAGAAAAACAAATCAAAAGCATCAAACAGGTTTAGGCAATAGATTATAAGGACCGGAATCAACAAACACAGGGAGACTAAAACCAAAGACAAAGCAACACGTGTGAAATTCCTAAAGCACCCCCCAAACTCCAGGGCCTCTTGGTTCGGGCGTCTGGCTGTTCAGAGGTTCAGCAGACATTCCCAGGCTCAGTGCTTGGAGCTGGCTGACCCCACAAGACCCGCTGGGAAGCAGCTGGGGTGGGGGTGGGGGGAGGGGGGGAGGCGAGGCATGCGTACCAGGAGCTGCCCCCAGTGCTGCTCCAGCGAGATCCCCGCGCAGACCCCGGGAGCACAGGGAGAAACGTCCTCGCAGGGCTCACGGGGGCCACGCCTCAGACAAAGTCGGTGAGGCCAGGGCTGGGTTCTCACCGGGTGAGCACATGCACAGAGGGCCCCTGGTCACCAGGAGATTACGAGCCGGGAAGGCTGCCCCCACCCACGCTACAGAGGCAGTGTCCAACAGGGAGGGGCCGCTAGGAGGGGGTCACCCCCAAAGAGGCTCGAAGGTCGAAAGGGAGATGACCCGCTGGAGGAAAGCACGACAGACTCTTGTTTTGGGACAGGTGCCAGTCTTCACTGCAGGTGGCACAGATCTCCCCCCGAGCTAAGGGCAACAACAGCCCCCTGCCCAACTGGGTCATGGGGAAGACACATCCTGAAAATGAGGCGCGTCTGGGCGTTCAAACTCGCCTACGCCTGGCGGCGCTCGTCGCTACACACGTGTAGCTGCTTTCAAGGAGCTACAAATGGGAACGGAGAACCGTGTGACAGGGCGACAGATGTTCTCTTAAGGGGAGAAAGAGACGTAAAAACCGTGCCTAGGGAAGGGCCCGAGAGAAAGCTGCTGGTGGGAGGGGGTAGTTCGAGTCTCTCCTCAGGGGGACACCAGGAGGTACCGAGGTGGGGGATGGGCTGGGGACGCCTCGAAAGGACCCCCCAGGAGGACAGGCACCTGCGGCGGCGGCTCGTTCTCCGTCATCGCCGTGGGTCTGGCAGGGAGGGGCAGACGTCGCGGGGCCCCGGGGAGGATGCGGCAAGAAAGCGAAGGCCTTACCCTCCAGTTTGCTGCCGGCGTGGCCTCCGCCCTGGCCCGCGCCCTGGCCCTCCGCGTTCCGCTGTTCTCGCAGCTCTGCCTGCGGCCCAGGCTCGGGGGCCAGCTTCACCGGGAGGGGAACCTTCCCACCTGCACACACGAAGATTCTGGAGGTTTGCAAAGAGTTCAGAAGGAAGCGGCAGGCGGGTGGGGAGGGGGTGGGGGCAGAGGGCGGCAGAGGAGGGACAAGGAGGGGAGCTGCTTCCTAAAACCCCCCTCCACGTGGCCCCTCTGTCAGCAGGCTCATACCCAACCTGATGATTACCAGGGAAGTCATAAAAACATATTTAACAGGCTCACGGGCTCGTGGCAGGGAGCCAGCGTTAACCACCTTCACCAATTAACATGCGAGAACCGTCCCGGCCAGCACTCAGACGGCACTTAACAACGCGGTACCTGTCAAGCACTCCCCGCCCGTCCCCCGTGTGCGCCCACACACACAGGCACAGCGCGGCACCTGACATTTAGTGGTCCGGCAGACAACTGTGTGACAGATACCACGGTAGCTGTCAAGCCACCAGACTCCCAGGTTCCCCAACAGCTGCTGAAGGGGCCGCTACGCTCACTTACTGACATGCCGGTCTCGGGAGCCGAGCAAGAGAGTAGGGACTACGGTGACGACAATCAATCCCCACGGCCCCGCCCCAGCCCCCCTCCCCCCCAGCGGGGCCCACGGCACGGGAGCCTCTCGAGGGAGAGGAGTCTGCCGAGACAAGCCCACTGACACCCACCGGGCTGACTCTTCTCCGCCAGCTCGCCCGCCGCCCCTGCAGCCCGGCCTGGCAGCGGGATCCCGCCTGCTCGCTCCCCTGCGCCTGCCGCCGGGGCGTCCTGCCCCTCGGGGAGCACGGCCTGGGGCCCCGGATGCAGACCCCTGTCTCCTGGCCCCCGGTCCTCCTTCACAGGCTCAACGGCTGGCTGGCCATTTTCTTCTGGAACCTTCTGGGGCTCTCTGGGGAGACCACCTGCTGCCTCCAAGCCCTGGTCCTGTCTGGGTCTCTCTCTTTCTGAATCTGGCAGAGGTGGTGCCATCTGAGCCTTGCCGCCCACAGCCTTTTCATCCAGGTGCTTGGACGGACGCTCCTTCTCCTCTGCTTCTTCTTGGTCCTCCCCCTCGTCCACCACCACCTTGTCATGAGGGACGGGGGGCTCGTGGCGGTGGGCCTCGCCCATCGGGAGCACAGCGCCTGGAAGGAAACGGGTGTGTCGAGGAGCAGGCAGGGGAGGGTGGTCTCCATCCTGGGGGTGGGGGTGGGGGTGGGGAGTGAGTTCTAGTGCCCGACAGTGGCACATGGGCTGGCAAGCGCCACCTTTTACGGATCGGACTTGTGTCCAAGCGCCGATACTCCTCCTGGAAAACTACAAAAGGGGCCCGGCTGCTGCGGCCGGGGGAGGAACAGCCACCTGGATCAAAGAAGGAAGGAGGCCGAAAGGACCAGAACGGAGGCAGGCCCATCCCCGGCCCTGCCGGCGCGCGCCCCACCTTGGCCGGGGCGGTCCAGCTGCACCTCCTCCTGTTTGTTCTTGGCATCTTCCCTCTGGGGCACGTTCACAGGGCCCTTAATCTGGGCCTGCTCCATCTCCTCTTTGTTATTCGGCAGCTTCGGCTTGTCTCGGCCGTCCTCGGCCACGTCCACCATCGGGTTCTGGCCTGTAAGCACGCGCAGCTGATTGAGCAGGGTTTCCACATGGCCACACCGCCAATCGGCACGGGAACTGGGCGGTTTTCCCTAGATTGTAATCACATTTCCTGGCCCAATGGCAGAGCCTCGGCAGTTATCTTCCTCCTGCTCCATCGTTAGCAGCTAAGCACAGAAAGCCGTCATTTTTCACGTGTATTCATAACAAAAATAGGTCAAGATGCAACTTACACCTAACTGGGTACAGAAGAGCAACACTCCGCGTAACGCTGGCCGTCACCACCAGATGGCAGCACGAGCCCGCGCTTCACCGGCATCGGCCCAGGAACCACCACCCTGCCCTAACTCAAGCCCTTGCTGCAGGCCAGCACGGAAACGGGAGATGCTTAGGGAGGCCGATGTGCCATCTGTCAACGTCGTACTGCAGACGGTGAAAACTAGCGTCCAAGGAAGACGAGGGCAAGCAGCAGAGCCTGGGAAGCGGCACCCCGGCCCGGCCTGAGTGCCGCGGCCTGTCCCCACACAGCCGTCCTGAGCCACAGCTCACCTGCACAGCAACCGTGGGGCCCACACGCCGGGGCCAAAACGGAGCCTCTTAGGAAATGGTCTCCGCTGAAAACATTAGGCAAATGTGGCAGAAACTAAACACCCTGGGAAAAGAAACTTCAAAAAAACCCAAAAAACCCACCATGTCACCCTCTGCTCCCCAACTCGTCCTCTGCGGGCAGCAGTGCCGCTGGCCTGAGCAGGGTTGGGGGGAGGCGAGGCGGGGAGGCTGGGGTCACAGCAATCCTGTTCAGACGGGGCCCGGCCTCTCCCGAAGGAAATTACCCAGGCCGACCCAATGCGCCAGCCAGGGGAGGCACGCTCACACGACAACTTGGGATAGCGCCCTCACCGAACTGGGGCCCTGCCAGGTGGCGGGGGCGAGCCGGCAGGAAGCAGACTCCGAACTCTACAGTTTAACCAAGTGGCTGATAACAGTAAGCTTGTGAAGTCGCCTGGGCAGGTGAAAATGTTCTGGTCGCCGGCACACAATTAACCCCTTCCCGGGGCCCCATGCTCCAACAGGAACTGCCAATAAATCAAGGTGTCTGACCAGTGGATTACAAGAGCTAAGAAAAAAGGCCAGGAGAGGAAGGAAAAACACGGGAAAGCAGAGAAAACCGCCGTGCTAGCAGGGGACCAAGCGGCCTGTGCGTGGTCCTGTCTCAGCAGGGAACGAGGTGAGTCCGCCACGAGAGCAGGGAGGGCCTGGCGTGGTCTGGGCCGAGGGGAGCCCTGTGTGGGCACCCCGCCCCCAGCTGCTGGCCTGACCCCCGGCATCACTGTCCACAGCAACAACCAGTCCTTCCTCACCTAGAACGGGGCTCTTCGTAGGGCACAGCTTGCCAGCCACGCCTCCTGGCGCAGCAAACAAACCCTCGGAATCAGTGACTGAAAAGCAGCCCGTGCTCACCAGTCTGCTGGGGCCGCACACACAGGAAATGGCCCAGTGAGCAGAGAGGCACCTTGGCTTCTCCAGCGACCCCCGTCACTCAGCCTCAGGGATGTGGCCCCTGGTTACCAGCGACCACTGACGACCCAGGAAAATCCCGTGTCTGTGCCTCATGCTACCCGGGGCGGGGACGGGCTGGTTCTCAGGGGCCTTGTGCCACACTTAGAACTGCGCCGCCTGGTGGCAGGGACCCGCGCACCCTCCTGACTGTGCTGTGGGCTGGGAGCGCCCCAAGACGGGTCGACAGATGGTTACTCGTCAGACTTTCCTTTCCAGCGTCCAGCATAGGCATCGAGTCCGTGATTCTGGCTCAGTGAGCTGGACGCCAGGAGCTCCGGGAACTGTGCCCTGGGCTCTGTGTTTGGAATCGGGGATGCAGTCTGGGGGGGCACAGCCCCCAGAGCAGCCCTGCCCCCTGCCCCCTGCCCCCAGGAAGTCTGCACTTGAGGACCAGGGACTGGGGGTGCCTCCTTGTTGGCTCTCCCCTCCAGAACCCCGTTCTGAGTTGGGGTACACGCTGCTGATCACCGGCATCACGGGCCTCTCTCCGGGCACTCAGTGGTCAGGATGGAAGGCAATCACCTCAGACCATCAAGCACCAAAGTAACGGGACCTTTCCAATCACGCCCGAGTCCACAGACACAGGGTCCCTGTCAACTGGAGGGGAACCCCGATTCAGGACATGCACAGGGCCCCAGGACCACGTACTCATAAAGCAAGAGCAGCTGCCTGACGGTGCTTGAGGAAGCCGGGCCCCGCTTTTAGGGAACTTTCTGGTGACCGGTTTCCAGCGCTCCTTGGAAACACCTGCCTGGACGTTGCTGTGAGCGGCTTAGCAAGCGCGTCTGTCTGAACCGCACCGTCCTGGACTTGACCGCGTCGCGATGACGGCCTTCTCCCGCCTTCCCAAGGGTGCAAGAAACACCATGGGCCCGGTTCTCCCGGGAGAGCAGCTGGAGGGGGGGACTCCGAGGGCAGGTCCAGGTCGCTCAGGGCCGCACACCGGGGGCAGTGCCCTCCCTGCCCCACGGGTCCCCCCTGAACCCGGCACAGCGGGGCTGGCGGAGTTATCTCACTGCACACTGCCGTGTCCCGCCGCGGGCAGAAACCATGGGGGCAGCACAGCGGCCGGGACCCGGGAGAGCCGAGGTGGGGCCCCGCTGCCCCGGCTGAGAGAAGGCAGACGCGTGTGGAGCCACGTCCCCCTCACACGCACTGGCATCTGTCACAGAGTGCACGCGCTTTCGCGCCTATGTCAGGGGCGAGTCCTTGGGCAAGAGGGTGTGGGGCGAGGGGGCCCAGTGGCGAGCTGCCACTCGGGCCGGCGGTCACCCTCTGCCACCTGAGTCCACAGGCACGGCCACCGTGTGGCCAGCGCTCCGGCCCAACACCCGCAGGGCCCGTCCTGGCCCTTCTTGTTCCTCCCCCACAGAGCAGAAGCCAGCCGTGCCCCCGCAGGGCGCTGGCGGGGACAGTGTGGGCCATGGGGGCTCTGACACATGCACAGTGGGGATGCGGGGCGGGGAGGGAACGCTGGGAGGGGAAAGAGGAGAGGGGACGTGGCGCATTCAGAGGAGGGAGCCAAACAGGTTACAGAACCTGACCTGCCCAGCCAGACCCTCTAGGGTGCCATCAGATAGAGGAGATGATAAATGGCCTAATTAGCCTTTTTAACAGATAATTGCCTCACGGGAATCAGCAACCTCGTTCCTCCACACTCGCTGTTTGCCACACCTGCGCGTCCGGGGCTCTGCTCCCCAGGGGTGCCCGGCCATGGGTGCCGGTTACGTGCGTCCCCAGCAGGGCAGGACCGCCATCATCTGTCCCGGGGCCTGCTTGGGGCTCTAAGGAAAGCCAGCACCATTGTGGCCTCTCCAACATCAAAGAGACCAGTAAAACCCCACTCCGGCTGACGGGCAGAAGTCCGACAGGGCGTGCACACGGACGGGGCAGGCCCCGCGGTCCCAGCTCTGCTTCAACGAGGCAACCCATCAATTACGGGGGAGGCCGGGGCGAGAAAAACGGAGAACGCGCTAAAAACAAACGGCATGTGGTTCCAAGGGGGGCCATGTGTTTCGTTACAGCCTCGTGGAAGAAATGGAAACCAGATGTGCCCTCGGCGGGCTCCAGGTGAGCCAAGGGCCCACAGCCCGCCTCCATGACAGGGCGCAGCTGCTGACACAGGCCGTGGACTACGGCGGCCACGGGGACAGGCAGCCGGGTGCTGACGGATGCCGGAAAACCCACAGCCGGCTGAGATGGGGACACCGGTGCCCGAGTCCAGTTCTGCCAGGATCATCCCCAAAGCACCCAAGATGCCTGGCGGTGAGAGACCTGGCGGGCCGTCAGCGTGGCAGGTGCGGGCCACCCGCTTCCCTCTTCAAGTGGACTTTCCCCACGCAAAGTGCCCAACCCGTGCAACTCGGGGCGGGACGCTCAGGCAGCTTCTGACCACCCTGACTTGTTTCTCTGGCAAACGCCGCCATTCTCAGGGTCCTCTCCGCAGGGATCCCAGAAGGGGGATCTTCCCGCCGGCCCTCGCCACCCCAAGAAGGCAGGAGAGAGCAGAGCCGGCTCCTCTGAGCCCCAGGACGGACTGTTCCCCCGTAGGGGAGTCTGCGGGCTGCACTGACGCAGCCAGGGGCTCTCAAGGCCAGAGACAGACACGGCAACACATCCAAGGGCCGTGTGCCTTCAACTGCTGGCAATTCTCTCGCCAGCCCTTTGGGACCTTCTCTTTTATCAGTCACGGTAGGCGGGGAGACCGGGGCTCCCACCTAGGGCAGGCACTCCTTAGCTATAGGCGTCGACAGACACCTGAAACCCACGAGCAAACAGCCTCCCCTAGGGGGCCTCCTCCCGAGGGGTAAGCCTGGCAGGCAGCCTGGTGAATCTCAATCCAAGTGGGGGTCTCTTTGCAGGGGAGGGGAGTCAGACACGCACAGGCACACTGCTAGTGCGGATGCATACAACTGTCGCCAGAGCAGGAGCCCCCAGAGTGAACGCTACCACGGAAGCACAGCCCGCCGGTGCCCAAGCCTGACGCCGTGCAGGGCCACCGCTGGGGGTGAGGGCCCAGCACGGAGGAGGTCCTCCCCGCACGCCTCCCAGCTTTGCCCGGAAGGACCACAGGCTCAAAGAAACCTATTCTCTTCCAACCGACTCCGGACACAATGGACCCCCTTCTGTACCCTGGCAAGTCACGCTCAGAAACCACCCTGCACCCCATGGGCACGGCCACAGGTGCGGTGACAGAGCCACAGCCCAGCGGGCCTTCCGAGGCCGGCCCGTGGATGTAGCAGGCCGCGTGGGTCATCACCCATCGACGTCGGGGCGGAGGCGGGGGTGCCGAGAGCAATGCGGAACATCAAACAAAGCCAAGGGCATTGCTGACTTTGTCCAGGCAAGACCTGGCTCGAACCCTACAAACTCACAACAGAGCAAGCAAATGTGGCAACACCCGCTCATCTGCTTACCTGTGGGCGCACCGAATGGTGGGCAAGGAGATCTCAACCCTGCTGTCTGCTGCCCACCATCTGCCATCTGTCCCCTGGCAAGCAGGTGGCCGTACCCTGCCCTGGAGGCCCCCTGCCCCACTTACCACCCCAACAGGACAGGGGCAGGTGAGACAACCTGGAAAGCGCCTTCTGCACACCACGACCCTGAGGTGATGCCGCCAGGGTGCCCCGAGGAGGCTGCGGGGCCGTGTGTGCCCCTGGGAGCCGCGCCCCTGGGAGCTGCATACCTGGGAGCCGGGCTGCCTCTGCCTTTATGATGCCCTCGGCCTCTTCCAGCCGGCCGGCCGGGGCTTCCTCGGCCAAGTCCACAGGGGCCTCCTCGCTCACGGACAGGGTAGTGTGTGTGCTGACCACCAGGATGCCCAGGCCAACCCAGAGCACCACCTGGACGAGACAAAGACCCAAGAGCAAAAGGGGTCAGGCAGTTCCTGCGGCCCTGTCCTGCGCAGGGGAGGAGGGGGCGAGTGGGCACAGCACACAGCAAGAGGGGCTGGGGAGCACAGGGCACACGGGCCATGGTCCTGCCAGCCTGCCGGCCACTCACGCCGGCCGCTGGGAGACGGTGGTTCCTAACTGGTGAACGCGACCGAATCGTCGGCGAAACCGGCTTGAGCCATGTTGGCGGTGGGGGGAGGGCGGGCTGGGGGCCTCGTGAGGGCAGCTTGAGGGCGGCCTGCAGACAGCCGACCCCCAAGCCAGACCCGTGCACCTGTGGCTGCAGAGGTGAGGCCCCGTCACCGACTCGAAGGGGGCGCCTGCGCCTCCCACCCCTCACCCAACGACTTGCGGAGGGCCCAGGCCCCTGAGGGCCTGGCTCCGCACAGCCCGGGTGCGATCGTCCGCCTCCAGCATCACCCACCGAGCTGGACGAGCCCAGGGCCGCTGGCACAGACGGAGAGAAAGCCATGGAGGCGGCGGCTCCGCGACCTCTTCAGAGGAGGGTGCCATCGGGGCCGCCCAGGTTGCGGTGCTGGAGGCGCTGCTGACGGCCGGGGGGGGCCTCGTCCCCGACCCCGTCCCTCCCGTGAAGGAGCCGCGGCTCATCACAGGCGCTGCCCTCAGTAATTCAGTACGACAAACCCCACATTCTGTGAGGCCGTCTCCTCCTGCAGCTGTTTTCAGACGCGCACACGTCGGACCAACGCTGCGGTATTTGTGCCGCCACAGCAGTGGATGCTGCTATTTCTGCCCTGCCTGCGCCCGGCCCACCAGGCTCTCCCCGGGGAGCAGGAACTCTGGTCCTGCAGAGTCCGCTGGGGAGGAGCCCGCGGGGCGACCTGCCCCAGGAGCCAGGGAGAGCCTGCCACTCACCTGCACGCACTCTGAGCCAGGACTCAATACCTTTTTCTGAAGGGCACGTCCGTCGACTCTAAAATGTATCCGTTCAGAATAACCAGTGAGCCTTTCTGGGTCCGACACGGCTGGAGAAGGGGCGGTCCCAGGAGGAAAGGCCCCACTCACCAGGGTGGGCGAGAGCGACGGGAGAGCCTCCAGGACAGGTCCACCTCTGCCCCGCCGCTCCAAATACCCCGCTGGTTCGGCGCTCACACAGGCCAAGTGCAGGCCATGCTTCCGAGGTCGGCTGTGGCTCGGGGGGGGGCCTATGGATTCCCAGAGCCCCCCAGAAGCGACCCCCCCACCCACCTGCCGCAGTCAAGTGCAGTGGGGCTACTCGAGGTACGTGCAAGGTCTGGGAGGCAGGAGAAGCCATCTGCAGACTGGGGTCAAGAGGGCCTGACCGTGACCTCGCCCCCCACCGCCAAGTATGCTCATACCCTGCTTGAGTATGCTCAGCTTTAGCACACGACATCTTTCCGGGAAGGTAAGATTCGTGGAGCAAAGGGGGTGTCCAGAGACGACCAAAGTCATGTCCCCCGTGACTTTGAAGGACTTACTGTAACACTCTGCTTTCTAGGCTTAAAAGAAAAATACCCCACACAAAATAAAAAACATGGGTGCCTGGGTGGCTCAGTCGATTAAGTTTCCCACTTCGGCTCGGGTCATGATCTTACAGTTCGGCTCGTGAGTTCAGGCCTCCCGTCGGGCTCTGTGCCGACAGCTCGGAGCCTGGAGCCTGCTTCGGATTCTAGGTCTCCGTCTCTCTCTTCCCTTCCCCCATTCGCACTCTCTCTCTCTCAAAAATAAATAAGCATTAAAAAAAATTTTTTTAGGGGGGCACCTGGGTGGCTCAGCATCCAGCTCTCGGTTTCGGCTCAGGTCATGATCTCATGGTTTCGTGAGTTCGAGCCCCACCTCGGGCTCTGCGCTGATGGTGCAGAGCCTGCTTGGGATTCTCTCTCTCCCTCTCTCTCCCTCCCTCCCCTGCTCACTCTGTCTCTCTCAAGATGAATAAATTAAAAAACTTAAAAAAAATTAAAAAAAAATTTTTTTTGAAAAGATAAAAACCAAAACCAAAAACATAAAAATAAAAATAAAAAACGTCAACTCCACCAGTACCGGGAGACAGCCGAGCTTCCCAAAGAAGACTGACAGGCGACAACTTAAGGTTGCTTTATAAAGGAGGGCCTGCATGGGACCAAGAGGTTCCAGAGAACAAGCTCAGCTCCACTGGGTCCCAAGCAGACGCCTGCCCCGGCCACCAGCCTGGACGTCCCAAGTCCCCCCCCCCCCCCCCCCCCCCCCCCCCGTAGGACATGGCCCAAAGCTCCACCCACGCTCCCCACCCAGCGGCAGTCACCGAGACCCCGCCCATCTCCTGACACACCTGGTTTGCACGCCAGCCCTGGGCCCTGCGGGGCACTCGCCAGCCGACCACTGTCCCCAGCGTGAGCAGCCCGCGGGACCGGCCAGAGGCTCTGTGAGGAGCCACACATCTCAGCTCTCCACCCTCACCTTTCCTCTGGAGAAACACCACAGGCCCACAGAAGCCCCGGGGCAGGGAAGTCAGAGCCGCTCCCGCTTCGGGGAAGCCGCGAGATTAATGGCACACGGGTGCCAGTGAGGACACTGGGGGACCACACCGGACACCAGGCAAGTTTTGGTCCACAGGGTGATGGCTCACGTGGTGACCAGACTGCCATCTGTGAGCAGGAACGTTAGAGGCAAGAGTCAGCCGGAGCCAAGGAAGGAGCAGGAACACGGCCACATGACGGTGCCGGGCGCCCCAGGTGGGCCGGGCACTGGGAAAGGGCACAGGTGCCGCCCAAGTCCCCCGAGACAGCCATGACAAGTACGTGCTGACCACAGGCCCACGAGCACAGCCTGGAGCTAGCTCTACGAGGCCCAGGGCTCCCGGGGCCTTTGGAGGCTGGATACGGAATGTGCAAACAGGAATGATGGCGGTGCTCTAAAGTCCCGGATAAGGGGCCCTGCTCCTGGAGTAAGGAGCCGAGCTCTGTGCCATCCGGGCCAGGAGCAGAGAGACAGGGAGCAGCGGTGTAGGGGCGCACAGCCTAAGATGGGAGTAGGGAGTTCCAGTCCCTGGAGCTCAGCCTCAGCCCGGAAGCCCCAAGCCCAGCCCCTTCCGGGTCTAGCCCTGTGTGCGTCCAACAGGATAAGGCTCACAAGTGTGCCCAGTGGGCCAGCCTTCTGACTTCACAGTCCCCCTGCCGGGCCACCAGGAGGAGACAGACACAATACATTCTGAGGGCTTGGGGCGCCTGGGTGGCTCAGTTGGTTAAGCGTCTGACTTCAGCTCAGGTCTGATCTCACTGTTTGTGAGTTAGAGCCCCGCATCCGGCTCTGTGCTGACAGCTCAGAGACTGGAGCCTGCTTTGGATTCTGTGCCTCCCTCTCTCTCTCTGCCCCTCCCCCACTCGCACTCTGTCTCTCCCTTTCAAAAATAAACAAACATTAAAGAAAAATTAAAAAAAAAAAAAAAAAAGACATTCTGAGGGCTTGGCCCAGGCTTGGCAACACCAGGGGCTTGGCCTGGGGGCCACACGTGACATGATGTCCCGGAGTACCCCTCAAGCGGTGACCTGTAACCTCCAGATCTGCTGAGGTCCCGGACTCAGAGAGAAAGGCACCCAGGGGCACGGAAAAGGTTCCCTTTTGCTTCGCACACGGAAGCCTATGTGAACAACACACAGGCTCAAATTCTGCACCCCAAGGATGAACACACACCTGGAGACGGGCTCGGGCCAGCCTGCGGCCACGCGCCCTGGTTCTGGTCTCCGGGTCAGCACGGCCAGTGTCTGACGGGCACTCCGGCCCCAGCCCACAGATCCCAGCCGGAGGGTCTCCGGTGTCGGGCTCCGGTCGAGGTCAGCAGGCAACGTGGGGTGACTCACTGGAATCCAAGACTCGGTGTGCATTGACTCACTCGCGCCCTTCCAGGAGCACAGAGCCAACCTTCCGGCCCTGCCTGGGTCAGCTGCTGCCCGCTGGGCGCCCGGAGAATGGCTGCACCGGTGAGCTGCACAGGCCATGCCCTGGGCGCCCGCAGAACCTCTGCTCTCTTCCGGGGGCCCCTCCCATGGCTCCTGAGCCCCCTGCTGGCTTCTAGGACGCAGCGCGCCAATTCCAGAACCCTCCACCTAGGTCAGGACCGGACAGACGCTCTAATGTAGTCTCTGATTCTCAAGATAAAGAATGAATGCACTATGGCAGATAATGTTCCTTTTCGATTCACTAAGGGCTCATGGTGTTTGCACAGTCCTTGCTCCTCCTTCCAGAATGTTTCTCAGGACACTCCTTCTTTTGGGACTTTCTGCAGCCCTGCCCCGACACACCCATCACCCACGCACCCCCAGTCCAGCTCCTGTCTAGGCCGGTGTCCAGGGACAAGCACTGTTGTGTCAAGGAGCACTCAGGTGGGCTGGGGAGAGCAGACCCTGGGCCCGATGCCCAGTCTGTGCCTTTGACAGGAGCAGCACCTGGAGCTCCTGGGACAGAAAGGAGACGGGAGCCAAGCAGGTGCCCCCAGGGCCCCAGGTCTATGCGCACCGACCTCCAGCCACATTTCCAAGTGTGTCCCTTGGGAGATGTTTTCCTCAACATGTGAAAGCTACATGTTCGGAAACAAAACGCAAACAAAAGGCAGCAGCAGGTGAAAGGTATGCCACGGTCAGATGGTCCACTCCAGAACTGACTTGTGATACAACTCACCAGGGCGCTAAGTCAGAGGGAGAAACTTAACCACCTTCTCCACAAATGGTTAATACAATTCAGTGTGCTCTCTAGATTTAAAAAACCATACCCTCCCCTACTTGCTGGCTCTCTCTCTCTCTCTCTCTCTCAAAAATAAATAAACATTAAAAAAAAATTTATCATGATCTCACAGTTCGTGGGTTCAAGCAGCACATCAGGGTCTGTGCTGACAGCCCAGAGCCTGGAGCCTGCTTGGCATTCTGTCTCCCTCTCTCTGTGCCCCTCCCCTACTTGCTCTCTCTTTCTCTCTCAAAAATAACTAAATATATAGATGTTAAAAAAATTTAAAAAACACAGTAAAGCAGGCACAGAGAGGGGCTTCTCTGCCACGATTCCGTGTGTGTTTATGTAGGTGTATGTGCAGAGGTGTGTGAACGTATGGAATTCTCCATGCGCGAAGCCATAGCCAGCACCAGGCTCACCGGTTAAAGACCAGGAGCTGTCCCCGCTGAGGGAGGAGGCCCCTCCCACTGCCAGCCCCTCCCACTGCCACTCCTCCCACTGCCAGCCCCGCCCACTGCCAGCACCACGGCCAGAGGGGCAGGACACGCACACGAGGAAAGAGAAGTCGTAACCCCTGGAAAGGAGGAGGTGAGATTATCAGAGACCCTGTACGGTGGGTAAAGAGCTGACATGTGAAGGAGACAGGCCCCTACACACAAGCAGGGAGAAGAGCTTTTGCAGAAAAGGAGATCCGGGTGGCGCAGACGCACGGGACAGCCTGGGAGAGGCGGACAGGACACCACACCCTGGGACGCCCAGGAAGGCTGCTCCGTACACACTGCAGATCAGCTAGAGCGGAAAGATGGCACTTTCCAAATTAACCTACAGTTTCAGTGAATTCCAACTCGACCAAAAACCAAAAAGCTGGATTTAGTTTTGTTAAGAGTCAGATCGGCTAATTCGAACATTCATATGGAAAATGCACAGGCGAGCACATCCAGAATAAGAGTGAGGACAAGAGATCAGAATTAAAACGTTTCCAGGGCAGGGTGCCTAGCTGGCTCAGTCAGGAGGCCACGGGGGTGGGCATGTGACTCTTGATCTCAGGGTGGTTGAGTTCAAGCCCCACACTGGGTGTAGGATTACTAAAAATAAATACGCCTTAAAAAAAATAGTTGGATCCAAATTTTAAAAAAAGTCTCCAGAACGATGCGTCACAGTGCAGGGGCCCCTGTGCTACCACGGGCCATGGCAGCGAGCAGCGTGGATGGCTGCACGACAGGACAGGCCAGAGATACTTTTTTTTTGTTTTTTAAATTTTTTTAATGTTTATTTATTTTTGAGAGATAGAGAGAGTGAGCGTGCACATGAGAGGCGGAAGGGCAGAAAGAGGAGGAGACACAGAATCCGAAGCAGGCTCCAGGCTCTGAGCTGTCAGCACAGAGCCCGACGTGGGGCTCAAACTCACAGACCGTGAGATCATGACCTGAGCCGAAGTGGGAGGCTTAACTGACTGAGCCACACAGGCACCCCCACCAGCGGTACCTTTGAATGCAAGTCCCACGTGAGGCCCATGCACACGCAAGCATCTATACACGTGGGAGCAGTAACACGGCACGTCAGGGACAGAGCGACAGCTAATGAGTCGGCTTTGCTTCTTACCCCAAAATAAGACACAGATGATCAAAGATTCAAAGGGGAAAAAAACGAAGTCATGACAGTACGAGAACCGAGGAAAAGAATTTTTAAAAATCATACTGAGAGGTGGGCCTTTCTAACAATGACTTTTTTCCCTGATAAGAGTCTGAGGGACTAAAACTCTGGGACTTGATGAAGGAAAAAACGTGTGCAATCTGGCAGTCATGGGCTAGTTAATTCCCAGAACTCACTAAAATCACCGAGTTGAAGATAGCAGCAGACAACCTGGGCCACTGAGACTGCCTGTGAGGATGGAGGCCAGCACAGAGGCCCCGGCTCCTCCCGACCCGTGGCACTGAGCACCAGGCAAGAGAGCAGCAGCCTGGAGCTGGCACAACATGCAAGGCGGGCACCAGGGGCTAAGGGTGTGGGCGCTCCAGCATCCAGAACTCAAGCGCCACCATCCTTGGAGATGGGCACCCATACCCCGTGTGCAGTTCTCCCCAAGGCACATGCCAGCTACCAGCTACGCAGAGAGGCGCAAGGAGCACCTGCCAAGAAAATCAAAGCTAAGCGGAGAATTTAGCAGTGTGAGGGCGATGGCGTTGAGCTGAGACCCTGGAAGGGCTGTGCCCTAGTAGTGAGGCAAACCACAAACAGACTCACCTCAACTGAATACGGGCCTCCTGCCCATCCTCTGTCTGCTGGAAGGCAGCATCTTTCAGAATCTCTACCAGTTCTCAAACAGAAACTACCAAGCACACCAGAAGACAGGACCAAGTGACAGAAAACCAAGAGGCTGCAAAGGATCAATATAAATAACACTGACAACTTAAAACAGTAATGGTATCTTGTGATGTTTAAAATGTATATGTAATTAAAATACACATAAAAAAAGAAGTTTTAAAACTAAAATACACAAAAACAACAGCACCAAAGGCTAAAGGAAGGTAAACCGAGGCAAAATATCATGGGATACTTGTCTTATCCGGGAAATGGTAAAAATAATTTATAGCCAACTCTAAGATCCATATTAAACTGCCTTGTATAACCATTAGAACAGAGATGTGCAACTCCAGCTAAGAGAAAAATAAAAAGGTGAATACTTAAGGGGCACCTGGGTGGCTCCGTCGGTTAATTGTCCGACTTTGGCTCAGGTCATGATCTCGTGGTTCAGGGGTTCGGCCCCGCATCGGGCTCTGTGCTGACAGCTCAGAGCCTGGAGCCTGCTCTGGATTCTGTGTTTCCCTCTCTCTCTGCCCCTCCCTGCTCACACTCCATCTCTCTCTCAAAAAAATAAACATTAAAAAATTAAAAAAAAAAAAAAAGACGAATACTTAAAATGCCTGACTTATCCAAAAGTCAGCAAGAAAGAAACAAACAAAAAAAGAACAGATAGGACAAATAAAAAACAAAGAGTAAGATGGAAGTTTTAATCCCCCCAAATCAGTAATTATATTCCCTATAAAAAAATCTTGGGGTGGCGCCCGGGTGGCTCAGTCGGTTGAGCGTCCGACTTTGGCTTGGGTCGCGATCTCGCAGTTTGTGAGTTCGAGCCCCGCGTCGGGCTCCGTGCTGACGGCTCGGAGCCTGGAGCCTGCTTCAGATTCTGTGTCTCCCTCTCTCTCTCTGCCCCTCCCCCACTTGTGCTCTGTCTCTCTCTGTCTCTAAAAAAAAAAAAAAATGAATAAGTGTAAAAATCTTGGGGCGCCTGGGTGGCGCAGTCGGTTGAGCGTCCAACTTCAGCCAGGTCACGATCTCGCGGTCCGTGAGTTCGAGCCCCGCGTCAGGCTCTGGGCTGATGGCTCGGAGCCTGGAGCCTGTTTCCGATTCTGTGTCTCCCTCTCTCTCTGCCCCTCCCCCGTTCATGCTCTGTCTCTCTCTGTCCCAAAAATAAATAAAAAACATTGAAAAAAAAAAAAAAAATCTTGGGGTGCCTGAGTAGTGGTTAAGCATCCGACTTTGGCTCAGGTCATGATCTCATGGTTTGTAGGTTTGAGCCCTGCCTCAGGCTCTGTGCTGACAGCTTGGAGCCTGGCACCTGCTTCAGATTCTGTGTCTCCCTTCCTCTCTGCCCCTCCCCTGCTCATACTCTGTCTCTCTCTGTCTCTCAAAGATAAATAAATGTTAAAAAAAAAAAAATCTTACTCTTTTTTTTTTTTTTTAACCTTAAATACTCTTATTAACAAACTGGATAAAAACAAAACACTACAAAAGCCAACTACATGCTGTTATCTAAGACATACCACAGATATAAAAAGCATAGAGAGATCAAAAAAGGATAGAAAACTATACTGTGTAAATATTAATCCAAAGCAAAGTCAAGTTAGTCACGCTATATCAGACAAGACCAACTTTAAGGACAGAAGCAGTCCCAAAGATAAAAAGAGACGTTTCACAGGAAAAAGGGTTAGTTGGGTTTAAAAAAAAAAAAAAAAAGTTAAATGTTTGTTTATTTTTGAGAGCACAAACAGGGGAGGGGCAGAGACAGAGCGGGGACGGAGGATCCCAAGCGGGCTCTGCACTGACAGCAGAGAGCCCAATGCGGGGCTCGAACTCATGAACCTCGAGATCATGACCTGAGCTGAAGCTGGTTGCTCAACTGACTGAGCCACCCAGGCGCCCCAAAAACGGTTAGTTTTAACAAGAAACAACCAGCCTAAAACGATATGCTCCTAATAACATAGCTTCAAGATAAAGAGCAAAGACTGATACACCTAAAAGGAGAAATAAACAAACCTACAATTACGGCCTGACTTGTCCTGTCTTTCCCCTGATACACGAGGTCAAAAAACGAGCAAGACCACGTAAGATCTGAAAATCGCAGTCAGTAAACGGTCTAACCACCCACAGGCCCTGAGCATCCACTGGAGAAGACCACGTGCTGGGACACAAAACAGGCCTCAGAAATGTCAAAGCGCTGAAATTCAAGTTCTTCAGCGTATGTTCTCCAACCACAAGGGGATCGTGCTTGAAAACAGTAGTACAAAAGGTTACCAGGAACCCCAAAGGTCTGGAAATCTAAAGAGAAACCATGGGCAAAGAAGACAGAATGAAAATGAGGAAACGCTGTGCCGTGAAGGGCAGTAGCGGTTCTTGTGTCTATGGTTTGCTGCAACCCCATCGAAACCCAACACGGCTGTGTGGAGGGGGCTGAAAACTGACACAGAGACAGCGGGGACCCCCTTGCAGAAGAACGAAGGAAGGAGCTCCCGCTGCCTGACGTGCAGACTCACTGTAAAGCCCCCGCACTCGGAGCAGGGCCACGCCAGCACCAGGACAGCCGGACAGACCAGCCCCAGAGGCGTCCCCAGCAGTCCCCTGAGGGCACAGGTGACCGGTGATAGCAGGGCCACCTCAGTGGCGGGGACAGAGGGTGCAATCAGCTAGAAGCCCTCACCCTACCTCCCCATCCGTTCCAGACAGAGTGTGCATCTGAATGTGAATGATAAAAGCTTCCAGAGTCTAACACAGGAGGCTATCCGTAGGACCCTGCAGTGGGCAAACATTTCTAAAACAGCACATAAAAAGCACCCAGCAAAAGAAGGGTGAAAAACCGAAGTACACTAAAATTAAGAACAGCTGGGGGTGCCTGGGTGGCTCGGTCGGTTAAGCGTCCGACTTCGGCTCAGGTCATGATCTCACGGTTCGTGAGTTCGAGCCCCGCGTCGGGCTCTGTGCCGACAGCTCAGAGCCTGGAGCCTGCTTCGGATTCTGTGTCTCCCTCTCTCTCTGCTCCTCCCCCGCTCATGCTCTGTCTCTCTCTGTCTCAAAAATTAAAAAAATAAATGTTAAAAAAAAAAAAAAATAGAAAAAAATTAAGAACAGCTGTTGGTCAAAAGGTATCATGAAGAAAGTGAAAAGGTCACCAAGAGCAAAAACATCTGCAGTAGGTATTTCTGAAAAAAGATTTAGATCCGGAATCTTCTAAGAACTTCCACAAAATCATTAAGAGAAAGACAGCACGCCTGGGTGGCTCAGTCGGTTAAGCATCCAACCTCGGCTCAGGTCATGATCTCACAGTTCGTGAGCTCAAGCCCTGCTTCCGGCTCTGCACTCTCTCTCCCTCTCTCTCTGCCCTTCATGGGATTCTCTCTCTCTCTCCCCCTATGGCCCTTGTGCCACTCTTTCTTTTTCTCTCTAAAATAAATAAACTAGGGGCGCCTGGGTGGCTCAGTCGGTGAAGCGTCCGACTTCGGCTCAGGTCATGATCTCACAGTCCGTGAGTTCGAGCCCCGCGTCAGGCTCTGTGCTGACAGCTCAGAGCCTGGAGCCTGTTTCCGATTCTGTGTCTCCCTCTCTCTCTGCCCTCCCCTGTTCATGCTCTGTCTCTCTCTGCCTCAAAAATAAATAAACGTTAAAAAATAAATAAATAAATAAATAAACTAAACTAAATTTTTAAAAGAAAAAAAAAAACTGTTTATAAAAAGAAAGACCAACAACCCACTAGCTGAAACGGGACAAGACGTGAAAGGCAGTTACAGAGGCTCCCACGATGGACATGCCCATGTGAGGGGGCTCAACACCACTAGTCATCTGGGAACTGCAAATTTGTTTTTTTAATTTTTTTGATGTTTATTTATTTTTGAGAGAGAGGGAGACAGAATGCGAGTGGGTTGGGGCAGAGAGAGAGGGAGGCACAGAATCCGAAGCCGGCTCCGAGCTCCGAGCCGTCAGCACAGAGCCCGACGCGGGGCTCGAACTCACAAACTGTGAGATCGTGACCTGAGCCGAAGTCGGTCGCTCGACTGACTGAGCCGCACAGCCCTCGGAAGGACTAGCATCTGTGACCAGGACAGCAGATGCAGAAGCAGCTGGAACCCTAACGTGGGGCCCGAAGACCACTTTTGGAAAACCGGCAGAAGTTTGGCAAGAGCTGCCGAAGCCGGGGGACGTAAGCCCGGGACCCGCTACCCCTGCCTCAGCGAATCACCGACGTGCTGCACGCACATCACAGAAGAGTCTCGTGGAGGGCCCCACCGCCTGCCCCGGGGGAACCATGCGATGTCACGCAGCAAGAAGAGGCAAGCTGCCCGACCCCTCGGCGACACAGCTGGCCACAGATGTGACGCTTGGGTAAGGAGGCCAGACGTACACAAACACGCGTTGTTAGACTCCATTTACCCCAACTCGAAGACATGCGAAGTTTTTCCAAGAGGTCAGAAGACAGACGAGCAGTAACCTTTGGAGGGGAAAGACTGTGAGGCACCCCAGGGAGCCTTCGAGTGCTGGAATGTTCTAAACCTGCCACGGACGGTGGCTCTGTGGCTGGGTTCACTTAGCAAGGGGTCAGGCCGTGCGCAGAGAATTAGGGGTTCTGCTGTATGCAAAGTACACGGTACTCCTGAAACAGTCACCAAACCACACCGGAGGGGAAGAACTCAGCAAGCCCCTACCAGGTTGGCAAGAGGCAAGTCTATCCCTGCACTCGGGCACACACACAGTCATCACAGTTGTCTCCACGCGGCAGAGGGCACCCCATCACGCGGTCCAGGGAGACAGTGGGGGCGCCGCGGCGGTGGGGGGGGGGGGAAGGAGGAGCTGGGGGAGGGGTGCGAAGTGTGCAGCACACACACACTCACGGAAGCGCCACTCACCGTCCAGACACACAGTCGCACAAAAGCACTCCGGTATTCGGCGCTCGGCTGAGGAAGCTGGTGCGACACACACACCTGGCCCCCGGGAACCTCCCCACGTCCGCATGGCAGCGGTGTGTGGCCTGACCCTGTGCCTCCTGCGCCATCCGGACCAAGGACCTCGCCTCCTGAGAAGCCCTCGTGGGACAGCACGACCCCCCGCCTCGCCCCGAGCCCAGCCCCAGCCCGTGGGGCCGAGCCACACTCACCTGGGAGGAAAGGGCGTTCTTGTGGATTTTCTTATGGATCAGAGCCGGACAAATGAAGCAGATGAGGCTTCCCATCGTGGCGCCCGTGAGGCCCAGGATCGTCTCCACTGGCAACAGGAAGCAACAGGGAGGGGTGAGGGCCAGCGGCTCCGGCAAGGGACCGAATGAAAGCTCTCGGCAGGCCCAGGCGAGCAAGCCCCTTGCCACGAGGCCCCTCCACGCACGCCTCCAGAACACGAGTGGGAGCGGAGGCACCCCTCCCGTGCCCACAGCCACACTGAAGGGGACGCCGTCCGAGGCTACAGGGGGGCACGGCGTGGGGCCGGCGGCCCCAGGAGAACCAGAGGCCAAGAGGCCACGCCTTCCCGGCCGTGGAGTCTCAGGCTAGCTCCATGCTGCCTGCACCTCAGTTCCTGGCCAGTGAAACGGGGCCAACGCGGCTCCCTCCCTCGACCGTGTGGGCCTTGGCGAGGCAGGAGCGGGCGTCTCTCCGTAGGGTCCGGCCCAAAGCGAGCCCCGAGAGCACCGCCCTGGTTCCTCCCAGAGCACGTGGGCGTCCAGCAGGGGCTTCTCGGATGGCTCATCTTAAACCACCACCCCCTCCGCCTCGCTCGGCGAGAGACGGAGCAGGACGGGTCCTCGGACGTGTGTGGAAGCCAGGACGCGTGGAGGGCGGACGCCTGGCCGGTTACCTGGGGGGAGCGCACGCAGGCCCCGCCGGGTATCCGATGGCAGGAAGCTCTGTGTTGTCCGGGAGAACGCGTTTGAGAGCTCAGACCCCGCTCAGGTCCTCCCTCGGTGATGTGTCATCAAAACCGGGAGTCAAGAGCACAGGACCTGCCGTAGCCCCTCGTTTTCACAAACCGGGCCTGCGTCCCCGCACCTCCGTCTCCACCCAGGGCTCAACTGCTCAGGTTTCTGCGTGTGCTTGTGGTTCCCTGAAGCTGAGACGTTCGTCCCACGCTTTTCTTGGGGTGCCAAAGATTCACTGAGTGTCTAGACTGTTCTAGGACACCAGGGAGGGTGGCAGGAGACTCTGGGATGTGTCCTGGTTGAATGAGACTCCAGGCAGGGACGGCTCCGGGGTCCCTACGCG
Organism: Neofelis nebulosa; assembly: GCF_028018385.1. NCBI lineage: Eukaryota > Metazoa > Chordata > Mammalia > Carnivora > Felidae > Neofelis > Neofelis nebulosa. The sequence continues at coordinate 14,727,225 of NC_080797.1, read as the reverse complement.
TAACACAGGGACGCAGGAGGATGGGGGACAGGCAGAGGGCGGGCAGGAGATCGGGCCCCGGAGCAGCCTCCCCCCCACACTCACCGTTTGGGATCATGATTCCACCGACCATGGTTCCAAACACGACAGAGAGGGTGAGCGCTTTAAACCGCAGAGGGGGCATGTACCCCCCAGCGGTAAAGGTGCCATCTTTCTGCTGGGTGAAAGAAAACAAACACAAAGGTTTCGAAGTGACTGATCTCCTCCCCGCGCTCCAGCCAGGACGCCCTCAAAGGGCCCTGCCTTGTGTCGCCGACGGGCGAGGGCGAGGACGAGGCCGCCAGCCGCGCTCCAGACACGGCACGGCCCGGCTCGGCAACGTGACTGGGAACCGGAAACCCAAACCAGCGAGACGCCAGGAAGGCACAGGCTGCGCCTCACGTCCGGCGGGGAAGGGAAACTGGAGAACTCCGTTTCTCGACACGTGAGCGGCAAATCCTTCCGTCTTCCTTTAGAGCAACCCGCGGGAGAGACGGAGAACAGCGCCGCGTGGCAGCAGCACGGACACCAGAGCCCAGCCCCAGCCCCGCGCACACCGGCTGATGGCTTCAGAGCGCAGCGGGAGCCCCGGGGCGCCCACTCCCGGCACACCCTCGTGCCACCCGGTGCCACCCACTGTCCCTTCCAGGCGCTGGACAGGCAGCCCGAGAGGAAGGAAAGGACGCCGCGCCGTGTAACCAAGGCCCGCGCACCAGAGCAGCGCTGGGCACACAGGAGGGGCCGACCGCGGTTCCCGCTCGTGGGCTGGGAAACACCTCTCCGGGGGAGCCTCAGAACCTTCCATAACCAGAAGTGCAAAGCACCCGATTTCCAGAATAGACCTTGACGCAGGCGGCTTTCTTAGGACGGCCGCAGCCCGACTTTCTGAGCGGCTTAGGAGGACGGCTCGCACCTGGTCTGGCGAGAGGGGCTGTTAGGGCTACCCCTCTGGACCCGAGAACTCCTGCCTAGAAACCTCCCCGGGACTCCAAGATGAGGGGGGGAAGGGGAAGCTCCATGTGCGGAGGAGGTCGGGACAGAGTCACCCCCGAGGGGTCACGCGTGAACGCCCCGCGACGACCGGAGCACCCACAAGAGCTGGGACCCAGAGCAAGGGCGGGGAGGTGTTCGCGGTTTCCACGGAGACACGCACTCGCAGACGGGAGTGCACTCAGGGAAGGACTCTAAAGAGACACACGCTTGCCACGTCATCTGTGGGAGGACGGAGAGACACAGATGAAGTCTCTTTCTTCATTTTTGAAAGTTTTATTTTTTATTTTAGAGAGAGAGAGAGAACATGCGAGTGGGGGGGAGGGGCAGAGGGAGAGAGAGAACCTTTTTAATTATTTATTTGTCTTTATTTTGGGGGGGGGGGGGGCGTGAGCACAAGCCAGTGAGGAGGAGAAAGGGAATCTCAAACAGGGTCTGTGCTCAGCATGGAGCCCAACGTGGGGCTCGATCCCACGACCCCGGGATACTGACCTGAACCGAAATCAAGAGTGGGATGCTCAACCGACTGAGCCACCCAGCCACCTGAGTTTTTTTCCTTGATTTACCATTTCCTCTACTGCCACCATGGATTTTACTTCTTAAACGATAAAAATTGGGGTGCCTGGCTGGCTTAGCAGGTTAAGTGTCCGACTTTGGCTCAGGTCATGATCTCACTGCTCGTGGATTCGAGCCCTGCGACAGGCTCTGGGCCGACAGCTCGGAGCCTGGAGCCTGGAGCCTGCTTTGGATTCTGTGTCTCCCTCTCTCTCTGCTCCTCTCCCGCTCGTGCTCTGTCTCTCTCTCAAAATAAACGTTAAAAAAAATAATGTAAACGATAAAAATGCATTATATACAGAGGCACAAATGCCGCTCATACACTAAGCGGGTGTTGGCAACAGACCGTGAAAGATGGACGCGAGCAACTCACCGTGCAGAGGTGGGGCGGGGAGCCGACCCAGCCACCACCCCCGAGAGACAAAGTGCGACGTCGTGCCATGCCTGGCGCCCAGGTTCCTGAACGATGGGGGGTGAGGGGGACAAACCGGAGGTGGAAGGGCCGTCAGTCCTTCAGGACTCAGCCTTTGCCACGAGGTGCCGTCTCTGGTGGCACCACCAGTGGGGGCGGGGGGTTGGGGGGGTGGCCGCCTCGAGCGCATGCCAACCACGTGGACAGCAGGCCCCACTCTAGCTCTTCTGGAGGCCCCGGCAACCCGCCCTCCCCAATCTGGCTACCGGACCCCCCGTCTCCTGGAGTTCAAGACCCCAAACTCCCCACCTGCTCTACGGCCTCGGCAGTTCACGCGGAACTTGTGCGGCCACCAGGAGTCCCGGCTGACACCGCAGACCGGACTCAAGGACCTCAGGCCAGAGTCACAAGACACGGCCACGGAAAGAAGCTGCGAAAAAAGCTGCGAGGCTGTGGGCTCCCGAGAAGGACGGGGACTCCCACAACTTGGGGCACGAACTGTGACACAGAACTTCTGTTTTTGACTGGGCAACACAGAGCCGAGAGAAACTTCCAGTTCCAACCCATGCAGGGGAAAATGTCTCATAAAGGGCTAAGCAGGGCCCTGAGTGCACACATGAAAGTGAACGAAACTCAGCCTCTTCTGGAAGCTTCTGTCAAACTGCTGAAACTTTAAGTTCCACCAGCATGGAGAGCACCGGGCGCCGACCCCAGTGCCGACCTGGCCATCGTCACAAAGTGGCTCTTCCACGTTCCCACACATTCCACAGCTTCAAGGGCCCAGTTTCCTGCTGCATCGCTGTTTTGGGGATGACAGCAGGGGGCTGTATAGTCACGGGAGCGGGCCTTCGCTGCCCAGACACTCTCCACGCGCCCCATGTGAACAGACCCCTTCGTTCCAGCTCTTCTCTCCAAAGTTGGCTTAAAAAAGTAATAATAATAATAATCCCAAGGTGCCTGGTCGCTCAGTCGTTTGAGCGTCCAACTTCGGCTCAGGTCATGATCTCTCGGTTCGTGGGTTTGAGCCCCACATCAGGCTCTGTGCTGATGGGTTGGAGCCCGGAGCCTGCTTCAGATTCTGTGTCTCCCTCTCTCTCTGCTCCTACCCCACTCACGCTCTCTCTCAAAAATGAATAAACATTTGGGGCGCCTGGGTGGCTCAGTCGGTTAAGTGTCTGACTTTGGCTCAGGTCATGATCTCGTGGTTCGTGGGTTTAAGCCCCACATCGGGCTTTCTGCTGTCAGCACAGAGCCTGCTTTGGATCCTCTGTTCCCCGCTCTCTCTGCCCTTGCCCTGCTTGTGCTGTCTCTCTCAAAGTAAGTAAACCTAAAAATTGGTTTTTTTAATTAAAAAAAAAAAAAAAGAATAAACATTAAAGAAATTCCGAGGTGCCTAGTGGCTCAGTTAGTTGAGTGCTGACTCTTGATTTCAGCTCAGGTCACGATCTCATAGTTCGCAGGATGGAGCTCTGGTCGGGCTCGGTGCTCACAGCACACGCCTGCATAGGATTCTCTCTCCCGCTCTCTCTGCCCCTCTCCTGTGCACGCGTGTGCCTCTCTCTCAAAATAAACATATAAAATATATAAAAATTATTTTTTAATTAAGGTAAGTCCCTATAAAAGATTTCACTTTAATCAAAGCTTTTCCATTTTTTTAATTTAATTTTTTTTGAGAGAGAGAAAGAGCACGCGCATGTGCAAATACATGAGCTGGGGGGGGGGGAGGGAAAGAGAGAGAGAGAGAGAGAGAGAGAGAGGGAGGGAGGGAGGGAATCTCTAGCAGGTTCCACACTCAGCATGGAGCCCAATGCAGGGCTCGATCCCATGACCTGGGATCATGGCCCAAGCTGAAATCAAGGGTCAGACGCTCAACCACCTGAACCACCCGGCTGTCCCAAAGCTTTTCCATTTTTAACTAGGAAAAGCTCCCCCTACCACCACCTAGAAAAGAAAAGACTGAGCAAAAGCCAACAAAAGAGAACACGATTCAGATCAGGAAAGTATTTCCCTGGCCAAGTGCGGTCCGAAGGGCCTCGAGAGCCTTACCTGCTGCTCGAAGAGCAGTGTGTTCAAGGCCTGTCGGCACGGCAGGATCATCATGGGGAAGCCCACGGCCACCGACATCATGAAGCCCACGCGCATCATCTCCGTCACCAGGTTGGAGGGAAAGTGCATCAGCACGTTGCCCGCGGTGGCCTCGGTGAAGCTCACGTAGCCGAAGAAGCCCACCTGTGGAAGGACAGCAGCGGAGGGCGGGAGGTGGGGCCGTGCTCCCCACCCCCGGAGGCGGCCACAGAACCCTGCACAAGCAACTCCGGCAAGCCCATGGCGCACGTCGGACTCTGGCTCACAAACCTCACCCCAGCCCCGTGACCGGAAGGCTCAATTCTGCCGAGGCTCCGGGAGCTTCCCGCGGGGACAGCAGGCACCGGGGAAGCGGAGCCGCCCCAGCGGAAGGAAGCCTCCGGACGCCCCGCAGGCCCCGCACGGCGGCCGGTCTTCATCTGGTGCAAAACCGAAACCCGGGAGCCGTGGGGCACACCGTGCTCGCCCGAGGACGGACACAGCGGCCACCACGTGGACAACAATCTGTGTGGACCATCTGCAGAAACCGACACGACGCAGAGGCCGTGAGGCTCAGGGAAACAAGCCGGGATCTCGGCACAGCCATGATTCTGTGTGCGATGCGAAAACCAGAACAAATGGGAACACTAAGAAGTCTGGAAAAAAAATCTACCGAAATGTCAACTGTAACGGCACCTGGGGGCTGGAATCGGAGGTTATTTTCTTCCTCCGCGATTTTACACTTTCTAGTTTCTATTAACAGACATGCTCCCTTCCACAGCTGACTGGCAAAGGTCTCGGAGAAGTCGAAGGAGCCTCCCAGCCAGTGCAACCTGGGAACGGTCCCGACGCCCAAACGCCCCCCGGAACAGGAGCGACGGCAACGCCGCCCAGGGCAGAGCGGCCTTGCGGGTGGCCGTGGAGCCGAGCTGAGGGGGTCTGTCCCGTGGCCACCGGGCACCGGGTGGGAAAGGAACAAAGGGCAAGGCTGGTGGCGGGTGGGGGGGACGGGGGGGGATGGGGGGGAAGGGGCCAAGAGCCAAGTCCGTTCCTGACGCGGGAGACAGGAGAGGGCGCGAAAGGGCTCCTACCGTGACGTAGAAGGTGGTGACCACGTTGAGGGAGGAGGCGAATATAGAGCTCATGGTTTTCACCGATGGCTCGTCCAGGCTGTCGTAGGTGGGCAGAACCTGGCTGTAGAAACGCAAGCCACTTCAACAAGCGGATTCCAGGGAGATACGCCCCGTGGCTCCCTAGTTCCCAGGTCCACGGTCGAGTCTCCAGCACCTTCCAAGCACACCCGCCACCACAGTAAGTCGGGGCCACGGCCGACCACGGTTTGGACGGCGGACTGCAGCCACTTGCACCCGGAGCGCCCCCCACCCCCAAACGAGCTCTCTGTAAACATTTCACAAGCGCCACAGGATGCAAGGCCATGTGTCCCGCTGGAGCAGGAGTGCGGCCCCTGTGCAGAGAGCACGCGCCCGCAGGAGAAACAGGAAGCGGGTCAGGCCGTCAAAAGAACAGAAAGTCAAACAGACATAAGCGGGGCCAGGCCGCCTGCCCTCGCCTCAGTGCCAGTGACCGGGGCCGGTCCGAGGGCCGGGAGTGCAGAGCTGCTGGGTGTGAGGGGGACTCGTCCGGGCTCCGTGCGAACAGGGAGTCACTGAGGGAAGCAGGTGGGGAGAGGCGGGGGGGGACAGGGAGGTCTGTGTGTGGTCCCAGGAGGGGAGGCTGCGGGGCGGGGCGGGGGGGGTGGGGGGTGGCATCCAGACGAGGCAGCAGGGATGGAACTGTCCTGGGGGTGAATGACGGAGAGGCGGCCACCCTCCATCCCATGCACTGTGGCGTAAGGATGGGGGCAAGGGGGCCACGGCCAGCAGTCACGAATGCAGGATGCCAGCTGGCAGGGGTGCGTCGGGACACAGAAGATCGTCGTCAATGAATGGACAAGCAGAACGGTCGGTGGAGCCAACCCCCTAAACCACCTTCAAGAGAGCGAGAGGAAACGTCACCGAAAAGCCAGCGGAAACCAGTGAGAAGGCCCGGCTGGAGTGCACTGTCCCGTCAGGGCACCCACGGTGGGCAGGGGCACGCTGTACAGCCGCCTTCCCCTCCGCCCGGCTGCACGTGCCGTGCAGCCCACCCACGTGGCAGAGGACACGCGGGGGCCACCACACAAACGTCTCGGCACCGAGCAGCTCCCGGGCCGGGGCGGGGTCCACACGGGCGAGTGCCGACTCGGGGGAGCGGGGTCAGACCCCCGGACGGGGACCTCCCTTCCGCGGCCCCCGGCACACACCAGGAGCTGCAGGGACTGTGCGGAGGGGCTTGTGCCCGGCACGTGGGCACGAGCAGGTGTGGGAAGGCCAAGGCGGTGGCCCCTTCTGATCCCGCCTGTGCCCCAGAAGCCCCTGGCAGTGGGAGCCACAGACACCCACGGCGCCCCACCTCGGCCCTCCACAGAGCACCGAGACCGCCCGCCCCGCCAAGCGGCCTCCACGGGCTCCGGGCCTCTCTGTGCTCAGTGTTCTCCCGGCTGCTTCTCCGGGCCCCGGAGCCTAGTGGTGCTGCACCAGGTACTCATTACTATGAAGTAAGACCAGAAAGGGCCAGACAGCAAGGGCCAAGCAGAGACCTGGCCCGTCCCTGCAAGAAGGAGACCAGTCACACAGGAAGGGCCTGGTGGTCCCCTAGCGGTCACCTGGCAATGGCGGGCAGGGTCCCCCGTCCTGCACGCGCTCTGGTGCACAGATGCAGTGAGAGGGGAGAGCTCTATCTCTGCCCTTGGCAGACGCACGTGTTGTTAAGGATGGGGACGTCGGCAGATTGGTCACGCCGAGCTCTAAAAGCGCCATGGACCCCCCCCCGCCCCCCAACAGCCGCTCACTACGGAGAATGTGGGCGCATCTACAGGCCGCCGCCCTCTGCAAGCAGCAGAACAAGATGGGGGCCCACAACCCTTCCAGAACCTACAATCTGACCTAAGAACCAAACCCAAAGGATGTGCGCTGGCTGCTACGTGGCCATCACCAAAAAGCCCAACCACGGGTTTATTTTTTAAAAAGCAAACTCACAGACAAAAAGGACAACCGGTAACTAGGTACGTGGTAAGAGAACGTAACTTCTGTCACCGATTATAATGGGGACATTAAACAGCAAGCGTGGAGCACGTTCTGGTGGGAAACCGAGCTGCCAAGAGAGACAGCAAGCGGGAAGTGACGATTTGGATCCCGCATGTGGGTGTAAACACAGCAGCACGAGCAAATTTATCTGCCACGTTAGTTTACGATTGGCACAATACATGCCCAGCGGAGCTACGGGGGGGTGGGGGTGGGGGGCTGCTCCGCCAGCCCCCCACCCCCACCCCCGCCCCCCCACCCGTGCACTGATGGTCTTTTCCCGTCCGTGCCGGATTTACGCCTCTCTTTTGAGCGGGTTACCGTTCCGACCGGGCATGAATCACTGGCTCTTGTCATCCGGGGAGGACGGTAATGCTGCTGGAATTCTGGAAATCGCCTGATCTGCATTCACAGAGCCCCGTGTGCCAGAGAGAAAGCACGCTCGCGCACGCGCACACCCCTCCGAAGGCGCCCCGGCGGCAGTCGGAAGTCAATGTTTGTGCAATTTCCTTTTAAATATTCTCACACGAACAGCTCAGTTTTGGCAAAATGCTTGGGACTGTGTGAATCAGATGGTTTTGGGCTGTTCTGTGTTGCCCACAGCCAACTCTTCGGGGAGGGGGGTGGCGAACTGGGCACTGTCCCCAGTACTGCCAGCAGCCCGTCTCAGGAATGAAGTCGAGTTCCCTCTCGATAAAAATACACACAGCTCTCTCCCTCAACTTGGAGGGGGGACAAGTCACAGCGAAACGAGGCATCGCAAGCTGGTGGCCCGCGTCACCAATTACAGACAGCAGACGACGCCCACTTCCTGCATCGGACCCCCGCCCCACGAAACACGCTGGCGCCTGGGGCCCCTTGGGAGCAGACGGCACTTACGACTGGCAGGCGAAGGACATGCCGAAGATGGGGATACAGCGGAAGACGCCCTCCCAGCGCACGTAGCTGACCCGCTGCAGCCACTGCCCACCGAACAGGCCGTGCTTGAGGGAGGACAGCACGATCTGCACGAGGACGAGAAGGGAGGGCTCAGAACACACGGACGACCGAGACGGGACCCGGGACCCCCGGGGCCTCGGCCACGTGCTCCCCTGCAGCAAGAGCTGGCGTTGCCGGCCGGGGCCCGGGGTCCCCAGTCCGCTGCCCTCCGCTGTGCCACGGGCTGGACGCACGCAGCCACCAGGAGCTCTTGCTGCAGGACCCTCCTGGGCCTCCGGGCGGCTGCCTGTACTGGGGACTCGGCACAGACAGGACACGGCGAGGCCCAGATGGTCCCCACAAACTGGGCAGGTAGGTCCCTCCTTTTTTTTTTTTTTAAAGTAAGTCCTACACCCAACACGGGGCTCGAACTCACAACCCGGAGATCAAGAGCCGCACGTTCCACCAACTGAGGCAGCCGAGTGCCACCCCCGACCCAGACAAACCTGGGGCTCCTGGGTGGCTCAGTCAGTCAAGTGTTTGACTCTTGATTTCGGCTCAGGTCGTGGCCTCAGGGGTTCGTGAGTTTGAACCCCATATTGGGCTCTGTGCTGACAGCACGGAACCTGCTTGAGATTCTCTCTCTTTCCCTCTCTGTCCCACCCCCGCTCGTTCTCTCTCTCTCTCAAATACACGAATTTTAAAAAAGAATAAAAGACAAACCCATAGAGGACAGGGCTGCCTGGAGAGCAGGGGCGACCATCACCGCACTGGCCCTCACAACTGGGGGTGCTGGCCGCACCCCCCCCAGCACTCGGAGTCCCGAGGAAAACCCACTGCAGTATTTCCACCCCGTTCACTCAGGAGTGGGCGCTTCTGACCTTCGCCGTGAACGGGCAGGTCCAGGGCTCGGCTCCGAGGGGCCTCCGGGCACTCATAGGAAAGGAGCATTCTAGGCGTGAGCTCCACACCGGACCCCCCAGAGCTGGCCGGCTGTACACGGTCATCGAGAAAACAACTTGCCCCCTCGTGACTAAACACTGGCGCCAAGCCTCCCGATCCCAAGCTACACAGAAAATGTCTTTCCGTAAAATGAGGAGCATCCACACTTTGTCTCCTGGGGAGTCGGCCGCACCCCCCGCCCTGGAAGACTCCCCTCCCCCGCCGTCGACGGCCCCCGAGGCCAGGCGGCCCGTGCGCCCCACCGGGGCTCACGAGGATAACTCTGGCTGCCAACCACGTTCCCGTCGTCCCCAGAAGGCAGCGGGGGGGCAGCCCGGAGCCTCGGGCGGCCTCCACTCACCACGAACATAAACACGGTGTAGAAGATGAGGGCCATCGCGCTGAAGGACTGGATGGAGGCCATCATGTTCCTCTGCAGGCTGAGTGGGAGCACGATGCACAGGGACACCGCAAAGAGCAGGAACACGCGGAAGGTGCCGGTCACCTAGGGGGGAGCCGAGCATGCCGGGAAGGCCTCGCCCTGGGGGACCCCCAGCGTCACGAACCTGCGCGCCTGGAACCAACCCTGGCCCATCCCGCCGGCCCTCCCGTCCGCACGGGGCTGAGCAGTGGCCCCACAGGGGCGCCACGCGGAACCGCCGCAGGAGCGGCCACGGACCCTCCAGGGTACTGGGCCCGGGCGTGTCTTACCTGAAACCCGAACAGCCGAGCAAAGAAGTTGGACCCCAAGTCGCCAATCACAACGTAGAAGGCCATGCAGGTCCCCAGCATCAGCCCGATCATGCTGCGGAGAATGCGGGGGGGGGTGGGGGGGGGGGTGGGTTGAGAGGGCACCATCCCAGCAGGAGGCCAGGGGTCGAGCCCCGGGAGTCCCCGCCGATCATCACGGCCGGCCGGCGACCGCCCGGAGCCGGGCCCCATGGCAGACGCGGTGCCCAGCGTTCACCGGTCTGCGGGGCTGGGGGGCGCAGTGCGCCCTATCACACACAACGCACGCTGAGCAACCAGACCTCCCTCCCCGCGGGGGGCTGCACACACCTTCCGGAGCTACCAAAGCGCCCCGCAATGCTGCTCAAGTTAAAAGAACAATCGACTGCTTCCAGAGAGGCTTGTTCTTCTGCGTTCACGATTCCCTGGTTTAGAAGTCTACAAGGGCAATTTCCCGGCAATTTTTTCTTCTCGCCAAACTTCACTCCAAAGGGAGAAAGGTAGGACACGTCCAATCTGATGCCGCCCTGAGGCGACAGCGTGCGGGGCTGGGGGCGCATGGGCTTCGGGAGGGGTGCCGAGGAAGGGGCCCCCGCCAAGCGAGCGCTGCTGCGCTCTGTGTTCCGAGCTGTCCGGTCCTGAGGCTTAAGTAAGACTTTCACCCTCGACTCTAACCATTTCAAGAGAACACCAACTCGAACTCTCAACTCCTTAGTAGGCGACACCTCAGAACAGGGTAGCCTTCTAAACCAACGCACGTCTGAGGCACGTGGCTCACGCAGCAGCCGTCCCCGGCTTCTCAGCACGGGCGACGAAGGGCAGCGGGCGTGAGGTCGGCGAGGCCGCTCCACCTACCTGGTCTCCACCAGCATCTTCCCCGCTTTCCCGTAGGCGTGCAGCGCTAGGGCGGAAACAGAGAGTCAGCTCCCGGCCAAGAACACGGAAAGCGCGCCGCCAAAAACGCCTCTAAAACGAGGTGAGGACGGCCATGTGACAAGGACCCGCGGTCTGGAGTTTCACGGGCGTGAGGAGAGCGTGCTAGGATTTTGGTTCCGTGCTGCTTCCGGTCTACCATCAAGGAAAGCACAGGAAAAAGAACAAAGCAAAGGAAAGACACAGGCAGTTGGCTTTTCTCATTCAAAACAAAACAAAACAAAACAAAGGAAAGCTGTCCCTGCAAAGTGGCAGTCTCCCACACGCAGCCCTGAAGGAGGCCGGCCCGGGCCCGAGGCTGCAGGTGCACACGGGCGGGGGGAAGGGCGGGGACAGGGCGGACAGACAGTGCCGGGCGACCTCGCTTCCCCGTCACCCCAGAGCGCTGGTTCTCCAGGCTCACGCCAAAGGGACCTGGTTCAGGGCTCTTATGTTCACTCTCTGTGATTTCAGAAGAAAACTCTGAGAATCCTTTCTGGTGGGGCACTTTGGGTGGGAGGGGACAAGAGGTCTCAGACCTGCCCCTTTTCAGGACGGTGAACAGCGTGTCCCACGGTGGAGGGGAGTTGCCTGTCCTTCCTTCTTGGCAACAGAATGGCTTTGAGCAGATGAGAGGTTAAGAGCTGGGCTCCACGAGGCCCTTCCCAGGACTGAACAGCGGTCCGGGAACCCTGCATCCCCTGCCGTCCAGGCAAGTCCCCATCCCCCAGGGGCAACCAGAGAGGGGGTGTGAGCGCACAGCCCAGCTTCCTGCTCCGAGGGACTCGGAGAGCAGGAAACATGCAGGCCAGTTGGTGTCAATGAGTCCAAACAACACTCGTCACTTTTAAATGACTTCGGAAGAGGCACAGAGCTGCCAACAGCAAGGGAGCTTGGCACAGGCGACACGGGCTACGAGCGGGCCTCCCTGGTTTGTCTGACTCCCCGCCGGAGACTCAAGGCCAAGTTGAGGCCTTCACGAACGAAGGACTCCAGACGGCAGCCAGTAGCTGAAGGTCTGCTGTCACCAAAGGGAGGTGCTCCAAGGCCCCCAAGGACGGCCGGCAGGCAGCACAACCCTGGACGTGACCCGAAACTCAGTGCCCCGCAGAGGTGGCCCCGTTCCTGGCCCTCCCAGTCCTTCTCCTTCTGCACAAGGAGACGGAATGTCTACAGCATACTCCAAATGCTCAGAGCAGCTGCCAGAAAAAATTCCAGAACGCGCCCGCATCCTGGACAGCAAGAAAATGGAAGGCACTCTGTGAAGCAGAGGAGCACGGTGGGACGTGACTCTCTTCACCCAGACACTCAGAATGACATCCTGACCGGGCCGTCCCAGTTCCCGGCCTCCCCACTCACTCCTTTCTTTACCTACCCCGCCCCTGCTTCAAGTGCAGATCTCTCAGCAACCTCCAACCCAGAGTCTCAAACAGAAATGCCCAGCAGCCCCCAAGCCCCAGCCTCCCGCCTGGCACGGTGCTGGAAGGGCAGAGGGGGCCCGGGACTGCCCCTCAAGGGTGGAACCACAGTGCCAGACCGGCCCCATTGGGCTGGCAGGCGTCCGCAAGAGGGTTTCTGAGCAAGCCCCATCTGGTCTGGGTGTGGACCAGAGCTAAGCCAGGCCGTTCCCACCCCCACCCACCCCCCCACCCCCTGCCAGTGATGGGCACTCTGCAGCTAACAGGCCGGGCCTCATGGGGACAAGCAGTAGGCGTGGCCCCGTACCAGCCTAAGGAGTGCACTCGTGCGGAGCTAGGACTGGTGCCAGGAGGCTCTCCCGGTCCTTCCCTGGGAGACAGGGTGGCGGCTCCTCCTGGGGGCCACTGCTCGGCCCAAGGCCCTGAGGCTGCCACGGACACAGAGCTCTCAGACCACCGGGCTCAGTGCGGGAGCCGGGCCGCGCTCCCGCTCTCTCCGCCAGCTGTCCAAAGCCTCCTCCGGACCACTGCCCGGCATCAGCAGGGCAGAGGAGGTGGTGCGCACACTAAACTGTGCCGTTCAAGACAGGACGGCGACCGCAACCCGGCCATCCCCAGAGCCGGGCCTCGGACTGCATTTGATTCCCCAGTGCCACGTGCACAGAGGACAATAAAACATTTGTTGCATAAATGAGGGTGTAGAGACCCCTGGGCATCAGGAGGCTTGGCTTTATAGCCCTCGTGCCCAAGCCGCGTACCCACACGTGTGGGTCACACATCTGAAGACAGGCAGGGAGAAAACTGGCCGGACAGGCCCCCTGCAGGCCCCACCCCGGGCCCCGGAGCGGGCAGCAGGCTGACCAGGCCCCCGGGAGGTCGGATGACGAGACCACGGACACAGCACCAAAGCATCTGGTGCTCACAACTGAGAGCTCGGAAGCACCGGCCATACTCCACGGGTCGGGGTGCGGGCTCAGGGTGGCCTCACGGGGGCTGAGGCCACTGGAGGAGGCGGACTGGCCCGCAGGTCTGTCTTCTGAAGGCAACGTTTAGAAAAGTCTACGTGAAGCAGGCTACACAGGGCGAGGAAGCAGGAGGTAAGAAGTGGATGAGATTTGCCAACACGGCCCGTGAGCAGCCAACGCCACAAACACACAGAAGTAACAACAGCAAAAACCGCCCGGCGCTCTATTTCCCGACCAGCCGAGCTCCCTGTCCGGCAGCCACCTTCACATGGGTCACAGGGAGGGGGCAGCACGTGACCACCGCGGGGGATCACCACACCGCAAAACCATCATAGACTCACGTCTGGGTGAGGCAGACATACCCGTGAAAAAGGCCCGTACACGCCCCCCCCCCCCCCCCAACAGCCGTGGAGCGTTAGTGCCTCAAACGGCCTATTTGTTTGAGCTTCGCCCCGGCCCCAGCCCTGCACGGTCTCCAGGTCTGGCCGAAGGCCATCTGTCCACATCCCTGTCCCCCACGGCTGCCTGACGCCCACGGACCCAGCGGACGGTGCACGCCGGGGCCAGGAGGTCTGCTGACAGAGACGGTCCGTCCTGACCCGTGGCACCGGGATGCGGGGCGCCTCCTCGAGGGCCACCCTCTCCAGCCGTGGCGCAAGCTCTCACGGTCTCTTCCCGGGGGCAGAGGATGGAGAGGAAGACCCTTCAGTAGGTCTCCGCCCAGGTGTGGGTCCGAGAGACACTCTTCTCCTGTCGAGGACTCCTCTCTGAGTGGCGGGGTCTCTGTTTCTGGGAGACGGGGCCAGGCCCGAGGCTGGACACCAGGCGGCCGACACCGCAGGCGGGAGCTCACCCAACTGAGCCACTTTGCTGAACGAAAGACACCACCCACAACCAAAGACCAGTGGTGGTTTGGGGCCTCTTCTGCTTCTAGCAGCAGAGCAGCAGTCGCCCCAAGTGCGTAGAGGGGGGGCCCAGGCAGCCGCGTAGACGGGCGCCCACTGTCCGATTCCCTTTCGGCCTCTCATGTGCCACCACATCGGTCTGCCTTCTCGGGGACTTTCTAAGAATAATCAGACGGACCGCTGTCAAACCCGCGGCCTTCCCGGGCCTAGGGTCACACGTCCTCTTTCGGGGCACAGCCAAGCACCTCGTGGGCCATCTTCTCGGGAAACCCCGCCGTATGCAGACCCTCAGAGAGGAGAGAGGGGACCCCGAGGCCAGGGCCCTACAGGCGGGGGAAGGGGTGCCCCGGAGCACGATTCATCCCGGCGCGGTCCGTTCACCTGTCACTATCACTTCCTCAGGTGGCTCCGACGACGACGACGGCCTGAGAGCACGGCTCTCTTCGGGGAGGAGAGAAGGAGGCGCCCCTTCAGCTCGGAGGTCAGAGCGGATGCTGGCAGCTTGGCGCCGACGCAAAGCCGACGAACTGGAAGGAAACCCGAGGTGGAGCCGCCAAGAGCCCACGCGCGGACCCCGCAGATGCTTTTATTTCGTTTGGCCCCTGGAATCCGCACGCCGCTTCCTCTCGCCGCCCCCTCTCGGCCCCGGCGCCCCGGCCACACGCTGGCGGGAGGGGGGGAGGCCGGGAAGGGGCTCTGGTCCGGAGCCCAGGGACTCTGCCCAGCTCTGAGATCCCCCACGCCAGACATCCGTGGTGCGGAATCCACACCAGCCCGAGGACGCTGGGAAAGTAAGGGGCCCGCCCGCGGAGCCAAGTGGCCTAGGAAACAGTCCAAACCAAAAGGAAGCAGAAAGCACAGCCTCCTCGCCCTCGCCCTCGCCCTCGCCCTCGCCCTCAATCCAAGGAAGACAGAACTAAAGGACACAAACTTACAACCGTGAGCATCGGGGAAACAGCACCGCTAGGGAGACAGGTGACGGGCCCGCCACCGGCCCAAGCCCATGACCGTCTCCCCCGTGGCATCCACGGCACAGAAGCACAGCAGACCCCGGGCCTGAGGACCACGGGTCCCGCCGGAGTTCGGAAGGGAGACTCCCCACGGGTATTTGCACCAGTCGGGGACGGCGGAACAAGGGTCCCCTCGATGGTAACGCATGTGTTTCCGTTAACGGTTTTTGAAAACCGAGTTACGCTTTACGATAAGGAAAAGAAATGCCATTCAAGGAAGTCCGGAAGCATAAAGTGGACGAAAAGCAAACGAACGAGGGAGAAAGGGCCCGGCGCCAGAGCGCGTGCTGCCTGCCTAAGAAGGGGCTTCGGGCTGGGGCCACCGCGCCAGGGGCCAGCGCTCTCACCCAGGCCGGCGTATGTTCTCCGCTTGCTCAGGCTGGCGGACTTCACCAGGAACATGCAGGACTGATGTGTCATCCAAGAGCAGAAAACCAAGAGCAGGGCCCCCAGGACAATGCCACACTGGAGGGTTGGGAGAAAAAGAGACAAAATAAAACCAGCCGGTACTGTGGCCTCACGCGCGTGGCTCCCGAGAGCCCTCCCCGCCTCCCTCCGCTCCTGCTGATCCAAGACCCCGGCTCTGCCTCGCTTCTCTGCCCAAGGGTGACAATTCCTAGCGCTGACAGGGACCGATTCCCCACGTGTGGCGGCCACACGCGTTGTGGCCCTGAAAGAGTGCCACGGACACCATTTCCTCGGTGGCCTCTCCTAGTCTTAATGAACAGCCAGGTGCCGCCAACGAGCGGCCCCCCCAGTTCTCCGCGTGCACCCCGCAGTTCGCCACCTTCTAGCCACTTACATCAGCAGCTATGAGTGGTGACCACATTCCGGAAGGAAGAGATTAAAAATGACATTGACACCTTTCTTACGAGTTCCAGAGTCACCATCTGACCCAGCGATCGCACCCCCCGCTATTTTCCCGGGAGAAATGCACACATACACGTTCACTCCAAAACCTGCATGTACGGAAGATTTATCCGTAATCGAAAGCTGAAGAAACAGCTTCAGGGCAGGGACTAGGAAACCTTGGGGAGCGTCTAAAGGGCTAGAGCATTTTTAGAAACAAACACAAGGTCAAAACGTCTGGGTGGCTCAGTCAGTGGGCACCCAACTCTCGATTTTGGCTCAGGTCATGATCCCAGGGTCATGAGATTGAGCCTCAAGTCCGGTTCCACACTAGGTGTGGGGCTTGCTCAAGATTCTCTCTCTCTCTCTCTCTCCGCCCCCTCTCTGCCCCTCTCCCCCACTCGTGGTAATAAAAAAAAAAAATTTAAGCAACTGAAATAAACACAGGGTCTTGGGACTGGGTTTTGAGGTTGAGTTGAGAGCAGGGGAAACAACCCGAAGGTTGGTGCCCCTACAGAGCAGACCAGTAGAGAACCTCCGTGACTGTATCTTTGTTTTATCCAGTCGTCTTTCCTCTCTGACTTCCGGGTCCCCCGTGTCAGGTGAGGTACCAGGGGTCCCTGTTACAAGTCAGGAGCCCTGTAGAGAGAGCCCTCCTTTCTTTCGTACAAGTGCCTGAATGCTGCAACGAGCAGACTTTTGTAAAATTTTCTATTAGTTCCTAACGTCAACGGTGACTTGGTTCCTGGGGGGCTACACCCAGCCTCGGACTTTTGTAAGAATTTCTGGGTGACTCACTTAGATGTCGTTTCCTTCTCACTCCCGTTTTTTCTCTGTGTAATCTAAGCACATTACCCATATTTGCAGGAAAAAAAAAATAAAACAAAAAAATAAAAGCTGAAGAAACAAGTGTCCTACTGGTGTCGACCAGAGACGAACATACAACATACCCTACAATCCAGCGATTCTACTCGAAGATAAACACCCCAGAGAAATGCACACGTGCCGGCAAAGCCCGCGCACAGGTGCTCGCAGAGCTCCAGATGCAGGGAAGGGAATGAATTGTAGCTTATCTGTGTAACAGACATTAAAATGCACAGGTAGGTAGGTAGACATTAAAACGCGCATAGCAGGGGCGCCTGGGGGGCTCAGCCAGTTGAGCGCCGACTTCAGCTCAGGTCATGAGCTCACAGCTCGTGAGTTCGAGCCCCGCGTCGGGCTCTGTGCCGACAGCTCGGAGCCTGGAGCCTGCTCCGGATCCTGCGTCTCCCTCTCTCGGCCCCTGCCCTGCTGGTGCTCTGTCTCTCTCAAAAAATTTAATTTAAAAAAAATTTGTTTTTAATTTAAAATGCACATAGCAGGATGATTCTGTGTCCATAACATCAACACAGAGGCACCACCCACGGACGGCCCTAGAGGTGAGAGGGTGGGCTGCCCGTGGAGGGGACAGTGCTGGCAAGGCTGTGTTCCTTGACGCGGGAGCTAGTTACCCGTGTGTGCTCACTTTCTCACAACCCGGCACGAGGACACCTAAGAGGGTGTTTCTTTGTATGTATGTCTTGCTTCGGCAAAATGTCCATTTTTGCTTAAAGGACCCGACTTACTACAACCAGACCAACAAAAAAAGCCCCAGACCAACTTTTTTTTTTTTTTTTATGTTTCTTTTTTTTTTTTTTTCAACGTTTTTTATTTATTTTTGGGACAGAGAGAGACAGAGCATGAACGGGGGAGGGGCAGAGAGAGAGGGAGACACAGAATCGGAAACAGGCTCCAGGCTCCGAGCCGTCAGCCCAGAGCCTGACGCGGGGCTCGAACTCACGGACCGCGAGATCGTGACCTGGCTGAAGTCGGACGCTTAACCGACTGCGCCACCCAGGCGCCCCCCAGACCAACTTTTTTTTTTTTTTTTTTTTTTAATTTTTTTTTTCAACGTTTTTTATTTTTATTTTTGGGACAGAGAGAGACAGAGCATGAACGGGGGAGGGGCAGAGAGAGAGGGAGACACAGAATCGGAAACAGGCTCCAGGCTCCGAGCCATCGGCCCAGAGCCTGACGCGGGGCTCGAACTCACGGACCGCGAGATCGTGACCTGGCTGAAGTCGGACGCTTAACCGACTGCGCCACCCAGGCGCCCCTGGACCAACTTTTTTTAAATGGCATGGCTGTCGGACACTAAGCACACGCATCCCCAAAGTGCCCGCTGGCCTCCTGCTGCGCTCCAGCCGAGGGCCGCCCACGGAGGGGATGCCACGGCCAGACGAGAGTGGCTGTCCCAACCCCGCCAGGCCCTCAGGGTGGGGGAACCACTTGCGGTTCTGTGCGTGCACGTGGGCCTCCGCCACTCAGCTGTGAGCTCCCCCTGGGCCAGTGAGTCTGGCCCACGTATAAATGCTCTGGCAGGGCCTCGTGCCCACCCCACAGCAGACTCGGGGACGGCTGAGTCACCCGGGTCCAAACGCGTGCCTCGCCAGAGCCCTGCCACGGTGGCACCTCACCGACCGATTTCAAGGATGGCAGCCGGGACTTGCAGGCACGCAACCACACGTGTCCCGGGAGGCCGGGCCACGCCAGGCAAGTCACAGTGCACGCTGGGATCTGCAGCGCTTACACACAGATGGGCGCCGTGGGCTCTGGAGCAGCAGGTGCAACGTGGCCTGTCACCTCGGCAGGCAGGGCCCCTCTCCTCCCGCCCACGTGTCTGTCAACAGATCAGTAACCCACATGGGAGCTCTAAAGGAATGCAGGCTGGTAGGCCCTGGGCGGGGGACCAAGAATCTCCAGGGGCACCTGGCTGGCTGGCTCAGTCGGTAGAATGTGCACTCTTGATCTTGGAGTCGTGAGTACGAGCCCCGGGTTGGGGCTAGAGTTGACTTTAAAAATAAATAGATTGGGGCGCCTGGGTGGCTCAGTCGGTTAAGCAGCCGACTTCAGCTCAGGTCGCGATCTCGCGGTCCATGAGTTCGAGCCCCGCGTCGGGCTCTGTGCCGACGGCTCGGAGCCTGGAGCCTGTTTCAGATTCTGTGTCTCCCTCTCTCTCTGACCCTCCCCCATTCATGCTCTGTCTCTCTCTGTCTCAAAAATACAAATAAAGGTTAAAAAAAAATTTTTTTTAATAAAAATAAAAATAAATAAAGGGACACCTGGGTGGCTCAGGTCATGATCTCGTGGCCCGTGGGTTCGAGCCCCGCATCAGGCTCCACAGGGACAGTGCAAAGCCTGCTTGGGATCCTCTCCCTCCCTCTCCCTCTGCCCCTCCCTCACTCGTTCTCTCTCTCTCTCTCAAGATAAATAAATAAACATTAAAAAAAAATTAAATGCAGATTCAGGGGTGCCTGGCTGGCTCCAGTCAGTAGAGCATGTGACTCTTTTTTTTTTTTTTTTTTTTTTTATTTTTATTTTTATTTTTGGGACAAAGAGAGACATAGCATGAACAGGGGAGGGCCAGAGAGAGAGGGAGACACAGAATCGGAAACAGGCTCCAGGCTCTGAGCCATCAGCCCAGAGCCTGACGCGGGGCTCGAACTCACGGACCGCGAGATCGTGACCTGGCTGAAGTCGGACGCTTAACCGACTGTGCCACCCAGGCGCCCCGAGCATGTGACCCTTAATCTCAGGGTCATGAGTTCAAGCCCCATGTTGGGGGTGGAGCCTACTTAAATTTTTAGGGGCACCTGGAGGGCTCAGTCGGTTAAGCATCTGACTTCGGCTCAGGTTGTGATCTCACGGTTCGTGGGTTCGAGCCCCACGTCGGGCTCTGTGCTGACGGCTGGGAGCCTGGAGCCTGCTTCAGATTCTGTGTCTCCCTCTCTCTCTGCCCCTCCCCTGCTTGTGTTGTGTCTCTGTCTCTCAAAAATAAATAAACACTCTTTTAAAATTAAAAAAAAAAAAAAAATCTCCAGATTAAAAACATAAATGTGCTATTTTTATCCAAAAGATGCTCAATATGAAAAATGCAAAGTGTCTGTTACTCCAAAATCAAACTACTGATGCCCACTTTCAGTTCCAAAACGTCATTTTATTTTCATTTTTCTACCTATTTGGTTTCATCACGCAAGACTGGTATGTGTGGCCTTGCGGGCCACCTGCCCTTTCCCTCCTCCCCCCCCCCCCCCCCCCCCCAGGAAGCAGCTCTCTCCAGTGGGCAGGGAGAGCCGCAACTCCATCCACCCATCCACCGGGCACTGAAGCTAAGAAGTTCATTTTTAGGGAAGAAGTTGCCCAATTGACAATTTCACCAACGTTCCTCTTCTAAAGTACCAAACACCTATTTTTTGTGCGTTATTTAAACAGAAGCCAAATGAATCCACATCTCAAAAATGGTGACTTTTTTCCATCCGGTTGTTAATGCCCGACACCTATTTTTAAATAGATTTCCGATTTTTTCAACCGAGGTAAGATTTACATATGGTGACACCCACAATCTAGCAAATTCTGTAACGACCTTGGAACCAACACCCCAATCTAGTTCCAGGACGAAGGACTTGACTTGTGCCCCCCCCCCCAACACACACACGCCCCCATTACAAATGCAGTCGGGTCAGAGTTTTTAAAAATAATAATAAAGAGGGGGCGCCTGCCTGGCTCAGTTGATCTCAGGGTCCTGAGTTCGAGCCCCAGCGCCCAATCTCTTGGGTGCAGAGATTACAAATAAAATCCGCAAAAAAAAAAAAGTTATAATCCTAAAGAGGGATAACACCGACTGTGGCCACTCCCCACCTGGGAAACATCACTCCACTTTGCCACGCTCTGCACTGGGGTCTCAAGTTGTTAACCGGGAACTCTCCGGCCAAGGCCGAAACTCCGCCACCGCGCGCCTTTTACGGAGGGAATCCTCTGGGGCTTCTCCCGCACATCCACCCGGCCCTGGCTCCCCGCGCCCCGCCAACAGCGGACCCTGGGCCGGGTGAGCCCGCGGCGGCGAAGGGGCGACCCCTGTCCCGCTGGACTCACCTGTTTGAAGCAGAAAGGCATGGTGAGCACACTGACCCCTACTATGCTGTTCACTATGTTGGTGATCAGCCCCCAGTTGGAGGCGGCGGCCGCCGTCATAGCGCGGTGTCTAGGGCCCGGGGGCCCCGGTCCCAGGCGCTGGACGACCGCAGGATGCGAGACCCTGAGGGGAACGGGCGGCTGCCTGGAGGCGGCGGCCTCACGGGAAGGCGGCAGGGACAGTCAACCTCCAGACCTCGCCAGGCTTTCCGGCTGCCTCATGGCATCGCCCCCCTCCCCCACTAGCTCTCGGGGCCGCCTCCGGGTCCCCGCGCCCACACGCGGAAGAGTAGCCAGGCACCAGCCAGGGACACCTCAGCCCGACTTCACGGCCGCCTCTGCGAGAACACTTCCGCCTTCCGCAGCCTCCTCTGCCCGGAAGTGACGGCAGGAGGCGGGCTCTGAGGGGCGAGCACCAATGAAAGGCGGGCCTGGAAGGGCAGGCGGTGTCTTGCGGGGCTGGCGTGGAGGAAGAATCGACGTGGCCTGGTGGGGCGGGCCTCGGCGGATCGTGAGCCAATGAGAAGCGGGTGCGGGCTTCCGGGGCGGGGCTTGGGGCCAGCGGTCGGCGGGTTGCAGGCGGGGCCTGCCGTGTTCGGGGTGAGGGTCCGCATCCGTCCGGAGCTTCAGGCCGCTTTTCCCGCGGATCCGGTTTCTTGAGCCTCGCCTTGCAGGGACTGGAGGACAAGGTCAGTGGCGGTCAAGAGAGAAAGGGCAGCGCGGCGCCTTTCGGGGAAGAGCGGGGCTTGGGGGGTTCAGTTTCAGCGATTACACTTTGGGACCGATTTCGAAGCGTGTGCTGGGTACCCTGGCCGCGGGGACCGGGGCTTAAGTGTTGGAGCTGAACACCGAACCAGTGTGGAGGAGCTAGCACCTCCGTTTTACGAGTGACACGCGGAGGCACAGAGAGGTTTGGTGGGCGCACAGCTGGTAGGAGAGGGCGTGGGGATCTGCTTCCTGGGCCGGCGCCCTTTAGCACTACACGCGGATCAGTGCAAAGAGAGAAGCTAACATTGTAAAAGGAGCAGAGGAAATACTGTGAGAGGACAGGAGAGGTAGAGACCAATAGGACTCCTGAAATCTAGGCGGGCTTCAAGAAGGAGGTAGCTTCTAGGCCTGGCCTTGAGGGACAAACAGGAATGGAAGACTAAGGGAGAGAATGGAGAGAGGACATCTGTGAATTCCTGGCACCTGGCGATGCTCGCTATGTGTCTGCTGACTGGATGCATAGAGACAGGAGGGCTGGGAAGGACCTTCTCAGGAGGAAGCAAGTAAATCCAAGCAAGGTGGAGCTGTGCACAGGAAGAGTTACCAGCTGCTGGGAGAGGATATAAGGCGACCGCGTTTGTGGACACACCAAGGACCTTCTGTCCTAGAGCAGAAGCTGATTCTTCAGCTGCACGCAGGGCAGCCACTAGATAAGGCTCCCGCCCCGCCCCACCCCAGACACGAGAGGAAGAAGAGGGAATACCGGGTAAAGAGTACTTAAATTCAAAGTCAAAACAGGAAATGCCATTTATTTTCCTTTACAGAAATCATACATACATTCTATAACCTTTTTATTACTTACGTAATTTTTGTGAGATGTTAGCATGCAAGATAGGATATGAAACTCAAATGTGTGTTTTCACAGAGAGTGATAAATACTCATGACCCCACCGTTCGGCTTTAAGACAGAATACTAACTTAGAGACTCCCTTTGGCCCCTTTCTGTCCACTTCCCAGATGTGGACACAGCTTTTCGGGATCATCACTATCCAGATTTTATCATTTCATTACTTTTCCTTTTTTTCAATGGGCTTCATGCCAGGCGCAGAGCCCGACACCGGACTTGAACTCACCACCTTGAGATCAAGATCTGAGCTGAGGGGCGCCTGGGTGGCTCAGTCGGTTAAGCGGCTGACTTCGGCTCAGGTCATGATCTCTCAGTCCGTGAGTTTGAGCCCCACATCGGGCTCTGTGCTGACAGCTCAGAGCCTGCAGCCTGCTTCAGATTTTGTGTCTCTCTCTCTCTCTCTCTCTCTCTCTCTCTCTGCCCCTCCCCTGCTTGTGCTCTGTCTCTCTCTCTCTCTGTCAAAAACAAACATTAAAAAAAAAAAAAAGAAAAGATCTGGGCTGAGATCAAGAGTTAGATGCTTACCCTACTGAGCCACCCAGGCACCCCCTCATTACTTTCCTTTAAAGGTTTACCACCACATATGGATATATCCCTAAACAATTACTGGGAAGTTTGCTATTTGTCTCTTAATATTCATTTTTTCTGTCTCCCAAATTTCGCCAGTACATACGGCTGCCTAGGATAAAGAACGCACTTCCCAGCCTCCCTCGTGTCTGGTGACGCCTCATCCTACTGCTTGTAACATAGAGGTCATGGGCGGAAGCCGGCTCGGGCCGTGCGGACCGTGGCAGGAGTGGAACAGCCAGCTGCAAGGAGCCTGGATCCCTGGACAGCATGAGATGACAGAGCCATCATCCCAGCCCCTGACTGCCTCCTCCACACCGCTCCACGGAGTGGAGACAAACCTCCCGTTTAAGCCATTGCTCCTTTGGACCCCGTGGCATGAAGCCCAAGTTGTAGCCTAATTCAGCAGCGTACGAGGTAGAGCATTTGGGCCTTTTTGATGTTTCTACTCGTGGACTCACATGTGTGTATTCTTCTGTAGCTTCCCTTTTGACTCAACCGTTGGCAGGATTCACCATCCTACTGCTGCTCTGAATCATCCCTTCTTGCTGCTCTGTGGAAGTCTACTGTTCTGATAGCCCAGAATACATGTGTTTATGCTCCTGCTGAGGGCACCTCACTTGTTTCCAGTTATTTGCCATTATAAACAGTGATACAGTGACGGTATTGTCTCTTTCCTCTGTTAGAGTTTCTCTAGAGCAGGTGCCTACGAGGGGAATTGTAGATTGAAGAGTATGCGAGCCTTCGATGTTCCTAGATATGGCCGAACTGCTTATACTGTACTTCAAAGTACTTACAAGAGTTCTTGCGAGTTTACATCGGAGGCTGGAAAACTTTCCTGCAAAGAGTCAGGTAGCAGATGATGTGTTCTGCTTTGCAGGCCATGTGGACTCTATCCCAACCATTCAGTTCTGCTGTCGTAGCTCAAAAGCAGCGCTAGCCAATACGTAAACAGAGGAGTGTGTCTGTGTTCCAATAAAACTTTATTTACAAAAATATTGGCCGGCCCCATTTGGCCTGAGGGCCGTACATTGCGCCCGCCTGCTCTGAATTGTCACCATCACTTGGTATCCTCAATGTGGTCAGTCTGGTGACTAAAATGAAATCTTCCTGTGGTTTTAATTTGTTCTCCTTACTTGTAGGTCAACCACCTACTCGTATTTTTTATCGTCCATTCGTATTTCTTCTGTGGAATGCCTGGTCCTTTTGACCCATTCTTCTAATTGGCTTATGAATTTTGAGAAGTTCTTTCTGTGTGCTTGATAACTAACCCTATGTCCCTCATACTGGGCCTGTCTGATGTCTTCTCATTGTATTAGTTCTCCATTGCTGTTGTAGCAAATCACTGTAAACCTATCAGTTCACCCAACACAAATCCCTTATCTTACGGTTCTGTAGGTCAGAAGTCCAGTATGGGTCTCAGCAACCGAAGTCAGGGCCTGGGCAGGCCACCCCCTTTCCGGAAGCCCTAGGGGAAGATCAGTTTCCTGCTCCTGAACGCCCACAGAATTCACTTCCTTAGAGTGGTAGGCCCAATAGCCCTGTTTTCTTGCCAGCTGTAAACGGAGGGCCGTCCCCAGGTTCTGGAGGCCACCTCATGGTCCCCTTCCTCCACTCTCAGAGCTTCAACGGAGGGAGGGGTCAACTCCCCCTCAATGTGCATTTCTCTGACCCAGCCAGGAAAAGTTTTCCAGTTGTAAGGAGTCACATGATTGGATTGAGCTCATCAGATAACCCCGGCTAATTTTCCCATCTCAAGGCCTATTACCCTAGTCCCTTTCTACCAAGTCCCCTGGGCCAGATGAGCCCATTCACAGGTTCCAAGGGTTAAGGGGTGCACATCTTTGGGGAGGCCTTTGTGCCTACTACACTCATTCCGAGATTTAAGTTACGTTTCTTTGGCAGGAATATCTTAGAAGTGATGACCTGTTTTCACTGAATCCTAGCGGGTGCTGCAAGACTTTGCTTTGTCCAGTCACGGACGATGTTCTCTTTGATGGCCTGATTAGGTAGGCTTCTCCACCGTAAAGTTAGCTCTCTCTCGTTTGTAATTAATGAGTGCTTTGGGGGCAGGTAATTCGAAACTAAATATCCCGGTCCCTATCAAACTTCCAATTTATCAACTGATCGATATCCGTGCAGACTCGTGGTTTCCTATTTTATTCAGTGGGTCGTAATCCGTGACTATCACTGGTTTTCTTCCCCGTGTTCTAGTTTATTCCAGATCTGCACTGTCCCTCGGTGTGTCCTCGTCATGATCTGAGGACTTTTGCTTTCTTGCTCAGTAAGATGTCCCCGGCTCATCTCGTACTTCTCCTGCAATTAGTCATTTCTCCAAGGATCCCCGATTCTTTCTGATGGAGAATGGTAATAGAAGCAAAGATCTGGGCCCCGGGTGTGCGCTCAGCCGTGGGATGTCCCTGCTCCCGGGCCACTCAGTGACAGAGCTAGGAGGTCGGGGGGCATACACCACACGCTCACGGCCGGACTTCCGCGTAAGCCCATCTGTGCGTGTTAAAAGCCACGAGTTCGTGGCAGGACCTCCAAACGCCCGTGGAGGTCCAGGGCCATGGTGTTCATTCTAGAAGTCCCCCTTCGGCATTAGCAACTCCCTGGCTTACACCCGCCCACGTCCTTCGGGCTCCAATCCCCTGCCCCCACCTGGAGCCCCTCCCCATCCACGTCAGTGCTGGGTGGCCTCCCCACCATCCAATCCCTGCTGGCACAGACACCCAGCTCATCCTGCCCCACCTGAAGTTTTCAGGACGGAAGTGAAAGCCAGTGGCCATTTTTGACCCTGTGCCCCCTCCACACTCACCTCCCACACGTGAGATCAATCACCAGAACAGACAGGGTGCTGATGTCCCGTGGGAGACCTCTGTGGCTTCTCCAACACAAAGGCTGTGTGACCTCAGGCACATTCGTGAACCTCTCTGAGCCTGCTCTGGGGCACCCACCGCTGAAGTGGCAGCTCTAAGGGCAGCAAGTTTCCATAAGTTTGCTAGAGACGACAGCTGTGGGCGCCATCTAGGGAAGGAAGAGACCGCACATGGGTGGGGAGAGGGGGTGCTGACCCTGTCCGTGGTGAGGTGAGGATCCTTCTTCTCCCCTGCTAGGCAGGGGCTGCTGCTTTGCCAGGGGTGAGTCTGTCTCACCCCATTCCCCTCCAGATCCCCCCGCCTCAACCATCACCGAAGAAATGCGGGGGCCCAGCCTGGGCTCAGTCCACATGGGAACCGCAGCCGCTTCTGAGAAGGGCTCTAGGGGAGCCGGTGGCAGGCAGAGCCCGGGCCAGGGAGCAGGATCTGTCCTGTGTGTGAGTGGAAAATGGAGCCGATGACCCCACCTGTACACGTCCAGGGAGGGCTGGCCCCTTCTCTCCCAGAGAGCATCTTTATCAGGCAATTCTCTGCTTTTTCATCTGGGTCTCCAGCTTCCAAACTGGAGGCATGATGGGAGGCCAAGATAGCCCCTCGGAAATGAGTGTCAAGGACCCCGGCGGGGCGGGGTGGGGGGGGGGGGGAGGAGCCTGGGCTATGTGGGCGTCAGGGAAGCTTGCATGGGGCCTGGCAGGCAGGGGTTACATGCTCACTCCAGCCCAGTGACCGCACTGTCCAGAAACGAGTTTCCATCCCCCCTTCTGGTTGGTGCTCCCCCAGTCAGACTGCCTGCATCAGAGCAGGGCCTCGAGGCTACCCCAAATCCAGGGACGTGTCTGGGGGAGAAGCCCAGGGCCTGGTGGCTCCGTCCCTGCCTCCCGCTGTTTATACAACCCCACAGCCATAAACCTGACAAAAGGTCCGGAACACAGGAATAGATCTCATTTAGCATCCCCTCGATGGGTCGCCACTGGAACCCACCAACCCCCTACCACAGCCAGACACGCCGAGGGTCACGTCACAGGGGTAGCGACCACATGAAATGCCAGCTGCGCAGGGAGTCTCAGGATGCAACCCCCCAACACACGCACTTGGCCTTGGCTTCTTGGGTGGGGGCAGGGCTGGGGGCAGTCAGGCCTCGATGAGGTTGGAGAAGCCAATCGAATCTGGTCCCTTCCACCAGCCCTGGGTGTTTGCCCACATACTTTCCTCCGACTGTTTCACTGGCCCCCTTGGGAGGGGAGGGGAGACCCAGGCTGGCCGTAGCGTGGACACATGCCCTCCTCCTCTGTCAGGATCCCCAGCTTGGAGCTACCTGGGGCCAAGATGGGGTTGGGTGCAGGGGGCTGGGTGGGCTAGGCGGGCCCAGCTTTGGGGGCCCGTCCTTGGGCCCAGATCCAGAAGCCCCTACCCAAGGGTTTTTCCCAGGCCTTAGACTGTGGTCACCCCCTGGTGGCTCAGATACAGGGAGGGGGGCTACGGGCCGAGGCTCAGGCTGTGCTGAGCAGGCTGGGCTCCCGGGGGCTGCTCTGGACCCCTGTGCTTGGCAGGCCTGGGAGAGCTGGGAGTGGGGGCACAGCAGCAAGGTCTGCCCTGGGTCTGGACACTGATCACTCTGCCTCCAGAGACCTCTCGCTGGCGAGGGGCTGGGGAGGGGCACCCCATCTCCTCGGAGCCTGGCCCCTGCCGCGCCTCCCCCGCTTTGCCGTCCCCACCCCTGGCCGCCCTAGCTGCCCAAGCCAGCTGCAACTCATGCTGGGCTGGGTTCACACACCACCTGATTGGCCACACTCGCCCTGGAGAACCCCGGGGATTTGCCTGATGGAAGCGTGTGCAGAGGAGAAACCTGCCTAATTCCAGCAGATGCCCGCAGGTGAAGAGGGTGGGGAGCCCACCACGGGCCCCGGACCCCTCGCCTTCTCCCCCTCAGCTCTGACGTCCGCTGCTTCCCACCGCCCCGCTGGTGGCCGCTCTGATCCTGGAGCCCCAGGCTCTGTCCTGCCCTTGGGGAGACCCTTGGCAGGAGCCTAGCCTTCTCCAGCCTCTCCTCCTTCCCTCTGCCCTTCTCTGCAGCATCCGCCGGCCCCAGCGCGCATGGGTCCCGTGGATGGACGGGGTCCCTGCCTGGGCGCCCCTCATGCAAAAGCACCCTGGCGATCAGAGGCCCCAGAGCCCTTTTGCCCAGGGAGAGGAGCTCACAGGGCTCTCTTCTCCGGGAGCAAATTCTAGAACTAGAGTGCTCACGCCAGGGGCGTCCGCAATGGCAGCCTCCCGTGTTCTCAGAGCTTTCTCGCCTGCGCTGCTCACTTCCAGGTGCACGGCGTCTGCTCCAGTGGGTGGTCTGGGCAGGCGGCAGGGGCTGCGGTGACAGGAGCTCAGCCCTGGGACTGATATATGGAGGCATCCCCTCTAGACTGCTTGGGGGTCCGAGGCCATCACTGCATGGTGGCCCACAGTCTTCACGGGGGGAGAGGTGGGGACAGGCCTGGTCAGGACAGCACAGGGGCCGGGGACCCACCTGCCTCACTATCCCCCCCACCCCAGCACAGGTGCACCGGGCAAACAGGACCCTTCCCTCTCAGCTGCTGGACGGCAGAAATGAAAGTCCCCTTAAAACCTCTCATTCCTTCCAGTGCCCCAAGAGTGGAAATGATGCTGCTCCTGGAGTCGGGACTTCTGTCTGGCTCTGGGTTCAGCGGTGGCAGGACCCTGGGTAAGTCACGCCCTCTCTGGCGGCCTCAGCTTCCTCACCGCTAGAAAGGCCATCGGATTAGAAGGTCCGTGCGCTGGGAGCCACCCGGCAGCTCACGCTCAGTGTCCCATCCCGGTTCGCCCAGGCGCCTGGGTGGCTTTGCAGACAAGCCCACAGCCCTGCCATCAGACTCCCTCCCTCCCCTCTGAGTGACGCACGGTGCTGGCCCTTCCCAGAGGCCCCGTCCACGGGGCCTGCCGCCCGGCCCGCGGTCGTCAGTACCCACTGGCAGCTGACTCTGGGCTAAGTGTGCCTCGAAGTGGCCCTCTGACCTGCATCCACGCCCCCCTTTCCTTACTAGCAGCATTCCTGTCATTGCCCACAGAGGGCAACCAGCTACAAGATTACTCTTCCGTTTTTCCCTTTGCGGCCAGACGTGCTCATGCGACTAAGATCTCACCCATGTTAGCTGAAGGGTTGAGCAGATTTCAGGAAAGGCTTCTCAATAGTCCTTTTTACTTCCCCCCTCCTTCCTCGTCCTGCTGCCTGGAATGCAGACGTGATGGCTGGAACTCCCGCAGCTACAATGGGGCCATCCTTGGCTTCTCCCTTTCAACACATCTCTCCCATCCAGTCTGTCGGGAAACCTTGCTGAATCCATGTTCAGACAGTCTCACTTTGGACCACCTCTCACCACTGTCTCTGTTTCCACCACGATCCCGGCTACCATCATCCGTCTCTCTCCTGGGTCCCTACAAGGTTCCCCTCACTAAGGAGCTGCTACCCTGGCCTCCCCACAGTCTGCTCTCCGCACAGCGGCCAGAAGGTCTGACCTTACCTGCTTCTGTTCAACCCCTTCGCACTCAGAGAAAAGCCTAGGCTCTCACTGCGCCCACACGGTCAGCGCCCCACCATCCCCTTTCCTCACTGTTCCCTTGCAGCCACACTTCTCCTGCCAGGGACACCCCCCCCCCCCCCCCCCCGCCGCCCAGGCCTTCGCCCTGGCTGTCGCCTCCGCCTGGAGCATGTCCTCAGGTACCCCTAGGCTCTCTTTCCTACCCCCACGCTTCTGTCCATTCCTTGCCTCCCTGGAGGCCATTCTGCTCATCCTACTTAAAATGGCAGCGGCCATTTAAGGGCCCTCTGCCGAGCCCTGGGTCTTCCCACGGAACCTCCCGCCTTCTGACACACCCTTTAATTTACTACTATTTATCGTCGTAGTGGGGGTATCGTAGAAGTATCGTAGAAGTCTGCCAGCTTCCAGACCATCTCGCCTACTAAAGGGCAAACTATAGCATTTGCCGAGAAACGTATGATGCTCGGACCCCAAGGAGGGAGGCCGCCGGAGGCGGGAACTGCCCAGCTCGGGGCCACCCACCACCGGCAGAGCCTCTGGTGTTGAAGCCACTTGTTTTGGGTCTCCTGATAGAGGCAGCCAACGGCAACCCGTTAGCCGCTCCACTTTATAGATGGGGAAATTGAGGCTCAGAGAGGCAGAGCAATTTGTCCGAGGCCACATCACTCCCGAGTGTGGGGCTGAGATGTCGGACGCATTGTTGTGGCTCCGGGGTCCCCTGCACCCCAGGGCTGTTCGCCTCTGCCCCCCGCTGAGCTGAGGGCAGTTTCTTCCTGCTGATGCTGGAGTGCAGCACAGCGCCTGTGGGACTAACCCGTGGGGACACTTCAGGACACGTTAGGAGAAAGAGGGTACAATGAACACTATGGCGCACTCTAGACCTGACCCCTGGCCGCAAGCTTTAGGAGCCTCGTGTGGCCCTCATGTGGCCCTCGCGGGGCCCCCCTTTCCCTGGTGTGACCGGGTCCGGTCCAGCGGCTAGTAGAGGTGCGTCCCCAGTCCCATCAGGTGTGGCCAGGCTGAGGAGGAGGGACAGCGTGAGCCCTGTGAAGTTCCCCAAAGCTGCAGATTGTAGTCCTGGTCTGTAGGAGGAGACGCCCCCGAACCTCATTATCATCTTGTAATTAGAGGGGTTGTTGAGATTCAGCGAGATGAAAACCCTGCCTCTGTCCGTCCACATGCTTTTCCCTTTCCCGAAAATTCCAGGCCCGAGGGTGGCGCTGCCTGGATGCACAGGTGCACAACGCCCGCCCCGGACGAGGGAGCCGCGTGCACGAGCCGCGGGCGCGCTCTCGGCTCTGCGAGTGTGGGCCGGGTCCTCCCTGCAGGTCCCGGGGGAAGTCACAGGTCGTGCCCCTTCCTGTCAGGGCAGGAGGCAGGCCTGGGGGCACAGGAAAGGCGGGGGTGACTTCCGAGCACGTTCTCCACCTGATTTCATTCTCCCGAAACACCAAACGGGTCAAGAGCTGGCGCTTGACCCCAGTCACCTGACCCGTAACCACCAGGCCACACAGCTGCCCCCGTCTGCTCTGGGCCTCAGTCCTCCCTAAGCCGGGACGGCCAGGATGTCCCGTGGCCGCATTCTGCCCAGCCTCAGCCCCGTAGTTTGGGACAAAGCCGGGGCTGAGACCCCCGCACTGCTTTCTACCCCAGGGACCCTCTGCCAGGCAGGCCGGCGAGGGGGCACAAAGCCTCACGCCTGCTCCCCAGGCTGTGTCTAGGGAGGGGTGTTCTGGCAGCAGATGGGTGGTCCCCAGGCTAGCCAGGGTGAGATCCCCCGAGGCTCTGAGAGAGAGGAGGGAGAGGTGTGGCCTGCAAGGGCCCTAGTCTGGCACCTCCTGGTCCTGGGGGCCCCCTGCCTGCCTTCCTCTCCAGCCCCGTAGGTGGGAGCTGCTCTGTCCACACTGGCCCACCTGGGCCGGCCTCCGAAGTGGGGAGACCTCCCCAGAACTGACCCTCCCCCAGGGCGGCCACCCAGGGATCAAAGAGGTGTCACTGTCCCCCCTGAAAGGTGTGCCCCAAGTAGGGTTTGTCCAAATACCACAAAGCCCGGGAACCCTGCCCAAGGTGACTCACAGTGGAGGAGGGGCGACCCTGGAAAGTCACATGGTCCTGCCTCTCGAGGGACATCCCCCTCCTGGGGAAGGTTTCCCTTGCCCTCAGGATACCCGAGCTCCTCCAGGTGGCCCCAGTGGACCCCGAGTGATAGATTACTGACTTCTCTCTGCAGGTTGGAGGATGAGGCTGGGGGGGGGAGGGGGGAGGGAGACACAGCTGGGAGCCCTGGGGCACAGTCGGGCTGTATCCAGGCTCCCCATCCAGCAGCTGCAGCCCCCCAGGCTCCCTATACCCGTGGCTGCCCCACAGTTGAGCAGGACAGTGGCCACGGGGAGGTATGCAGGAATGCGACATGCCCAGACGAGGGAGGGACAGGGCTTCTGAGAGCGTCCCCAGCTGTGCAGAGGCCAGGGCAGATGGAACCCAGGTAATTAGAGCCTGTGACAGCCTAGGGGAGAGGGAGACAGGGAGCACGGGTGGGGGGTGTAGGACAGGCTGTCCCTGGGGGCCTAGGGGACCTGGGGGGGTGGAGGAGGGATGGGGCCCGGTTGGGGGGGGGGCACTTCAGGGGCATGGGAGGGCGGGGCCTGGACAGGCCCTCTGTGTGAATCCTCAGGTCCCTCCCGTGGCAGGCTGTGGTCTGTGCCTCTGACCTGCCGCAGGACCCCCGCCCACGTGGGGGGAGGTGGCTCAGCCCTCCTCTCCGCACACAAACGGCTCAGAAGGACGGCACGTTCCAAACAAGGTTCAAATCCTCTCCCCAACATCCAGCCAGCTGTCTGGACCAGGGACTTCACTGAAATGCAGTGCTAACCGCACCCCCTCCCGAGACTGAGGCAGGAAGTTGAGTGTCACAAAGGGCCTGGTGCACAGCAGGTGCTCAATCGACAAGGACCCCCGCTCGCTGCCTGCACTGCCCACCCCTTCCTCTGCAAGTGGCCACAGCGGGCCCCGCTTCTAACTCTGCCAGGGAAAGACCATCCTCCACTTGCTGGAGCGTTGGTGGCTCACGGGCGCCCTGGGGATGCAGAGGGCGGTCACAGCACCTGCCATGTCGTGTGTCCAAGGTCGAGCAGCAGGAGTGTTCCGGACGCGGGCACCATCACTGCCACCTGGTGTCACTGTCGTTGTTGGGTGCCCAGATGAACACAGAAGAAGTTTTCATATAATACGGGTGGGTTCGTGAAATCCCAGGCCGGGGGGTGGTGGTGCTGAGGCCAAGTTCAGGCACCCATGGCACAGCCAGGGCCCTGCCAAGGTCAGGACGAGTAACATAGGTCCCCCAGACTCGGACTCCCGGCCCGAGCCCCTCCAGCTGTCCTCACCCTCCTGGTGCAGAAGGCGGGTGATCCCACCCACCTGGGGGTGTGTCTGGGAAAAAGAGGACCCCTCCTCTTCCCCCCATGCTGTGCAGGCCTAGGTGTGGTCACCAGCCTGGTTCAGCGGGCAGGGGGGTTAGGGTGCCCACCCTTTTATAGGGCGCGGTCCAGCCCTGTGCCTGTCCACTCCACGCCGATGGCTAGTTACCCTGGGCTGGGCATTCTGGGGGCCTGGCGGTGAGGCCCAAGCGGGCGAGTAGCCCCCGGCTCTCCTGGGGACGACAGTCACAGCATGCGGCCGCGGGAAGCTTCCCCCACCCTTCCTGGGGGCCCCCAGCCTCTAATGGGGGGAGGATATTAAAAGAGGCCCTTTGTGTGGTAATCTCCTCCCTGGGGGCTGAGCCACAAGGTCACCTCAGTTTCTCAGCTGACGGGGGATGGAAGTCACTAGAATTCAAGCCTGTGGATGGGAGTCACCCCAACAAGTGTCTCCTGAGAGGTGCCCAGACCAGGACTTCCTAATGCTCCCCCCACCCCCAGGCCAGGCCTGTCATCTGTGGGACCTAGTACGTACCCTGTGGGGCCCGGCACAAAACGAGAGCATGTGCCCCTTTCAAAAGGCTGGGAAAATGCCCCAAAATGTATGAGAGCATGAGATGAGCTTCCTCTTCCTCCGTGGTTCCCCATTTGTCATGGTGTTTTTATTTATTTATTTATTTTTATTTTTAAATTTATTTTTAATGTTTTTATTTATTTTTGAGACAGAGACGGAGGCAGAGCATGAGCAGGGGAGGGGCAGAGAAAGAGGGAGACACAGAATCCGAAGCAGGCTCTAGGCTCCGAGCTGTCGGCACAGAACCCGACGTGGGGCTCGAACTCACGAACCATGAGATCGTGACCTGAGCCGAAGTCGGACACCCAACCGACTGAGCCCCCCAGGCACCCCTGTCATGGTGTTTTTAATGGCCATTTAATGTCATTCCAGTAAAGAAAAGTGCAAAGTAATGGCACACATTGTCCCGGTCACCGTCATGCTGGGCGATGCCAGGCTGCACCCTAAATACAGACAGAAGCACTGAGGTCGCTCAGTCCACACAGGGCCGCCGGCACAGGCTCCTGGGTTTGGTTATTAGCAAGAGAGCACAGACTATCTCCGTCCGGGAAGCAGGAAGCCGGCGGGGGAGGGCCTGGGTGCGGGCCTGGCGCCCGGGGGTCCCTCCCCTTGCCCAGACCAGCAGGGTTTCGGTGGGAGGGCTGGGCTGCCGAGGACGCCAGTGAGCGGGGGTGCGGTGGCTCTGTCGGCGGGTGATGCTTCTCACAACACGTTTGAAGGGGTCTCCGGTTCTCAGGGAAACGTGGCCCCTGGAGGCTGTCGGTGCCCCCCACCCCTCACCGCTGCCTCGCAGGAGACACGCCTGTGCTCGCTTTGGGGCTCCCGCATCATCGGCCCCCACATCTGCTCACAGGGCTTCCTGGACTCAGCCTACAAGGCTCACGGCACAGCTGGAGACGCACATAGGGCACCTGTCTCCTCGACTCTCGCACACGCTCCATTGTCCCACGCACAAACACAAATGGAAAGATGAATTTACTCAGAATTTCATGACAACGGTAAACCACGGGCTCTTCTGAGCATGGGCCCCCCCCTGGCTGCTCCTCCGTGAAGCCAGCCCTGTCTCTTGGTGACTTTTGCTAAAATACCTGTTTTGGCTGGTGGGTTGGGGGCCCGGCTGGCAAAGCAGGGGCCTGGGGCTGGAGGAGGGGCTCCCGCTGGACCCCGGGAAGTCCCTTAGAGCTGGGTGTTGGGGCCCCTAGCTGGTGGGTGTGCCCCATCCTATCGGATCCCCTGCTCCTAGTGCAGCAGCCACAGCCACCAAAACACGAGACTGTTTGTGCCTCTCCCATTTGTGGACAGACTGGGCATGAGCCCCGTCTCCCCTGCTCTGCGGCTCCGGGCCCCCACCTCTGTTCCTCGGCTCCTTGAAGAAACCAAGCCTACCTGGCTTCTGCCTGCCTAGTGGGCCCATCTTCCCCACCCATCTCAGAGAGCTCCGTCTCCTCCTCCTGGAAGCCTCCCTGGCCCTCTCCTTCCTCCAGCTGGCTCCTACGTGCCCAGGGCCCCCCAGACTTACATGCTGTTGTCTCTTCCTGCAAGGGCTCGTGTGCCCTTGTGGCCTTGATATCTAGCACCCTGTCTGGAACATCACTAGAGCCCTCTTCAGGAGGGTGGATGACTACGGATAGGAAGAGATAGATAAGGATGGACGGGAGGACAAACGGACAGACGGATGGATGGGCAGGCGGGCGGGTGGGTAGGTGGATGGATGTGTGGGTGACTGGACCAGTAGGTGGGTCGGTGGGTGCGTGTAACCTGGACGACAGTCCCCTCCCAGTGGAGTCTCAACTCCTAACTCTCTTAGCCTCATCTTGTGGGTCCTGTATCAGCCCAGAGCTTTCAGAGATGAGAATCAGGAGGCGCAGCCCGGACAGGGGACCTGGGCGGCCGCACCCTAAGGACTCTCTCTGTGCCTCCACCTGGTGACCTAGTCAGGAGTCAACGCCCAGAGCCAAGCGGAGTCTGCTGGCCAAGGCCTGGGCTGCCAGGGGGGTGGAGCCCGGCGGCCGGGTTTCCCCGTGGGGACGGAGCCCACAGAGCTGCGTCGGCCAAGAATTACGCGTGGCCCCTGCTAGTCTCGTGGCACAGAGCCCACCGCTCAGGAGTGGGGTGTGCTGGGGAGCAGTCTGCCCCCTGATAGCCCCCCACAAGGCCGTGTTCGCATCTCCACCTGGCAAAACCATGCAGAACTAGTGGGGATACAGAGGAAGACCCCAGGGTCCCAGGGTTCTCTTTGGCGGGGGGGGGGGGGGGGTTGGGGGGGGAGGCACAGTGGCAGGGCTGGAGGCGGGGCAGGGGCCACACGACATCGTTTTTGCTCGGAAGGTCCACTGAAAGCTTCCCAAACGCGGTCTATGCCACTTCATAGAAGATTGCAAGCTCCTCCCTTGTGCACAAAAGACCCTCTTTATTTCAGGCGGCAGCTGCGAAGGGAACGGCTCCCTCCTCTAGAGGGGACCTGGTGAAAGCCGACCCTTGTCCCCAGGTGTCCCGTGAGACCTCAGCTACAACATCAAAGAAGAGCTCAGTTTGAGAAACAAAAATGGACTTAACTCGTAAAAGACACAATTAGCCCAGTCACTCGTCCCTTCCAAATGGAAGGTCACCTGCCAAGGGACAGCCCCTCCCCCCAGGTGTGCCCCCCGCCCCCCCAGGAAGCTACCCCCAGGAGCAGGTGGAGAGGAGGATGTGGTGCCCACGGTAGCCCTTCCGCCAGGGAATTCACACTCCCCCCCGGACGACAGCCCCCCTTCACAGTGGCCGGCTGGTTCCACGTCCGCAGGTGAGCCCTGGGAGTCAGCCCCCCGGCAGGGGCCGATTATGGGAACTCCTTCCGGGAGGAGACGTCCTCCGGCCAGGGCCTGGACGCCCAGCACAGCCCTGCAGAGGGCAGCTCGTGAACAAAGACCAGGTAAGGACATAAATCAGCCTCCAGATCACATTTCCTGCTCTGAAAGGTTCTGTAAAACATGGGAGAAAATTGACCTGTCAGGGGGGATAGATGGGCCGCGATAGTGGCCACCATCTGGGGGCCCGTTCTCCATCCTTGGGGGGTCCCACCTGCACTGGCCGCCCTCGTCCTGCCAGGGGCTGGGCTTCTGTGGCCTGGGCAGCCCCTGGGCAGAAGCCAGGGAGGGGAAGGGGTGGCCCATCTACCAGGCCACCCCGGTGGCGGTGGGAGGGGAGGGGTTGGCTCCTCACCCCTACCCCCGGCACACCCTGAGAGAGGAGGCCCACTGCCTGAGCCGTCAGGCTATAAAACGGATGGAGACCAGAGACGGTGTCGGCAGACAGCTAGAGTACCTTTTAAAAAATGTAATCTCTTTTTATGTCCCCTCCCCCTCCCCCCAACCTCCCAGTGACCCCTCCCCCTTCCTGCAGCACAGGCTGGCAATGACCTTGATGCCTGGACCTTGGCGTGGGACAGCCAGAGCCCTCAAGGACGCCCTCATCACCTTGGGGGGTTCTGTGGTGGAAACAGGACGTGGGGCTGGAGTGGGCAGGGGCAGGGGGAGCACAGAGCCCGAGCAAGCTACGGCCCCGTGGCCACGCGCCACCCCTGCTGTGGTGACCCCAGCACCTGCAACTCCCACAGGCCGGGGCTGAGATGGGACCAGCCTTGGGAGGCCTGGACACCCCAGACCTCGGCGTGCGGCCGCCTCTACTGTCCCCCCACGGTCCTCGGGGTGTTGGGGGCTCCTGGTCTCCTGGGAGCTGGGCCTCCTACACAGTTACAGCAGTAACTGTTGTCTGAAGCCCCGGCTTTGGCTCCGGAGAGCTCCAGGGCTCACCCGGGCTTGGGCCGCCCATCTGGCCCTTTCTGGTGCCAGACCATGGCCACAGAGCCCCCAGGGTCTGACGGCCCCCCTCTGAGGGGAAAAGCCAAGAAAAATTGAGGGAGGGCCCTGGAGCCGAGCAGGAGGGAGAAGACAGGCGGAATCAGGTCCAGCAACAAGCTACTGAAAGGCGCAAACACCCCACCTCCAGGGGCGCAGCGCCCAGGCTGCGGGGCCAGGATCGTGGACTCGGGGGCCGCAGCCTGCATGGCTCTCGGTGGGGTGACCAGGTGTCAGAGAGGCAGCCGCTGGAGAAGGCCAGGGAGCAGGTCAGGGTGTGGGGAGGGGGCGTGCGGGAGCCAGGGGTCCGTGCAGGCGGGGACTGTCAGGTGAGGCACTTGTCCTCTGTCCGCTTCGGCGAGGACAGGCTGCTGGGGGCAGGATGGGAGGGGATGCATAGGTGGAGAGATACCCAGAGACGGAGAGAGACACAAGGAGAGAATGTGGGGACCAAGGCCCCACAACACAGAGCGTGCAGGCCACACGGCTGTGGGGCTGCCCGGGGACGTCGCCCCCCTTCTCAGCTGGACCAGAGGCTCCGGGGACTGGGGCCCTGGACTCACCACACAGGGGATAAGGGGCTAAGAACAGGGAAGGTGACCTCTGAATTCAGGCCTCACTCAGGCACTGCCCTCTCCCGGGTCCCCACTGGCTGCCCAGGCACCACTGGCCCTGAGACTGGCCCAGCCCAGCACCTCGGCTCTGACACTGTGTGGCTGGCTGACAGCTGAAGGGTCTCCACACCCTTCCAGAATCCCCTCTGGAACAATGGCCCTTTCAGGCCACTTGCTGGCAAGGGTAGGCCTGGCTGGAGGCCTGTGGCCTGGCAGTGAGCAGACAGATGACTGATAAGGAAAACAGGGCAAGGAGACACCCAGATCCAGTCCCAAGGGAGGTGGGGTCCCCCAGTTCCCCAGCTCCCGGGGATGCCGGGCCCTGGGGGATGGAGGGCTGCTAGGCAAGGCCGGCTCATCCTCTCCCTCTGAGCCGTTCTCCATCCTTAGGGCTTGGGGGGCAGAGAGGAGGTCCCTGAGGGCTGCGGTGGGGGCACAGTGAGCCTGAGTGGCCGATGTGGTGGTCAAAGGGCACGTGTGGGGAGCTCGTGGACGGGCAGGGCTGCGGGTGTGGGTGGGATGCCCCCACCACCTCACAAAACCCTCTTTGCAGGCTCTCCCCTAGCACTCGCCTGCCCACCTCACCCCTGCACTCCCATCGCCTGGACGCTGCCTCCCCTGGGAACGCCCACCTCTCGCTGTGGCCCCAGCTTTGGGCACCAACTCTCCACCCTGGGATTCTCCAGCCTCAGCCCTCACCTGCGCATGCACTTCTGGGTCCAAGAGCACACACGGCCCCGGCCTCAGGCTCCCCGGGGCGTGGGGGTGGACAGTGGGAACGGTGTAGACGCCTCCTCTTACACACGCACACACTCGTGCACACATATGTCCGTGCACACGTTCCCTCCCACCCTGTGGATCCCTTACCCCAGGCTCTCAAATGGGGGGCTGAGAGTGGTCTGTCTGGCAGCCGCACGGGCACAGCGAGTTTGGGGTGCTTGTAGACGATGGAAGTTACGAGAGGCTAAAGTTCACACCAGTGTCCCCACGGTGCCAGGTGTCATCACCCCCTCCTCCCTCCAGGTCACCAGGGCGCATCTCTGTCTCTGCACCTTCTCCCTCCTCCCTCGTTGCTGCTGTCCCCACGGCCCCTGGCCAGTTCGGGAAACCTACGGGGGCCAGTCCTTAGAGCCTGTCCTG
Organism: Neofelis nebulosa; assembly: GCF_028018385.1. Classification (NCBI taxonomy): domain Eukaryota; kingdom Metazoa; phylum Chordata; class Mammalia; order Carnivora; family Felidae; genus Neofelis; species Neofelis nebulosa. The sequence continues at coordinate 14,688,235 of NC_080797.1, read as the reverse complement.
AGCGGGTCCCCTCGCTGCCTGGGTCTCATACCCCAAATGGCAGACAGGGGTTGATTATTTGGGGCTCTTGTCTGAGTTGTCTAACCCTTCACTGTACCAGCCCTAGAGGGGCCCTGGATTGTGCCTCAGGGTGTCTCCCACAGCTTAGCCTGAGTCTCTGCTGGTTTCGTATTCTCTGGCCTGGGGCCTGGCCCTGTGTCCCCGGACGTCTTGCCTAGTTACATCCTGTCTGGCGGGCCCCCCCCCCCCCTCCCGTGCCCCAGCCTGCCTCCTCCTCCAGTCTCCACCTGAAATCTTTGATATTAAGAGCTAGATCCCGGTTGGCCCAGACACAGGCTTAAGTAGGGCAGGCCTCGGCTCCCTGGGGGCAGGTGGCAGAAAAGCAGGTTACAGCCAGCGAGCAGAACCCATCAGGAAGCGAGGGTGGAGGGTGGAGGGTGGAGGGTGGGTGGGCTCTGGGCGGTACGCGGGGCGGGGTTTTCAGGGCCTCCCCAGTCCCCCTGGGCAAACAGAAGGGCAGTCCACGGTTGGACAACCACTTGCCCAAGGTCACTTAGGGTCCCCACGTTCAGGGACACTGCAAAGGGCTACCTGAGGGACAGGCATCGAATATATCCCCATTTAGTCCCCGGTTTTGATGGTGATTTTTTTTTAAAGGGACTTTATTTTTCTATTTCTCAAAAAAACTAACTTTTCCAACTTGAATGAGACAGAGAAAGCTCCTGGAGCCAGCGAGGTTGGGTGCCCACTGTGGAACTGTCCACGAAGGGCCACCTGCTGGGGGAGGTGGAACAGTGAACACAAATGCAGGGGTTGGGGGCAGAGGGGGCTGGGAGGCTGAGACCACCGGGTCCAGGGGGCTGGTGGCACCCTCTGGCTGTTCCTGGTACAGCACATCGGGGGAGCCTGCGGATTGGGGGACCCCTGTTTTGCAGGACTGGGAGCTGGATGCCCTGTCCACCCCCGCCTCACAGCTGACCCCAGCCCCCCAGCCCCCCTGGAGCCGGACAGCACCATGGCTCCCCCTCCGCAGACACACCTCTCTCTCCCACAAAATAATTTAATGCAACTTAATGGCTTGAAGTTGATGTAAAAATTACAGGCGTGTGGGGGTGGGGTGGGGTGGGGGCCTCGTAAGAAATCTTTTTGAAAATATAATTGAGTTAATGGAGCCATAACTGTGTCTCGTTTTGGGGGTAATTGGCCTGCTTTTTGTCACTCTGTCCATTTACATACTCCTGTTTTCTTTTCTCTATTGATTTTTTCTTTATAAAGTGGGCCACTTTACTGCAATTTTTAAAGCCCCAGTGATGAATAAAAACCTTATCTTCCCACTCATTAAGACACAGGAATTAGCTGGGCTCGGAGCCCCACCAGCCAATTTGTGTAACAATCCCGGGCTGCCTTGTTTTGGCTGAGGCTGGGGGGGCTGTCTGCCTAAGGCCAGGCCGAGGGGTTCAAAGGCAGCTAGGCTGGCTGAGCCAATTTCCGGGAGGCGGATCCGGGGTGAGGGAAGCCTCCAGAGGGGGTCCACATCCAGAGGAAAGAGGCGGAGGACTGAAGGCCTCCCAGGAATCTGGGTCCCCTAGACTGTGACCTTGAGACGCCCTTCCCCGGCCCCTGCTGAAGCGGTCTTGGGCCCCTCCCTCATCTGCACCTGCCTCGTGGTGGCTGAAACCCAGAGGCCCCACCCACCTGCCTTTGACTGCAGACCGAGGTCACATTTCCTAAAGGAAATTTTGTTTCAATTATAAAATCTATACACACACAAAATAAATGAAGCCAATGGCACGTGGGGCACAAAGCAAAAGCAGCAAACCCCCCAGCTCCCCTGGTCTCCAGAGGCAACATCTAGGAGCCGCTGGCTCGTGCCCCCTGCAGCTTGGCTGTTTTGTTGAATCTCACTCACTGGGGGGTTTCCCGGGACTCGGGATTTTTCAGTCCTAATTCCGGGACGGTCCCGGGGAAACTGGGACAGATGCTCAGCTTATGTGAATTTAGCCAACCTCCCGCTGCTGGACGTTTGGGCAGCTTCTGGTGTCTCAACGTAACAAATGTTGCAGCAGAGGACATCTCTGTTCACACATTTTTGTGCTCTTGTGCAAGCGTCTGGAAGACACAGTTCCTGGAAGAGAAGCTGCTAGGGAAAAGGCAAGCGTGTTTCAAATTTTGATTGCTATTGCCAAATTGCCCAGCAACAGCGGGCCAACTTACACCCCTACCAAGCGTGAGAGCTTCCTTCCCGCCATCGTTTTGGCCTCCCTCATCCCACAGGTGACAACTAGCATCCAGTTGGATTTTTATTTTAATCAGTTTTATTGCTACATGATTTCGATACAATAAAAGGCACACAGTTTAAAGGGTACAGTTCGATGAGTGTGGACAAACGTATAGAGGCATATAACAGGCCCCACAATTGAGACAGAACATTCCAGCACCCCAGGACAGTTCCTTCGAGGCCCCTTTTCGGTCCGTCTCACACCTGATGGCAGTCCCAGCAGCCACGCCACAGATTCCTTTCCTGTCACTCCGGAATGCTTTCGCCTTTTCTAGAATTTCGTACAAAGGGAATCATGCGGAATGCACCGAGCCAGGCGACGATCCGCTCAGCACCACGATTTTGAGACTCGTGAGGATCGTTCGCTCTGTGCACGCTCTTATTGCCTGGCTGGACCGTGTTTGTGGCGTCCACTCTGGTTGGACGCTTGGGCTGTTCCAGCGTGGGGCTCTTCGTGAACGTTCGAGTGTGAGACTGCAGGTGGAGGCGTGTCCTCACCTGGCTGCACACCGCGGAGAGGAATGGCTGGGCCACGGGGGGCTTCTCCCTGTGCTGCGTCCCGTGGGGCTGGGCCTCGGGCACTCCCAGCAGCCCGGCTCCACGCAGCCTCGCTGGGGGCTGTGTGGCCACGTCTCATTGCAGCATCTGTGTTTGCCTGATTAGCCTGCTGCCTTTTGACATTTGTTAACAACGAAGCTTTTATCATGCAGACATTTCAAACGTTTTGTGTAATACATTTCTCCTTCTGTTGGTGGTTTTGGGTTTTATCAGTCTCCCTTTAGACCCCAGTTGTGATGCCTTCGTAGCCATTAACTGGCCCCTCAGGCTGACCCTCACTTACCCTTAGGTGTTTCCAAAGCACAGGAACACCGCCCCCTCTCCCCCACCCGGGCTCATAAAGCCCATCTCCCTCCTCTCCGGCCACACTGGGGTCCACCAGGAGCTTATTGGAAAACAGCACAGAGACGGACATCAGTGCCCCCAGGGGGACCGACACCCACACCGAGGGTCCTGTCCTGCGTCTGCACAGCTTGGCCTATCTCTATCACCCCCGACCACGGGCCTCAGCCCCAGGTCGAGGAGGCTGGAAGTTATGACTGTAAGCCACAGCCACCTGCAGCGTGAGCCTGCATGCAGGGACGTGGCCCAGAGAGACTGCTCAGCAGGACACAGAGTGAGGTCCCCGTCACGTCAGCCCTGACCAGGGAGCCAAAGCTGCCTGTTCCAACAGGGCTCAAGGAGCCCCACATCTGTCCCCTCTTCTTCCTGGCACACGGGTGCGGCCACGGTTACCGTGGGCCATGTCCGGTCAGCGGTTTCGGCTCCTTCTGCGACCCGTTCCCCCTTCCCAGCCGGGCCCCCGCCCCACTGCCAGCCAGCCCCCCAGGGAGGAGCCCTCTCTTCTCGTCACTCCTCTCGCCACATTTGCTTTGCCAAGCCTTTCCCTCCAGCTCAGGTCAGCTGCCACCCAACTATGCCCTGACCTGTGACAGCGTTGTCACTGACTGCCCTGGGCCGAATGGTGTGTCCTCCCAGAGCCTCAGGATATGGCCTCCCGTAGAGTAAGGGCCTTTGCAGGTGTAATTAAGGTAAGGATTTTGAGACACCATGGAATAGGCGAGCCCTAAACCAGGTGTCCTTTTAGGAAGAGGACAGGTCGCACCTCACGGGGGGCAGAGGGGAAGGCCGTGTGGGGACGCACCAGGAGGGTCTGCAGTGATGCAGCCACAGCCAAGGGAAGCCAGGGATGACCCGGGGGGCCCAGGAATGGGGCAGGGCCCTCCCTCAGAGCCACAGGCGAGCAGACCCTGCCGACACCGGCCCGGATCTGGGCCTGCTGGCCTCCAGAGCCGGGAGAGAATCCACCGCTGTGTTTGTGGTCCTTTGTTATGGCAGGTCCCAGGCCGGGGGCTCCCTGTGCTTCCCCCTAAGCAGGGCCCGAGACAAGGGCCCCTGGGAGGTGACCCCAGAGTGTAGGAGTGAGAAGGTGATGAAGGAAAGCCCGATGCAGGTGCACTGACAGGGGCTGCACGTGGGCAAGTGGGGCCACACCCCCCCCCAAAACGTGGTTCAGAAAGGTCCCACGAATGCTCACGCTCGGGGACACCGGCGGCACCTATGCGGGAGGACCTCTGCGGGCCCCCAGCCCAGAGCGCACACAAGCGCTCCGGACGTCTGCACGTGGTGAGCCGGACGGTCCCGGGGACTCAGCGGGCCGACGGGTCTCAGCAGCCCCTGCCCCCGCGGGAATCCAGCTCCTGCTCTGAGCCCCCCGTGTGCCCACCCCGGGAGCGCCTCGGTTGTCAAGCTGGGGTGCCCACCAGGCGGACAAAGAGGTGTGTGGAGGGCACCGGCAAAACCAGGAAGCCAAAACTTCTCGGAGATAATCCGACACGCAGTGGTTCCAAAGGGCACCAAAGCACTCACCTCGGCCGGGCTCAGCCAGGTTCTGATGGGGGAGGGGGACACCTGAGCTTCCAGGACCCCAGTCCTTTGCCCAGTGCCCCTGCTGGGACCTCTCCCAGTGGCCTGTCCCCAGGGGCTCACCCCTGCAAGAGACGCCAGCTCCTGCCTCTGCTTCTGCTCCTCTGGATATCCTTGCCCTCTGTTCTCATCTGTCCCTCTCACGCGGGCTCCCCCAAAGCCACCACCCCCCGTGGACACCACCTCCTAACACACACCTCAGCTCACAGCAAAAGCCGGTCCAGCCTCAAGTGTGGCGGTTTACGGGGAGGGGTGAGTCCACCCGGGGTGAGTGCCTGAGTCTGTGATTTTACGCTTCCCCAGAAGCAGCCAGTGTCCCAGTGTCTGCTGCTCCCGCAGCGAGGTGGGGGGGGGCGGGGGGGGGGTGGCGAGCCTGCTCCCCACATGGGTTGTGGGCAGTGGAGGCAGTTAACGTGGTGGGGGCTGCCCTGGGCGGCCTAGTGCCCCCGTCCCCCCTCCACTCGAGGACAACCCCTGCCCAAGTTCCCCCCTCCCCTCCCCCACCCCAGACCGCCCCAGGCTGGTGGGGGAAGGGTGCTGGCCCAGGGACACCCGCAGCCACAGCATCGAAAGGGCGCGTGGCACCAACTTTCTAGCAAAGAAGAGTCTGGAGGACGAAGCAGCGTGAGGACAGCGAGAGGGACCCAGGCTAGAGCTTGGGGTGAGCTAGGCGCTGGCAGAGGAAACTGGGGTGCCCTCCTTTTTAGCTCTGGGCAGGCCTTTTTGGTGACAGTGGCCCTCCGCGCACATTTAGGAGGAGCCCCAAGGGTCCGATGTGCAGGCCGGCCCTTTGCAGCCCCGCTGGCCCGTGACGAGAGAGGCCCTCGGACTCTCAGGACGTACGGGCACCAGGGCCCTCACGGTGCCAGGCCCCCTGCTGAGGGCGACCCTGGCGCTTGCTCACCAGGAACCCCTGCGGCGGGGGGGGCGGGGGGGGCATCACTGGCTCTCCCTGCAGACAAGGAAACGGGCACAGAGAGGTTGAGTGGCCTCACCCAGGGCACGCAGCACCCGGCCACACAGAGGGTGGTGTGGCACCCATCACACCCGGCCCTGGCGTTAGCCCAGCAAAGCAAGGCAGAGGCACTGGAGCCCAGTTCTCAGTATTCGTTTCTCCGACATTGCAACTGTACATGTAGTTCCCCAGCCCAGGGCCTCTCTTCTTTTTCTTTACTGTTTATTTATTTTTGAGAGAGAGAGAGAGAGAGAGAGCACAAGCAGGGGAGGGGCAGAGACAGAGGAAGACACAGAATCCGAAGCAGGCTCCAGGCTCTGAGCCGTCAGCACGGAGCCCGACGCGGGGCTTGAACTCTTGAACCCTGAGACCGTGACCTGAACGGAAGCTGAATGCTTATCCGGAAACTGAATGCTTAACCGGAGGTTGAATGCTTAACCGGCTGAGCCCCCCCGGGCGCCCCCACCAGGCTTCCCTTCTTACGAACTTACAGATGCGTTTCAGGCTGGGTCATATGAGCCCCAGGCGCCCCACCCTCTTCCTGAAAGGACCTTTTCCTGCCAGCTCCTTCCAGGGTCTTGCCTGACGCAGCAGCTTCGGGAGGCCCTCCTGGCCGTGCCACCCAGGGTCTCACCCCCAAGCAGGCACCGCACCAGCGGCCCAGCCCCAGAGCTTCCAGGTAAGCAGGTCCGTGCACCAAGGTCTCTGCGTTTCCAATTCCCAGCACTGCTTCCGGGCGGGGGGTGGGGGGTCCCGGGGCCATGCCGAGAAGGCAAGTCTACCCTGGTTGTGGCCACCAGGTGTTGCCAGGAGCTGAGCCCGCAGCCCAGACCCACCCCAGCGCATCACGTGACCAATGTGCGGCCTGCTCGGATTGGCCAGCGTCAGCCGTGCACCTGCCCCACCCGCATGACACCCTGAAGTTGAAGCCTGAGCAGAGGGGCCGGTGCTGGGAGGTGTCCCCCGGGCCTCACTTTGTAACCAGAAGGAGAGGTGTGTGTGTGCCTCAGCCCCTTCCAAGCAGGCAAGACCCACACTCTCTGAGAGCCTCCCTTCCACTCTGCACGGGGGGGGGGCGGGGGGGGGGGGCCTTGGTGGCGGAGTGAGGACTGGCGAGGGCCTGGGTGTCCCACGGCGTCACCCTTGCCTGCATGAGGTCCCGGGCTGTGAGAACGTGGGCCTGTGGCTTGGGGCCTGTCACAGCACAGCTGGGGCTGGAGGGAGAGCGTCCACTCCCAAGCGAGGTCACCGGCTGCCAGCCCAAAGTCCCAGGGCTGAGGGGACTCAGTTCCCAGGGGACCCCCACTTGCAACTGAGGCTGGTTGCACCTACGGGGGCCTCGCCACCTTTCCTGCTTCCTGTCCCACACCGGTTAGCGTGAGGTCACCTGGGGGCACCCAAGGTATGTGCACGTCCACAGACAGCGTGACAAGCACCCGTGACGTCTACTCAGGCGAGGCCCTGTCCGGGGCTGGAGGCGGAAGGAGCTCTTATGTTGGGGGTCGGGGCTCCCCACGGTTCCAGACACCCTGGGATGCCTAACGAGGCTGCACGCCAGCGTGAGGGCGCTGGCCAGTGTCGGCCCGGAGCCATTGGGACGGGGCTGCTGTCACCCACGATGGCCGATGCGGCAGGGAGAGGGGACCGCTGACTTGGGTCTCAGGGCCTGAGTCCAGTCCCAGCTTCAGCACCGCAGGTCTGGTGACGAGGTGGGTCTCAGCGCTTCCTACTTCGGAGCCGGGAGCCCGGCTCAAGTCGGGGAGCAGGTGTCTCTCTCCGCCTCCCAGGAATCCTGTGAATGTGTTCTGCCCGCTGGGTGCTGGGGCTGTAGAGGGCCGTGGAGATCTCCTCCGGGGAGACCCGGAGAGGGGGCGGCTTGGGCCGGCCTCTTGTCCTCACTGTACCTTCCGGAAGTAGAGCAGAGAGCCCCAGGGAGGAAGGCTGAGAGGTTCCTGCCCACTGGGGACAGGGGCCGAGCGGGACGCGGTCAGAAGCCATTCCCCGGCCCTCACACCCCCTCTCCCCTCTTCACTCCTGGGCCAGGACGGGGGCTCCGGTAGGACACAGACACAGAGACCGAGCAGTGTCACTCTGAGAGACACTCAAGGGAGGAAAGGCCCAGAGATCAGAGAGGCCTCCACAGCGCCAAGCCTCCAGCCCCAGAGCGAGGCCAGGCCTCCCAGGATGGAGCCATGGGGAGGCCGAGAAGGGACAGAAGAGGGGGACTGGAGGGGAGAGCTGGCGTCCCCGTGTGTGCCACGGACCTGCCAGGCGGCCTCCCGGACATCAGGCGCACCTGAGGCCTGGGCCCCGGGAGCTGTGTTTCTGTCTGGTCCCCAGAACTGGCCCGTGTCCCAGAGTGGAAGGCTGGCCGGACAGAGCCTGGGGTCCCAGGGAAGGAAGAGCAGGGGCTAAGGTGGGTAAGTGAGCAGAGCTCCAGGAAAGTCCCAGTTGGAAAAATTACTCGTAAGTGCTCAGGAAGCATTAGAACATAGAGACTGCTAACGAGCCCTATTGAGATTAAATCAGGAGCCCGATAAACACTGTCATCTGGTTGCAAAGGGCAAATGCTCTCCTTACCATGGTTCTCCTGGTGTCGGGGGAAGAAGGGGGCGCCCCACACCCTCCCATCTCTGAAGGGGTCCTGGGAGGCCTGCAGGTGTCTGGGCCAGGGGTCTGGCCCCTAGGGCACCCCTCCAACCCAGCAGGCTGAAAGATCCTGGCCCCAGGAACACCCACCTGTCTGAGGGCTGAGAAGTGGGGCCCAGGGCCCCTCACCCACCCCACCCCCATCCCAGAGGCTATCCCAGAACGCTTTGGGCCGGGGCTGTTGCCCAAAGTATGACCCCCAAGCTTCTCTAGAAGGGAGGGAAGGGTCTGAGCCCCTGAGGCCACACCTCCACCCCCATCACCTCTCATCCTGTACAAGCACCCAGACTCTAAGTGGACTTTGTTTGTCTTGGGGTAAAACCCCCATCTACAGGTGCCATTGCTGTTACCCTGGCCCTCCCCAGGGGTGCTGCTGGCTGTTCCTGGAGTGAGGAACGTGCCTTGGGTCCCACTCTGCCCACCTTGTGCTCAGACCGTATCAGCCGTCCCCCTTCCTAAGCCTGGGCCTGGCCTTAGGGGTCCCCTTGCAGCCCCCACCCGTTATAGGACGGACCCTGAGCCCCAGCATATTCCCAGGGGGTATGTAGGAAGCAAAGTCCCCTGCCCCCTGTGGTGAGAGGGATGGCCTGGTGCTGGGCGGGGGGCAAGACTGCCTCCTACTCTGGGGTCACTGGGTTTGGGACCTCCGTCCTAGAGCATGCAGTCCAGGGGTGCGTTGACTGGGGCGGAGAGCAGGGCAGGGGCAGGGTTGTGCTGAGATCATGTCTGGGGGAAGCGGTGGCCATCCAGCCTGGCAGTCCCACCCGGGGCCCCCCAGCTCCCTCCCCTTCCCCTGGGAGACCCACAGCACTTGTTTTCCGGAGCGACTGGAGGCCGAGGTCAGCGGGAGGCCAGCGGGGAGAGCCGGCTGGGGGTGCGGATGGGAGGCCCGGCCCCCGTGCCCGGCAGCCCTGGGGCCCCAAGAGGGACGGGGTGGCCCGGCCAGCCCAGGAGCCGCCAAGGGCACACAGAGTGCAGCGCTGGGGCGAGCTGCCAGCAACCCCCCGACAATGTGGTTTCAATCTAATTGTCCCAAAATATTGTTACAACACGAACCACGTGCCATCCACTCACCTGCAACTAATCAGCAGCAAAGCTACCGAATAAATCGGTTCCACACCCGTGGGGCTGGGCAGCCCGGCGCGCGAACCCAGGCACTCAGGCCAAGGCCGCTGCTGCCGGGGCCTGATTCTCCGGGGTGGGGGGGGGTGGGGGGGGAGTGAGAACGGTCAGGACAGGTGGAGGTGGGGGGCACCCGCAAGGGCTCCTCCTCCTCTGGGACCCCACCCTACTCTGGGGGGGCAGAGCTGGAAGGGCCAGCCCCTTGCGTCACGGCCCATCCGGGCCTCAGAGGATTGGCCGGGGAGCTGGGGCCACACTGGGGCTGAAGCCGGGTCAGCCAAACTCTGCCCGGGGTCTGAGGGCCCAGGGAGTCCTCAGCGCCCTCTCTCCAGGCTGCTTCAGCCTCAGACTGTGTCCCGCAGGGAATATGTGTCCGCTCACTGCAGTAATAACACATAACCTTCAAAGCCCCCAAGGCTACATGACTTGAGTGATTCCTCCAACACTCAAGTGAGCTATACTGCAGTAGTGGGCATCGGGACTCCTTCCCAAGAGCCTGCACGCCCCCGAGGTGGCCCTAGCGCTTGGCCTTGAGGGCGAACTCCTTCCCAAGAGCCTGCACGCCCCTGCGGTGGCCCTAGCGCTTGGCCTTGAGGGCGAACAGTGTGTCTTAGGCAGGAAACATGGCGGAACAGTGGGCTCCCCACACCCGCCCTCAGTTGTTTGAGCCTGACCTGACAGAGATGCTTTTTCCGAAAAAGATCACACTCGAAGGTTCCAGGTGGACTTCTCTTTTCGGGAGGATTGGGGTTACCATTCCACCCACGACACAGAGAGAGCCTCACCTATGACCCGCCCTTGAGAGGTCATATTCCATAATCTGGGTGCCATACAGATAAGCGCTTTTCCTACACTACTTTGCACATTTCTGGGATGTAGATACTACCCTACTTTTTAGTAAGGAAAGTGAGGCTCAGAGATGTTAAGCAGCTGCCCTGAGGCTGCACGGCTTGGGAACAATGGAGTAGATTCAAACAAAGCCTGTGCCCTGCCTACAGCACTCAGTAAAGCCTGAGAAGTGACACTGGAGGCTTTGTTACAGCAGGAGCTGAGTACCAGTTATCTAAATGCCACAGAAGGAGGAGTCACATCCCGGAGCCACCAGGAGCCCGTGTCTCAGGCTCACACACGGAGACCATTATCCCTCACGCGGGGGGCGATTCTGTGCAGACTCAGTGGCCCAAGAAGGCCGCGGAGTACCCAACAGCAGACAGCTGCCGGTGTTGGAACAAGGGTCTAACTCGGGCTCACATTCCTGCAGTGGCCCGCAGGCCGAGGGCGGCCCCTGACTGGCCTTCAGGTGGTGGCCAGCTGACAGAGAAGGTATGAGACTGGACAGAGAGGACGACAGCACACCCCAAAACCCTGCCGTGGGGTTCCCGCCGCCCATTCCATGCCCCTGTTTGTGCCAATGGTTTCGCCCTTCCCCATCCATCTTTGAAGCAAAACAAAGTGGACAGGATTGCTTCTTGTCTCCTGTTGAGCTGGGCTCGCCTGTCAGGGAGCCACCAAGGAGGTGGGCTCGGGGCTTTGACCCTCAAGAGGGATGGTGCAGGGAGGGGGAGGCCGCCAGGACCCCCTATATGCCTCTCACTGGGCCCTTTCCTTTTTAAACCATTGTTTTATTGGGGCAAAAAATATATAACCAGCCATCGTGACCATTTTTAAGTGTAGAACTCAGTGCCTTTGACTGCATTCACAACGTTTGCAACTGTCAGCACTATCGATTTCCAAAATTTTCATCATCCCAAGCAGAAACCCGGTCTCCATTAGGCAATAACTCTCCGTCCCCCTCCCCCCAGCCCCTCGTAACCTCCACACTACTTTCGGACTGAATTCGCCTGTCCTACACATTTCATAACAGTGGGTTGGACGTTTGTCCTTTTCTGTCTGGAATCTTCCGCTTTACATGATGCCATCAAGTTCACCCGTGCTATTCCTTCTTTTTTTGTTTTTAATTTAATGTATTCATTTTTTATATATATATACACACATATGAGAGAGAGAGAAAGTGCGAGCCCGAGCAGGGGAGGGGCAGAGAGATAGGAAGACAGAATCCCAAGCAGGCTGTGAGCGGTTAGCACCAAGCCTGATGTGGGGCTCGAGCCCACGAACCAAGAGATCATGACCTGAACTGAAACCAAGAGTCGGACACTTAATCGATTGAGCCACCCAGGCGCCCCACGTCATTCCATCTTAAGGCTGAGCACAGGTCCCTTAATTACGTGGATAGGGCACACCGTTCAAGGCCTTGCATTTGGTTCTTTGGGGTACAGACCCAGAAGTAGTGTGGCTGGATCTACGAACCCCCCTCCTCTTTCAACCCATTTTTAGTCTTTGAAAAAAAAAAAAAGATGTTCTGTCTCCCTTCCCTCTCGTGGACCAGTGGCAAATCGCCTGCCTCTCCATCTTGGCTCTGACACTCTCCCCTCCACCCCTGCCCAGCCCAGCCCAGTGGTGACTCATCACCCTGTGCCTCGGTTCCCCCATCTGTCGAAGGTGGGTAGAACAGCATGCCCCTGTTGGGAGGCACTGAGTGTGGAGGCAGGCCCGGCACGGAGCCCCGCATTGGTCGCCAGTCACCAGTGCTTGGTAACGTCCGTCTCATGACACGCAGCCTCCCTCTGGGGAAGATGGACCAAGACAGGCTGGCCCTAGCCCACCCAGACCGGCCCAGGTGTCTCGGGGACTCTGTCAACACTGTGTCCAGCTCATTTGCTCCCTCTAAACTGTTCCCAAGGGACCCGGGGCAGGGTAGGCCTTCCAGCAGGCTGGGAAGTGGACCTAGCAGCCTGGAGGAGGGGCCCCGGGGAGAGGTGGAGAGCAGAGGGCGCGGACCTCCCCCCTTCCTCCCTGCCTGACCGACTGGGCTCACTCATCTGTCCCTTGTGAAAGAAGGGAGCAGGGCTTTGAGGGCTGCGGGGTTGGCCAGCCTCCCAGGGGAGGAGGCCGGGTGCGTCCCGCGGTTCTGTCCAGCAGGGGGCGCCCTCTGCGTTCCGCCCTCACGCTTGCTTTTTCAGCAGGGCACCAGGGATTCGGTCCTTAGCTTAAAGCGCTGGCTCTGGGCCTGGGCCTGGGCCTGGCCAACGGTGTGCGGCTCCCCTGACCTTCAGAGCCCCGGACAAAGCTGGTCATGTGGCCACGCTGGTATCTCCGAACCGGGGTTCCCAGGGACGGAGGAGGTCACTGGGGTTCTCTGCCTCACCCTGGGCGAAACCAAGAAGCGCTTAGAAGGGGGGGTTTGGAGATGACTGAGCAGCCCAAACAGGTGATCTCAGGGGAGGCGTGGGCGTGTGTGGGGCCCATGGGGAGCCTGCTTGGGATGCCCTGGCCTTCACACTGTTCCCAGGGCGGAGGGGACCCCAGCTGCCCAGAGAGGCTGATTCTGAGGGTCCGGGCCTGCAAGGGCGAGGCAAGGGGCTCCAGACTGGACTCGAGGCCGGGGCCTCCCCGCTCTGGGGCTGTCCCTTGGGAAATCCCTTTCCCAGATCACCCTCTCTGGGCCCCGCGTTGCCAAAGGAGGGATTCGCCTTCCCCCAGGCTGGACTGCCTGACATGATCCACAGATGGCCCCGAAAACATTTTTAAATGCATGATTTCTTTTGCATGTGTTAGGGAAAACAACACATCACGCCTTCGATTTCACAGATATTAACGCCTGGGACGAGATCAGGTAAAAGAGAAGCCTGTGAAAATTAGAGGAGGCGTGGGGGTGAGCAGCGGCACAGGGTCTGGGGACAGTCAGGCCTGCCGTGACTCAGGTTTGGGAAGTGCATCCCCTGTCCCACCACGCAGGGGCCTGGATGGTCCTGAGCCACGGGGCTGGAGCAGAGGGGAGGAGTCAGCTGGGTGGGGAGCCGCCCCTTGGGGGCCCCGAGGGGGCCCCTCCATCCTGCCCCACCTGCAGGTGCAGTGAAGATGCTCCCAGCCCGGCCCCTTCCCGCAGGTTTTTCCTGTCCGTCAGGAGCCCTGGCAGGCAGGCCACAGGCTGGGCGGCAACTCAGAGCTGGCTAGGGCCCATGTGCCCCTGCCCTGGGGTGAAGTGAGAAACCTGACCAGGCTCCAGCACAGATGGGAAACCCCACCCCAGGGCCCGCGGCGGGACAGGTGTGGCTGGGCTCCCTCCCACACCCACACAGGCCTGGGGCCAGGGCGGCCGAGCCCCGCCTGGCAGCTGCCTGCTGCTCCGGGCCCGGGATCCAGGCCGCGGTCCCAGGCACTCAGCTGGGGTACGGGGAGCCTCCGGAGCCATGCGGCCTCAAGTGAGCTGCTTGGCTCTCTGGGCCTCCGCATCTGGCTTTGGGGGGCCTGCCGTTCAACAGGCATCACAGGTGACCCCGAAGGCTCCTGAGACTGCCCCTCCCCTCCCCCACCCCCGTAGTTTGCTCTCACCTGGGGCAGAGGGGTGGAGGCTTCCAGGGCCTGGGGGCAGGGATCTGGTCAGTCTGAGCTTCTCACACCCTCCCTGGTGGAAGGGGCCGTGACCACTCAGGAGTGTAGGGGGGTGGGTCTCCCTCCCAGGGGACCCCTCCTTTGCGAGCTGCCTTGGGGAACCCATCGGACCCTGGTCATCCAGGAGTAGCAGCATCTGATTCTTCTTCCCCTTCTTCCATCGTCCCCGGTGCCAGGCTGGCTTTGCTGCAAGAGGTGGGGGGATCCAGGCAGCAGCAAGAGGGGCCCGTCCTGCCAGGCCAAGGGGCACAAGGACACCCGGCCTCCGGGGAGCTGGCTGGGGCCTCTCAAAGGAGACGTTCTTAGAGCCGAGGAACGAATTCCCAGCCAGAGCAAAGAGCAGAGGCTCTGGGCAGGACCATGCAGATGGGGTCTGGGGGACTAAGATATAGGTCGCGGGGCCGTGAGGGGAACAGTGTGGGAGACGGCCAGTGCCTGTCGGCATTGGGTACATCAGGGCTGTGTCCTACACCAAGCTGCCCTGCCCGCCCCTCTCTCTGGCCGGGGGACTTCACTCCTGTATTTTGACCCCACAGCAAGGTGGGGAGGGCAAGGACCAGATGATGGGCAGAGGGCTTCGAGCCTCCCGGCCCCCAGCCCAAGTGCTGCTGAAAGGCTGAGATCTGAATTTACAGCCAGAGTCCTGGATTCCAGGCCCACCCAGCATCAGAGAAATAGGGGTTGTCGTCTTGAGCCCGCTGACCGCTGGGAAGGGATGGACACACGGATACCGGGGTGCCTGCTGGCTCCAGGGGACCAAGCCGAGCCCCGTGCTGTGGGCGAGGCGTGCCCAGGAGTGGAGGGAGGTAATCCCTGGCTGGACCCCGGTGGGCCTGGGGCCGTCGCCAGCCCGGAGGGGCCAGCAGCTGTGACGTGAGCTCTGGGGAGCCAGCTGCCCGTCCCTGCCCCTGCCTGGGGCTTCCAGGCCTCAGGGAAAGCCGAGGCTGCGGAGGGTGAATGGGCCAGGCCTGGAGGCCGGACCCAGAGCCCAATCCTTGCCCCCGCCCCCACCCTGCCAGGACCGTCCGGCAGCAGCGCTAGGCCCATTGTCTGCTCGCCGGTGTAGGATCTCACTCACGCACAGGAAAAGAAATTAAAGGAGGAGGAAAGGCAAACTGGTGAGCTGGGCCTGGAGGCCTCGTGCAGGCCAGGAGGAGGCTGAGGGGGGCTCATCAGGCTCCGCTGTGCAACTTGCCTCATGAAAATACAGAAGACCCCGGGGGTGCCTGCGCCTCAGTGGGCTCATTGTGCCCTCCTCCCAGGGGCGGGGACCCTTGTCCTCAGTGGAACAGAGGAGACTGCCCGCGCCGTGGAATGCACCCCTGCACGTGTGCGGGCGCCTGGGTGCGGGGCGTCGTAGTCTGAAGGCATCCATGTGGGGAGTCTATGTCTGCGTAGCCGCAGGCCTGGAGCTGGAGGCTGGTGTGGACCTCATTCATCCCCGCCGCCCCCAGAGGCTGCTGCAGGGGAGAGGCGGGCAGGGCTGCTGCCCGCGGGGCCTGCCCGGCTCCCCTCAACTTTCTCATTTGTGGAACGGGAATCAGAGGGAGACCTTTCTCCCCGTGTTGCTGTGAGGGGCAGGCGAGGTGTGCCACGTTCCGTGGCCTGTGCGTAGTAAGGTTTGGGTCAACGCGAGCCACTGTGTCCCCAGCTTCCCCTAAGCTTTAGTCTTTCTTGGCCTCAGCTTCCTATTTAAAAATGAGTTAAGGGGCGCCTGGGTGGCGCCGTCGGTGGAGCGTCCGACTTCAGCCGGGTCACGATCTCGCGGTCCGTGAGTTCGAGCCCCGCGTCGGGCTCTGGGCTGATGGCTCGGAGCCTGGAGCCTGTTTCCGATTCTGTGTCTCCCTCTCTCTGCACCTCCCCCGTTCATGCTCTGTCTCTCTCTGTCCCAAAAATAAAAATAAAAAACGTTGAAAAAAAAAAATTTAAAAAAAATAAATAAATAAATAAATAAATAGGGGCGCCTGGGTGCGCAGTCGGTTAAGCGTCCGACTTCAGCCAGGTCACGATCTCGCGGTCCGTGAGTTCGAGCCCCGCGTCGGGCTCTGGGCCGATGGCTCGGAGCCTGGAGCCTGTTTCCGATTCTGTGTCTCCCTCTCTCTCTGCCGCTCCCCCGTTCATGCTCTGTCTCTCTCTGTCCAAAAATAAATAAAAAACGTTGAAAAAAAAAATTAAAAAAAAAATAAATAAATAAAAATGAGTTAAGGGGCACCTGGCTGGTTCAGTCGGTAGAGCATGCGAGTCTTGATCTCGGGTTGTAAGTTCGAGCCCCATGCTGGGTGCAGAGATTACTTAAAAATAAAGTCTTTAGGGGCGCCTGGGTGGCTCAGCCGGTTGAGCGGCCGACTTCGGCTCAGATCACAATCTCACGGTTCGTGAGCTTAAGCCCTTCATTGGGCTCTGTGCTGACGGCTCGGAGCCCGGAGCCTACTTCAGATTCTGTGTCTCCCTCTCTCTCTGGCCCTCCCCAGCTCACACTCTGTCTCTCTCTCTCTCAAAAATCAATAAACATTAATTTTTTTTTTTTTTTTTTTTTTTTTAAATTGGATGCTCAAAGGGGCTCCTGGATGGCTCAGTCGGTTAAGCATCAAACTTCAGCTCAGGTCATGATCTCACAGTCCGTGGGTTCAAGCCCCACGTCGGGCTCTGTGCTGACAGCTCAGAGCCTAGAGCCTGCTTCCGATTCTGTGTCTCCCTCTCTCTCTGTCCCTCCCCCACCAGCACTCTGTCTCCCCCTGTCTCAAAAATAAATAAACATTTTTAAAAAATGTTTATTTTTGAGAGAGAAAGAGCGTGAAGGGGGAGGGGCAGCAACAGAGGGAGACAGAGGATCCAAAACGGGCTCCAGGCTCCGAGCTGTCAGCACAGAGCCCGACACGGGGCTCGAACCCACAAACCGTGAGATCATGACCTGGGCCGAAGTCAGACGCTCAACCGACTGAGCCACCCAGGTGCCCCTAAAGATTCTATTTTTAAGTAATCTCTACACCCAACGTGGGGCTTGAACCCATGACCCTTAGATCAAGAGCCAGTCAGGGGGCGCCTGGGTGGCTCAGTCGGTGAAGTGTCCAACTTCGGCTCAGGTCATGATCTCACAGTGTAGGTTCAAGCTCTGCATCAGGCTCCGAGCTGATGGGGCAGAACCTGCTTGAGATTCTCTCTCTCTCTCTCTCTCTCTCTCAAAATAAATAAGTAAATAAATGTAAATTAAAAAAAGAGAGAGAGCCAGTTGGACGACTGAGCGAGCCAGGCACCATGTTTAAAAACACGCCATGGCGTCTGTGCTCTTTCCTCCCCTTAGAGAAAATCTCTGAGCCACGTGGGAGTCATTCGCAGATGCCATGACACTTCGCTCCAAAATACTTGGGCATCGAGTGGGTAGGCATCTAACAAGTGGGCATCTAATGTCCAAGAAGGATTCTCTTACATCATCACACCCAGGAAACATACCTGGCACAGTCTATTAGGTCCTACTCTGTCCCTACACAAAATCCCTGCTTCTGTCCATGATCCCTTCGAGTTGACCCCCAATCCTGGGGGTCCAGGACCCTACCCGGGCCTTGCACTGCAGTTACTTGTCCCCTCTCTTTAACCTGCTTTCCTCATCCTTTTCACCACTGACCTTTAGAAAGCCTCCAGAGTGGTTGTTGTGTAGACCATCCTTTGGGATTTTCTTTATTCTTCCCCGTAGCTCAGTTCAGGTTAAGCATCCTGGGCAAGAGCATCACACAGGTGACGCTGTGAGCCACTTGGTGGAAACTGAGGCTCTGAGAGGTGGAGTGAGTCGGTCGTGGCTGAGGCCCATCTCCAAAACGCCGCTGGCCTCCCTTCTGCCCTTGCAGGGGCTCCAAGGGGCTCTGTCTGCCACACCCAGGTCCCACAGCAGCCATCACTCATACATCTGTCCTTATGTGGACCCAGGGCTCCTCCAGGTGGCACCTGCCTGTCGTGTCTCCTCTGAGCTGACCTGCGGGCCAGCGGGGAGCAGACAGGACCTGGATGGCCAGAAGTGAGGGGCGGAGTGCCTGAGGACCAAGGAGCATGGGGCTCTGGCCGGGGTTCCTCGGAGGGCTGGGTGCAGAGCAGCACCAGGAAAAATCCAGCCAGGAACTTCACACCCTTTCTCTAAGCAGGGTCTCAAGGAAGATCCAAAGTGTGTGGCCCAAGGGCTCCGGGGTGGGGGGTGGGGGGGGTGGGGGGAGTGTAGGACTACAGTCTGGCTGTGTCCGGGAGGAAGGTGGGAGCAGCCTGGATTCCTGTCTCTGCAGCTGCCAGTGCCCAGGAAGGAGGGCGGTGGGCTGAGGGGGGTGGGGGAGGGAAGGTATCCTCGATTTCCCAAGCTCTTCTCTGACAGATCCCAAAGGTGCTGTGGCTGGAGGAGAAGGGAGCCCCCACTGCCAAGTGGGCTCTTGGCCATCAGGTCAGTGTGTGCTACGGATCTGCTGGGGCCCTGCAAGGGCCCCCCAGAGGGAGATACGGGACACTCTCTGCAGGGCTGGGGGGGCATCACTCTCCTGGGGAGGGAGGGACAAGAGGGAAGGCACTCCTGGAGCCCAGGGAGGGTGGGAGCTGGGAGAATTGTGCCCGAGCGGGGTAAGGGGTGCACAGCCCTCTTGTACACCTCCTGTCCTCATTAGCCTGTGCCTCCCCGGCCCCACCCCCGTGGGGTGCAGGCCACAGGGCCAACAACCACCCCACAAAGCAACACAGCAAGGTGGAGGCAGTGCAGAGAGGGGGTGGGGGCAGGGCACAGCTGGGTGGGGCAGTGTCTGCAAGGGGCCCATCCGGGCCCCTGTAGCTCAATCCATAAACAAGCATAGAACAAATTGCATCTCAATGAAAGCGTCACCAAACAGCAGATTCCCAAGCCCCGGGATGGGGGTCCCAGAGCCGATGGCCCCAGCTGGGCCTGCTCCTGCACCTGTCAGGGTCCACCCCGGTTGCCGGGTCCCCCCAGCTGACCGGCACCGCCCTCTGAATGTCCACTATGGGACATGGGGAAGGCCATCCTGGGGCTGGGATGGGGCCAGGGAGGACAGAGGCCTGCTAGGCCTGGAGCCTGGAGGTGGTTCGTGGATTTCAAGGTTCCTGGCTGTGTGTGGGTCTAGGATGGATGAGGACCAGTGGGGAGAAAGGCTGGCCCAGGGAGGCCAAGGTGGGGCAGTGACACATAAGGGACTAGGGTGAGAGAGAACTTCAAGCTAGAGACGCGACATCGGGGGCAGGACAGGCAGGACTTGGTGGGAGAAGGGACCACTGGAACCCTGGAGAGAGCTGGAACCCCTCTGCTCCCATGCTTCTGTCCCACCTCCACCCCAGGATGCCAGGGGATGTCCTCAGGGCGGGTGACTTGCCAGGATGGCTCTATGTGCAAAATACCCCTAAGCCCTTAGAGGCTTCTCCCGAGCTTTCCCGAGGCCGGGACATCATTACCTGCAGTGACTCAGGTGGGGCCAGCCCGGGTGCACTGAGGCCTCAGTCGTGGTGCGGTGGGGGATGGAGGGGGGGGGGGTATTGGCATTGAGCGGTATGTCCTGTGCTCACCTGACCTGAGCAGGGCACCTGATGCTGGTCTGCGGGACAGAATGGTCTGTGTGAGAAGTGAGATGTTCTCCCGAAGGATGGCACCCCCTTTCCTAGCAATGTCCCCGAGGTGGCCCCACCCCCCCCCCACACACACACCCTGGGCCCTCTCCAGGCCCCAGAGCGGTGTGGCATGACCCTCTTCACCCTCAGAAGCAGCCTGCCCAACCTGCCCAGCCCACACAGGTCAGCTGTGTGGCTCAGGGCCAGGGACACAGTCCCAGGTGGGAGGAGGGACCCATCAGGTGCCCTGCGGAGACGATAATTTTAATTAATCTGCAATATGTCATGTCTTGGACAAAGGTAGGCTTCCCAGTCAGACGGGCCTGGCTCAAATCCTGCTGTGTGGCCTCGGGCAAGTTACTGACCCTCTCTGTGCCTCTTGTCTTCAACTTTAATGTGATTTCTACGGCAGGACCAAAGCTATAAATGTAGCGAGAGTCAGTCCTCCCCCCCCCTCTCCTAGCCCGGGTCCTTGTGGCCTCTGGACAAAGCAGTCTGGCAGTCCTGTTGGGGTGGTGGGGTGGCAGTGTGGTGGGCCAGCAGAAGCACACCACGGTCAGCACTGCTTGGGGGTAGACAGAGATGGCCGAGGTGGCCACAGGTGGCCTCTGCACCTGCCAGGTGAATAGAAGGCCCGTCCAGCAGTGGCAGCCGGCTGGGAGCCTAGTCCAGGAGCACAAGGGGGGGATTGCTGTGTTCTCGCTGCCGCCCTCCGTGGCACCCCTCCACCTCCCTCCCTCTCCATTACATCCTGGCCCCTCTGGGGACATTTTGGTCCCACTTCAGCAGCATGGAGGTGCCGGGTGGGCGGGACCGTGAGGTGGGCCACATCCCGGGCCCTCCGGGCCCTCGCCCAAGATACGGGGCAGAGGCTTTCTTGTGTCTCTGCAGGGAAGAGGCCAGGAAGCCCTCTCTCCCAACTCCCCACCCCTGTGTGCCTCCCTCCGAGTGTGCTCTGACCTCAGGTTCTCCGAAGAAATTTTCCAGTGAAGCCGGCTCTGTTTCCCATAGGCAGCGCGCACCCGCACCGCAAGAGTGACGAGGAAACCATCCTGGTGCCGGGCAGACCTCTCCATCCGTCCGCCCGGCCATCTTCAACAAACACTTCCTGTGGGAGGAGCACCCCCCCCTCCCCCACTGCCTCCCAGTACTGACCCTGCGGCCCATCCAGGCCTCCCGGGTGGTAGTCGGACTGCCTGGGTCAGAACCATCCAGAGTCCTTGCTCGTCACACCCACTCCTCCCAGGCCGCTCTCCAGGGTAGGACACACCAGGGACACCGGAGAAGCCCTGCATCACCGCATCTCTCAGAAGGTGCCGAAGGCCTAGCAGAGCAGCCAGCACAGCGGCTGGCTGCGATGGAGCTGTGGGGGGGACCCTGCTGTTGGCGCTGTGCCCTACCCGCTCCTGGGGCTGCAGAGACCCGGGCAGAGGCCTGCTTGGCGGGAGTGTTAATTCCCCCACACCGCCCAACAGGACAGGCCCTGTCCAGCCTGAGCCCGTGAATGCGAGGAAAGGGACTATGCCTCTTTAGAGGCCGGGGGTCCCGGGGCGAGGTCTTCAAGCACCGGGTTACCCTCTGCCTTGACTGGACCAGTAAGACCATGGTCACTTGTCTCCAACAACCCCAGCCCCCCGCCACCCACTGCATGGAGGTCTCTGGGCTCCCCCCTTCTTACACCTCTCTAGTGAAGGCCTCTTCCTTGTAAGGGCCCCAGCTGGAAGCACCCCAGAAGACCCCATCAGGCCCAGGTCACATAGCAAGAGAGCTGGAGTGGGGGTAGGGTGCAGGGGTGGCTTGAAGCCTTCCAAAGCACCCACACACCTGTGGTGGCTATGCTGGGGCACTGGGGCCGCAGAACCCCTAAATTGCGCCAGGGACTCCTGGCCCCCCAGAAGGCCTCGTTCACGCTAATGGCTTTTCAGGGGTCCTTATGCACCAGCCCTCCCTTCTCCCGGCTGGCACGATCAGCAATGAGTTCAACGCCAGGAAAATTATTAATTTCCATCCTCAAGTTTACTTCTGGGGAAGTTTGCCAATTAACTCAGCAAGCCGAGGCGCCCAGAGTAAGAGGGACAGGCGGGCAGAGACCCAGCACAGTCCTTGTGAGGGGTGTGCGGGGAAGCCGTGTAGACTCCATGACCCTCAAGAGCTCGGAGGGCCACAGACAGAGGAATTAGGAGGCCACCCCCAGCCCCTACCCACCCATGGCTGCTAGCAAGGGGTAGGAGGGCAAGGCCGTCTGCTCTTCTAGGCCACGGCGGCTGCTAAAGCATGTGTGTGTGTGTGCGCGTGTGTGCGCATGTGTGTGTTGGGGGGCAGGGATGATAGGCTGGGCCGGGAGCCCTGGCTCTCACAGTGTGCACGTGTGAACAACAAAGCTGACAGTTTAGCACTAGGTCTGGATGGCAGGAGCTGGTGGCCTTGGATCCTGTGACAACCAGGGCCAGAGTGCGCTTCGGGGTTTCAGACGTCCTGCCGGACGGTCCCCAATCCCAGTCCTACACATCTTTCTTTCCCTCTTTTGTTCAAGGCCAAGCCCCTCCACTTCAACGCTGGGTTCCACTCCGGTAGCCTTGGCTACCACCTCTCCTGGGTCCCCAGTCGCGGCTCTGGCCTTGCCCTGCAGTCTGTGTACAGGCAGGGGAGGGGGTGGAGGGGTGCAGAAGGAAGGCAAGGGGACACACCTGCTGGGGCTGTCTGGGCCCTCAGGCCTTGGCATTGCAGATAAGGCCAGCAGGAGTCAGCTGGCCCCTCCAGAGGCTTCGGAAATGGGAATGAGATCCTTCCACAAGGCCAGAGGGGGAGCTGAGCCTAGGTAGGGCTCCTGACAGTGGGGGGAGTCCCCGGCAGGCTGCTTCTGGACCCGAGGAACCCACCCTGCTTCCCACAGGATGGGCAGGGGACCACTCTGCCCAAGGTCCCAGGGCCCCCGGGGGACAGTCGTGCCCAGCAAGCTTTCAGATGTCTGGCTCAAGAATGCTTCCCCAGGCCTGCTCTGCAGCGTCCAGGAGCAGAAGGGCAAGGCCTCAGGGTGACTTTTCATTGCTTTTTTATTATTTATTATTTATTTTAAAAAAATATTTATTTATGGGGCACCTGGGTGGCTCAGTCGGTTTAGCATCCGACTTCGGCTCAGGTCACGATCTCACGGTTCGTGGGTTCAAGCCCCGCGTCGGGCTCTGTGCCGAAGGCTCGGAGCCTGGAGCCTGCTTTGGATTCTGTGTCTCCCTCTTTTTCTGTTCCTCCCCCACTCATGCTGTGTCTCTCTCTGAAAACCAAATAAACATTAACAAAAAAATTAAAAAAAAGAAAGTTTATTTATTTTTGAGAGAGAGAGAAACAGAGCATGAGCGGGGGAGGGTCAGAGAGAGAGAGACACAGAATCTGAAACAGGCTCCAGGCTCTGAGCTGTCAGCACAGAGCCCGACGCGGGGCTCGAACTCACGGACCACGAGGTCATGACCTGAGCCGAAGTCGGACGCTTAACCGACCGAGCCAAAGTCGGATGCTTTAACTTAAACTGAGCCACCCAGGTGCCCCTCACCACTTTTTTTTTTTAAATGTTTATTTATTTTTGAGAGAGAGAGAGCAGGGGAGGGGCAGAGAGAGGAGAAGACACAGAATCCGAAGCAGGTTCCGGGCTCCGAGCCGTCCGCACAGAGCCCGACGTGGGGCTCGAACCCACAAGCCGTGAGATCATGACCTGAGCCGAAGTCTGACGCTTAACCGACTGAGCCACCCAGGCGTCCCCCTCATCACTTTTTTCAAAAGGCAACCCAGAACATTCTGCCAGCCTAAGGCCGCTGCCTGCAAATGCAGCTTCCTCTGTGTCTCCTGCTGCTCCCAGCCAATTTCAGCATTCCTTGTCCCCCCAGTGGAGGGGCTGCTACGGCCCCTCCGGTGATCCCCTCGCTGCCCCCATCAAACCCTAGAAGTACTTAAAAACGTAAATTAAAATAAATTGCATTTTTAAATTGTAAGTAGGGGCCATTTAATCGCTTTTATTGCATAACAACCATTAATGAAGTATAGTCCCTGCCGCCTTAATTGCCTAGAGACTAAAGTTCAATTCCTGTTGTCCACGCGGACTGGGGGTGCTGGAGGTCACGTCCACGCACCGGGCCTAACGCAAGCATAAATAAATTTATGGGCAGAACAAGAGGCTTCGGGGAAGGTCCTGGAGGCTACAGGTGGAGTCCCTGCCTCCTGAGTGATGCATCAGGGGGTCCTGGGAAGGCAGACCCTCTGTGGACAGGACAGGAGGCATGGGGGCTGAGACCTCCCCACTCTCTTCCCAGGCCAAGGAGGGCAAGAGATGCCCTGGCAGTCCCCCACACTCAGCCCCAGCGACAGAGAAGCAGAACGGGATTGACCTGGCGGAGGCTGATACCGAGGCCCAGATCAGCCACACACCACGAGACCAGCTGGCTAGCCTGGCCCCTCCTGGGCATGGCCACTTTCCTGGGCTTCTCCTGCCACTCTGCAGGCGGCCAGGAGGGCCAGAGCCCCCTCCGCTTCCTACACTATGCACCAAGAGGCTGCAGGGGTGAAGCCGACAGCCAGTACTGGCTGTAGTTGGCAACCGAGCTCCCCAAACTCGCTCCCGTCCCCCAGCAGGACAGGTGAACACACAAGTGTGGTCCTCTTAAGCCTTCCGTTCAACCTTGGGGTTGGGGTGCAGCCTTGGTGCCCAACTGAGAGAGGGACCAAGAGCCAGCCCTGTCGGAATCCATCCACAGCGCCCCCCCACCCCACCCCCAGGCCCATTAATCTTTCACTGCCTCTGGGCTATCACTGACCCCGAAAGCAAACATGAACAATTCCTGGGGAGGGGACAGTCTGGTTAGGGGCCACCTGAAGTGGGCTTGGGGTAGGGGTGAGGGCCAGGTGGGAAGGCTGTACCTCGTCCCCCAGCATCTACCTCCAGGCGGCTACTTTCTCCCCAGTTCGGAGGAGCGCTGGGGCCCCCAAGGCGATCCTAGATTTCGGAGCCAGAGCTGACGGCCCAGCAGGGGTTTCGGGCACGGGTAGGGGAGGAGGTCTCCGCGGCAACCTGAGGGCAAAGGCGTCCCTGGCAGAAAGCAGGGCTGGGGGCGCTTCCTCCAGAAATCCGATGGGCCATTGTTACACTTTCCGAGGCCAGGGAATTTTTCCGGGAGGTTGTGACAACCAAAAAATAATAATAATAATAACGCCCCTCCCCCAGCATCAGGAATTCTGGAGAAAACAGCTGCAGCCGTGATCGGGCCGAGAAAAAAACCAGGTCAGGCGCCGCGAAGATCTAATTTAAGGCGCGCACCGGCATCCACACCCGCCAGCCACGCACCGGCACGCACCGCCCTGGCGGCCGCGGTGCAGGGTTCGCGGCCCCGCGGCCCCCTAAGACCAGGGCGCGCGCCCGACTCCCGCGTCTTGTCCGGAGTCTCGGGCGAGGGCCTGTCCTGCGGGGCTGTCGCAGCGGCCGGGAGACTGGAGGGGGCGGGGGGGGGGGGTGGCTAATTCGGTGTTCAACAAAGCACCCAACACATGGGGGAGGAGGAGGGGGCGGATGCCGCCGCCGCGGGGTAAGCAGAGCCCGACCTCAATCAGAAGTGACAGCAGAATGGGCCGCGGGCGCTGGCGGGCCAGGCCCGGGCTGGACTACCGAGACCCCGTCCGCACCTCGGTCTTCCGCGGGCCGCGCCTTTCTCCGCGGGGTGCCGAGAGCGTGGGCTCCGGCGTCGGCCTAGAGGTGGGGGCCGGCTGGGCCTGGAAAGTTCCTCGAGTTGACGCCCACTCCCCGGGGGGGGGGGCGCAGGGGGTTCTGGCAGCCCCGGTCGTCCGGGAGGGCGCGGAGCAGGCCCTGCGGGGGCGCAGGCGTTTCGCACACGGTAGCGAGGCCGAGCCTGCCCGGTCCCGGCTGTCCCTCCGAGGGTCCTGCGGGGGGCCGCTGTCCCGGGCAGACGCTCCGGCCCCCGCGGATGCTCCGATGGCCCGACACTCCGGGGCCAGTGCCGGGAATTCCGGCGTTTCGAAGGACGCCGACGAGCGGCCCCAAGCCTTCTCGGGGAAAGGGCACCGCGTGCGCGGTACGGGGCGGGCGGGCGGCGCGGAGCGGGGAGGCCGCGGGGGACGCGAGGCCGGCTGCTCCTCGCGCCCCCTCCCCCCCGCCGCCGGGTGTGAGTTCCTGTCTCTGGGGCAGAAATCAACAAACAAATAACTCTCCGTATTTCCCAAACTGGGGGGCCGGGGTTGAGACGGAAGGATGGAGACAGGAGGGGACAGGGTCGAACTCGTGGGGTGTGTGTGTGTGTGTGTGTTTTTACTTTAAAAATTATATATTTTATGTCACAATCGCTTTTCGTTAAGACCACAAACATCCAATTTGGCTTGGCGTAATAAAATCAGCCGGAGCTCCCTTAAACGGAGCCATTCCGGAGAATTAAGTTGTGAAATCTAATCTATTATATCCATAAAGGAGAATGCTTTCATTGTAAATTCAGGTTATAAAGCAACTATACCTGGGCCGCCAGCCTCCCTTTCGGATTTGCTACTTGAAGGCTTATCAAATTACTTCAAAATGTTGGGCTACCCTCTCCATATCTCATGGCAGCAAAAATTAAATGTGGCAACATTTCTTTTAATAGTAGGAAAAGGTCAGGTACAACCGCCACAACAAGGGGGTATAATTAAAAAAAGGCTTTCCCCCCTCAACCTCTTCTCTGTGTTGGGAAGCGCGGTTTCTATTTTACCAATTAATTCGAGTTTTTAAAACCTATCTAAGCGGGCCAAGACTTCTTCCACGTTCTCTCTTGCTCCGTGGCTGGAGGCGTCTAGGGCGTAGCTGGGAGCGCACGTGGGCCCGGAAGACGAGACACCGGGACCCCCGGACCCGGTGCTGGGACCTCGTGGCTCAGCCCCAACCGACGTCCAACGTCCCCGCCCGCGGTCTGCACACCTGGGCCAGAGAAGGGCCTCGGAAGCCCCGCTCGCTCCTTCCCGCACCGGTGCGGGGACCCTCAGGCCCAGGGCGCAGTTGGTTGGTGTCCGCAGTGGCCGGGCCAGACAAAGGAGTCCTCCACGAGGGGTTAATCCGCCCCCAACCCATCTGCGTCCCCACCCCACCCCCTCCTCGGGCAGCGCGGAGCAGGGGACGTGCAGCACCCTAATAATATTTATTTGGTTGGCAAACCGGGTGGGGGTGCGTGCCGCTTTTCCTTGGATGGGGGTCCGGCGCCCCAGGCCCTCGCTGTCCAGACCACACCCTCCCCCTGCGACACCTTCATCCATTTCTGAGAATTAACTTGACTTCAGGCTGGCGCAGGGAGGATCGTGCGCTGGCCACAAGTCGGGGGCCCCCAAGGAGTCTCCACCCGCGCTCTCCCGAAGAGGGGTGTTGGGGGGACGGTAAGGCGCAGATCGAGAAGCTCGAAACTCCCAGGTAACCTGAGGACGCGGCTTTCTGTCAGGCCCGCGGAGATTTACGAGGCGCCGGGCGGAGTGTCGGCCAGGCCTCGCCGGGGCGGCCAGCGCACCCCGCCTAATCTTTGACTTCCATCTAATTATTTTGTTCCTGCCACTTTCAACTCAGTGTCCAGAGGAGCAAACAAAGGGAGGATGGGGGATGGGGCCACCAGGCAGCTGCGAGGGATCGGTGGGGTTCCCCCCCCCCCGCCCGCAGCACAGTGGGGGCCCCTCGACGCCCCAGACTCGTACCCTGCGTGGGTCCCCAGGAAGGTGAAGGATGAAGGGTGACCGTACTGGGACCGTGGAGGACTCACTCTCCGACTTGGCTCACCCTCCGCCACTGGCCTAGGGTGGGGGGCCACGACCCCTAAGCAGGGTTCCGAGCCCTGCGCAGTCCGGGGCGCATCCAGGGTGCCACCAGGCAGGGCTCCTTAGGAGGAATGCCCTTGGGCGGCGGGAGAAAGAAAAAAACAAAACAAAACAAAACCTTCCCCTAAATTGCTATGGAGGGGGGCCGGGGGGCCGGTTGTGCTCAAGCGGAGGTGGTAGAGAAAGCAGAGGCAGGCCGGATTTCTCTTCTTCCCACAAGATAAAAGATCCGCCCAAGCGGGTAAGAAAGGAGTGAAAGTTGCATTTTTCATGTTAAAAAAAAAAAAATTCTAAAATGGAAAATGACTTTCGTGGTCACCACCCATAAGTCAACTAAAAACGGGGATAATTAGAGTGTGGGGAATTCGGGGGACCATAAATCTTCGGCGCCTTTTCTACTGGAATCGGGAGCCTTTATGGTTTGTTGAGTTTTATTCCCGGGCTTTGGTGGATGCGGGTCCGTGCCAGGAGCGCCACGCCGGGGCGAGAGGGGACGCGCGCGGCCAAGGGCGTCGTGAACCCGGGCTCTTCGTCCCGAGAAGGTGGAAACCGAAACCACGCACTTTGCCCAGAGGAGGGGCCTTTGCTGACCTCGGGGGGCGCCCCCCTCTCCCTCTCAGCAGTCCGGTAACCGCGACTTGAGACGGCCTGAAGGAGCGTCTCAAGAGCTAAGCTCGACTCTGGGCGGGGGCCTCCTTTTCTTTCCAGCCCAAACTCCAGGAATCCTCGGGTGTACACCAAGACGGGGAGGTGAGGCGTTTTTGTGTTTTTTTTTTTTTATAGCGTGCCCATTCGAACCGCCACCTCTTTCGCCTCGGCCCTTTGTTCTAATTTATGGTGGGGGGAGCCGGAGAAAAGAGCACAGCATCATCCCATCCGCGTTAACCATTAAATCTCTCCATTTTCAGTCTTCCCCCAAACGGCAAGGAATACACTTCACTCCATGGGGGATTTTCCCCCACCGGGTAGAGGCCGAATTTCCAATTTCCCACGTATAACTACAGTCTCCAAACAAAAACACCCCAACCAACTATCACCTAAAGCCCCATCAATCAGGTGGGTAAGTGGGGAGGAAGAGGTGCATTCTCTTCCTTAAAGTGTCCCCAAATAAAAGCGCGCTCTTTCCTTCAACTCTCTCCAACCCTCCCTCCCCTTTGTTGTAAAGACTCAGTCCCATTCTAAGAACAGGGGCGGGGGGGGGGGGTGCTACAGGTTCACATTCAGAAGAGCTTTCCCCCCCAGACGATTCTCGGAGGACTTCTTTTGTTTGACGTGGGCATGGGGGAGGGGAAGGAGCCCGCCCCAGGCCGGCTACCGGGCCTCCTCTATTACCACCCCCCCCAACCAAAAAAATAACTCCAAAGCCCAAGGGTCTCCCCTAACTGGCAAGTCCGGGGCTCCTGGGGCCAGGAGGGGCTCAGTACGAAACGAGGGGAGCTGCCCGCCCAGCATGGGGCCAAGATTGGGTCTCTCCATTCCGAGCTTCCTCCAACCCTCCCCCAAACGGAGCACCGCGGCTCTAAAAAGAATCCGGGTTTTCCGGGGGATAAGGGTTAAGAGACGGCAGGAAACAAAGCCCCGTCGCCCCAGCTCTGGGGCCGACGCAGGGCTCGTGGTCTCTTCGGTGAATTAAACGGAACCTGGAAAAAAGACACTTTTTTCCAAAAAGGCACTAGCTCCCGGCCCCGAGGTGGAGCGGAAGACGGTGCACCGGCAGGGACTGCGGGCGCAATCCGGGTCGGCATCCACCCCGCGTTTAGCGGCGCTCCCTGAACACTGCAGAAAGACACGCTTGCAGCGAAAGGCTCTTACACACCAACCGGGTTTTTATTCGTTCTCTACCCGGGTGCGCTCTGGGCGCGCGGGAAACAAGGAAACGCACGTACCTGGCGGCGCTCCGAGGGCGGCCTCGCGGGCCCTCCGTTGGCTAGGGGGCCCCCAGAAGCCACTCCCCGCCCGGCCGGTCGCCCCACGGCCCGTCCCTCCCTCCCCGGCGACGCACCCCGCCGAGTCAACTCTCCAGGAAGCGCCAGGAGCTTCCTGTCCGAGCGCTGCGTCCAGCTTCCAGTGCCAGGGCCCGCGCCTCCTCTCAGTGCGCCGTCCCTGCAGAGGATCACCGCAGTCCGGCAGGCCGGAAAGGAGGCGCCGAGCCCGGGGAGAGGCGCGTCCCGCCGCTGGGCAGGGGGTCTCGCCGCACGTCCTACCCCCGGCCTGGGCGCATCCTTCTCGGCCGGGGCTCCGCGTTCCCGCGTTCCCAGCCGAGCGGCGGAGACGGACGCGGAGCCCTCGGGGAAGACCAGGAGGCGGCAGCGGCCGCGGTCCGGGCAGGAGCCCCGGAGCGGGAGGGGTGCCGGGCGGAGGGGCGGGCGGAGGGGCGGGCGGGCGCCCCGCGCCCCGCGGCCGCCGCCCTCCGGGGCGCCCCGCCCCGCCCCCGCCCCGCCTCCGCACAGGAGTCCTCCCCCTGCACTGCCCGCGCTCCCCCCGAAGCGCTCCAGCCGCCTTCCCTCTACCTCCCCTTCCGCGCCGCGCCCCCCTGCCGCGCCCGGCCCAATCACCGCCCGCCGCCGCCGCTCCCTTTGTCTGGGCCGCGGGCTCGGACCAATGGCATTGCGCGGACACGCGGGCGGTGCGCCTCTGGACCAATGGGCTGGTCGGACGGGCCGCGTGGGGCGGCGCCGGGCCCCGGGTGTTCGTGCGCGGCCGCGCGGCGTCTGGCGGGCCCGCGCCCGCGGCCCAGACGTAGGCTCGGAGACAAGGGACTTGCGGCTGCAACCCGTAGGGCTGTCTCCCTTCTCGGAGTCGCCTCCGCTGCGCGTCCAAGCGCCCCGCGGTGCGCAGGAGCCGACGACACTTCACGCGGGCCCGGGAGCCCGAGGCCCCAGGGGACTGGGGCCAGAACAGCTCTGGGCCTGCAGCCCCATGCGCTCCGCGCGCCCAGGGCCGCGTGCGTCTCTCTGAGGACTTGCAGAGAAATGCAGCGCTCTGGGAGGGAACGAGGGCGCCCCGAGGGAGGTGCTGTGTCCCTTGGGGCGGGATTGGGGCCCAGGAGCCAGTTCTGGCCGCACTCCTTGCCTAGGGGCTCTAAGGACCACCCGGAATAAAGAGTGGCTCCCTGTCCCCCTGGGCTGGGTCATATTGAGGGGGAAATCTCAGGACGCCAAGAGCTGGCACCCAGGGCCTCTCAGATCTGAAGTCTCCACAGCCAGGGCTGCATGCCTGATGCGCTCTGTCTCCTCCGGGCAAGTGGGGTTCTTCCAGCTGCTAGAGAAGTGAGTCGAGGGAAGGCCTCTGCCTGTGCCCTCATCCAAGCCCTGTGGGGGTGAGAAAGGCTCTGACCCCTTTATAGTGTCCTTGTTGCCTCCTCACGGAAGGAGGAAGTGACCTCTCCAGGATGCCGCAGTGCTCGTTCTGGTCTCCTTTTCCCACGGGAGACACGCAAAAAGCAAGTTGGCATCTTCATGGAGGACTTCTCTCCACCCGGATCCTGTATCTTCTGTAAAAGTAAACATAGCAAACATAATTAGTTTTCCCTCGGTGAGGAGAGATGACCACAACACATGGTCCTGGGCCTCAGGGAGGCTTCCAGACTTGCCTTGGTTTCCAAATCTCAGCTCAAAATGAAATCACAAATAAGCCAAAATAGAATCCTGAGCACAGCAGCCGGGGGGGGGGCGGCGGTCACCCTGAAAGCATTGAGGTAGAGATTGGGAATGTCCCGCTCCATAGGATGGGGACCCTACCCGGGGGAGTGGAACACGAGTAAGGTGCTGCTTGGCAGAGGGAACTGCCAGGTCACAAACGTCCCAGGACTTGTTGGGTTTGGCCTGAGGATTCTCAGTCGCCACATGACTGGAGCTCATGTCACCAACGTCACCATGCGACTCCATTTCTAAGGCCACAAGACCGTGATCTCTAAGGCTCCATTTTGGGGTTCCCCACTGCAGATCGAGGGGATCCCGAGGCAGGCCCAAGAAGGCCAGCAGCAGATCTCTCTGGCCCAGGCCCTGTTGCTGCCCACAGATTCCATCAACTTGTCCTTGGACATTCTGCTCCCAGGGACTAAACATCCAAGTCTTGAGAACTGAATGGGTTTAGATGCCACAGAGACTGAATAAAGATGATGGCCTAGATGCCTCTTAGTAGTCTCCCTAGGCTCACCTTCAATGCCTGGAAATGACAGAAATTTTAAAAATCTGTTATAACCAGAAGAACAAGAGGAGGGAGTGTCCTCAGTGGGCCAGAAATCCCCAGGGGTTCTGGGGAGATGGGCTGGGGGTGTTGCTCTGGCCCAAGGGAGGAAGCCAAGCCCAAAGCACACAGGCAGCCAGTGCTGGCAGGTGAAGGTGGCTCAGAGGGCAGCAGCTGAGGGGGCCAGGGGCAGCTGTAGGGGTGCCCTGGAGGGGCATCGGACAGAGGAGAGACGTTATTGGTGACTAATGCCTGGAAGGAGCGGAGGTCCCGTGTCCCCTGAGCGGTCACTGATGTCCTCAGCAGCCTGCTGGACCCTCCGAGTAGCAAGGGGCCACCAACAACGTGCTGATGGACAAACAGAAAACGTGGCAAATGAAGAGCACGAACCAGTCGCCAGACCCGTGGGAAGTAGCAAACACCACAGACGAGGTCACGCGTGAAGGGGGCTGGGGCTGCAGCTGTCCACCAAGGTCAGGCACCCCTTCCTCCAAGCTCGGGCTACACTCCGTTTCCCAAATTCCTCAGCAAGTGGGTGTGGCCAGGAGACCCACCCTCTCCAGTGGAACTTGAGCAGAGGTGACAGGTGCCACTCCCACAACCGGCCACAACCCCCTCCTGGGGTCCTAAATTGTAACAACCCCCAGGGACCGGAAGGGACCGGGAGACTGCGAGTGGCCATCAGTCTGGGGCTGTGAACAAAGGCAAGCATTAAGGCCACCGCCATACGGGAGGCTTTTCTGTGGCTTCTCCAGAAGGAAGCTTCTCTTCTGTGTGTGTGGTCACACCAGGATCTGTACACTTCCCGTGGTTCCTGTGCATTCCCTGTGCACTTCCAGGGTGACTGAACTGCCTGTGATCCCCGTTTCTTCACTGCCCTGCACCAGAATTCCACATCTGCCTCCGCGCCCCGGCCTCTGGGTGAGTGGGATATACTCCCCACCTTGACTTGGGACTTGGCAATGTGACTCCTTTGGCCAACAGGTGTTTGGCAGGTGTGAAGTGAGCGGGGGCTCCGAATGCAGTGGCACGGTCAGCCTCGTTCAGCAGAAGACTGCCCGTGGAAGAGTGAAGGGCGGACTGCCGTGCGCCGACGGGAAGCTCCTGGTCCAAGGAGCACGAGGGAAGCCCGGAGCAGGCCCGGACCCGCCCCACAGCGGCCCTTGGCTCCGTGAGAGTGGGCATCAGTGATCGTTGCTTTGCCATGGAACTTTGGAGTGGTTTGTTATGCAGCATTGCCATGGCAACAGCTGACTAACACGCCCGTCCTAACACAGAAATGGGTGCCCAGGGAGCGGGTGTGACAAAGCCTTAAAATATGCGCTGTTGGCTTCGTGGCTGGCTCGTGGACGACAGGGAAACGGATATGGGGAGCCGGAATTAATAACACTCTTCCCCCGTTATGTCGCAGCAACATTTGGAAAACTGGGGCCGTGATACACAAGGGCCCGGGCGCGAGTGCGTGCTGGCAGGTCCCTGCTGCTTCACCGTGACGTTACCAGAAAGCGAGGGCCAGCTTGCACTCAGAGAGGCCTGGAGACCCGGGGCCCACACGTTGGAAGAGCCAAGTGCTTATTCCTCAAACGGTGGGAGAGCCGACTGATGTCGCCCAGGGCCCTCCCGTGAAGACAGTTCAGCCAAAAGGCAGTGCGGGGCGGGGGTGGGGGGCTGCAGTGAAGGTCTGATGAAAGACCAGATTGGAGGGGCGGGGGACAGATCGCTGGACAGCTAGTCTGGCAGATGGACCGGAAGGATGCAGAGCCGGACCCGGTGGGAGGTCGCACATATTCGAGAGACTTGGGCTTTGGGCTGGGCCATCTCCCTCCAGACGAGGTGCTTTTCACCCTGGGGGCGGGGCGCGAAACCCGGGTGCTCATGGACCTCCGGAGCCCAGAGGGCAGACTGCGGGTGTCTCAGCCGTCCACCAGTGCGCCCCTGGCTGCACTACATTTCCCAGGTTCCCTTGCAATTGGTGTGACCAGGTAACTGGTCCTGTCCGACAGCACGTGGGAGAAGCAAATGAGTGCCAGCTTCAGACTAGCACGGAGCCTCTCGGGAGCCACGTTTCCCTGATTCCCCTGCCCGTGGCTGGAGCGGGGACAGGCGCGGCAACCGTGGAAGCCACGGGTTGTAGGTAGGGCTTCCTGCCTCCAGTTGGAACACTTGCCCTGGGCAGGTGAGAGACAGCGACGCTTGTGCTAACACGAGAAGAAGCAAGAGTTTCCGGAACACAAAGAACGTTTAAAACAGCATGGGGGGTGGGGGTGGGGGGCAGCGCCTGGGTGGCTCAGTCGGTGGAGCATGTGACTCTTGATCTGAGGGTTGCGGGTTCGAGCCTCCCCTTGGGTGTAGAGATTACTTAAAAATAAAATCTTTAAAAAAGATAAATAAAAAATAAAAATAAAATCTTTAAAAAATAAAAATAAAACAGCCTCAGTAATACTATCAGAGAGAAAAGAGAGTTTATCTTTTAAAAACAGCATCTTGGGGCGCCTGGGTGGCGCAGTCGGTTAAGCGTCCGACTTCAGCCAGGTCACGATCTCGCGGTCCGTGAGTTCGAGCCCCGCGTCAGGCTCTGGGCTGATGGCTCGGAGCCTGGAGCCTGTTTCCGATTCTGTGTCTCCCTCTCTCTCTGCCCCTCCCCCGTTCATGCTCTGTCTCTCTCTGTCCCAAAAATAAATAAAAAACGTTGAAAAAAAATTTAAAAAAAAAAACAGCATCTGGGGAAGCAAAGGCTCAGATGATTTTTGCTTTTTTTCAAAAAATAATTTTATGTATCATACACATTTTTATAAGAATTTATTATTTACATATTAAGAGGAAAGACAACGGCAAAACTCTGTTGTGAAAGAAAATGAAAATGAGGGGCGCCTGGGTGGCTCAGTCGGTTGAGCGTCCGACTTCAGCTCAGGTCATGATCTCACGGTTCGTGAGTTCGAGCCCTGTGTCGGGCTCTGTGTTGACAGCCCGGAGCCTGTTTTGGATTCTGTGTCTCCCTCTCTCTGCCCCTCCCCTGCTCATGCTTGCTCTCTCACTCTCTCTCTCTCTCTCTCTCTCTCTCTCAAAAATAAATAGACTTTAAATTTTTTTAAGGAAAAATGAGTTTAAAAAGATACTTTCCAGAAGTCAACTCTCTTGGGATATAAAAAATTTGGACATTGAAATAACAGATACTTAAAAAAAAATACTCAGAGGCGCCCAGCCAGCTCTATCGGTGAAGCAAGCAACTCTCGGTCTCAGGGTGGTGAGTTCGAGCCCCATGTCCGGCGTAGAGATTACTTAAAAAAAAATAGGGGGAAAATACTGAATAGGTGGGCCAAGAAATTGAATAGAATCAGTTGAGTCTGGAACGGGTGAGCTGGAAAGTCAAGCTGAGGAATTCTCTAGAACGCAGGGTAAAAGATAAACAGTTATAACGTAGGAAGAAAACTTAAGCATGAAAAATAATTCCATAGTCTTCTACATCCAGTTATTTAAAAGGAATTCCAAAGGACAGAGACTAGAAGGGGAGCTCGACTTCAACAAAGAATACAGGAAAACCACCCTGGACTGAAGAAAACCCGTGACAGGACTTTGGAACATGGACAAAGGGGGCAAATAAAAGCTCCCAGTGGGGGAAAAAAAAAAAACATGTTACTTCCAAAAAAAGAAAGAAAAGGATAAGCCTGATGTCAGACATCAGCAACTTTGGATCCCAAACAATCCAGGGGCACCTTCACAGTTTGGAGGGGAAATTATTTGAGCCTATGATTCTCTGCCAGGCCCAACAGCCATTCAGCTGGGAGGAAAAACAAACACTTTTTTGGGTCATGCCAAGTGTTCAGAGAGTTTATTTCCAACAAATACTATCTGACATAATTACTAGATTATATGCTCTAGCAAAACGAAAAATGAATCCAAGAGGAAGACATGGCCTTCAGGAGTCAGTGAAACTATTTTTACCGGGGAACTCAGGCCGGAAAATACTCTCAACAGTCTGGGAGGAAAATCCAGATGAGCTCATCCTGAGCAGGGCGGGGAGAGGAGGCGGGAAATAAAACTGCCAAGTGTGTCTTATTTGGGGGACAACCGGAATACTGATTAATTCTCCACATGGGTAGGGAAAGGTGAGTTCAGATGTGCACGCTAAAAATTTTAAGTCACCACTAGGCAAACAGAAATATGGTGCCAACCTTTCAAACCATTAGAAGAAAACACTGGAACGAAGACAAGGTTGGAATCGAACAGGAACAGGGAGTGAGGCCAGGACGGGGATAGCGAGGGCAGGAAACAGGCAAAGGAGAACCTAACCCTAACTCACAGGCCTAGGTTTCCGTGTGCTGATAATCACAATAAATGCTAATGAGTCAAATTTTATGCATTCAAAGGCAGAGACACCGCGATAAGTCGAAGTTCGAAATCCAGACCTGTGCTGTGAGGGAGGCTGACCCCACACCGACCTGGGCCCGTGGAGGCTCCCGGACAGAGTCAGAGGGCCCAGGAGCCTGGACGGGAGTGCACCACAATGCCTTTCTTTGCTCTCATTCCCAACCGCAACTTGGCGTTTCCGTGGGTGATGAAAGTGGACTTTGCTGGAATGACATTTACTCTCAAAGCACACTGCAATTACCACAGATGTCTTGAAATACTGCTTCTGTTCGTCAACACCTTCCAAATTTTGGTAGCTATTTAATGTGTTAATGAAGATGCTCAAATATCGCATATCAATTTTGATGACATATTAACATACATGTGAACCATACGTACAGAAATCATACAGACTTTGATGATTGTATTTCAACATAATTGGTTTCTTTTATAACCCTATGTGTTTTCTGTATTTTGTTTATTTATTTATGTATTTGTTCATTTTAATTTTTTTAATGTTGATTTCTTTTTGAGAGAGAGAGAGAGACAGAGTGTGAGCGGGGGAGGGGCAGAGAGAGAGGGAGACACAGAATCCAAAATGGGCTCCAAGCTCCGAGCTGTCAGCACAGAGCCCCACGCGGGGCTCGAACTCACGAACTGTGAGATCATGACCTGAGCCGAAGTCGGATGCTCAACCGACTGAGGCACCCAGGCGCCCCGTTATGTTAAAACCTGTACGTTAAAACCTGATTCGGAGAAGGGGTCCACAGACCACCAGGTGCCAAGAAGAGCCCAGGCCGATCTCGGGGACTCTGCTGCTGGAGCCGGATCCGGGCAGGGTGGGCGTAGGTCCGGTTGTGCACGACGCATGCAAACGGACATGTGCTGCCGGACTCCAGGACAGGCGGAGTGCTCTCTGAGGAGGTGCTCCGTTCTCCCCCTGCATCCTGCCCAGTCGGGGTGGGGAGCCTGCATCCAGCAGCCACCTCGCCCAGCCTGGGGGCAGACCCGGCCCTTCCCCCCCTCTCCTGTGAGTCCCGGCACGCGGCCCCAGGTCTGGGAGACGCGGAGCCACCCCAGTCGCCAACCCTGGTGCTTGCCCACCTCCGTCGTGCGAGACGTTAAGCGGCGTCATTGACGCCAGCCTGAGGCCAAGTTACCGCCCCCTGCACGGCCGCCCGGGAGAGAGCACTGCGCAAGGCCAGAAAAGGACGGCAGGCCCGGGGCGGCAGGCAGACGTGTGGCTCGGTGAGCCGGCTGTTGGCGCGCTCGTTGCGCGAGGGTCTGTAATGCAGCCGCTGACACAGGCGTGTTTTTGCACATGCGTCTTGTGCTGCAGTTCAACGTTTCAAAATGCTGTGTTGGTGGTCACGGTTGCAAGGCATTGTGGGAGTTCTTCGCGTCACTGAATCGCTGATTGACACGATGAAGGCTCTACGTACGTTTTCCTACAAGCAAAAGAAAGGAGGGGCGCCTGGGTGGCGCAGTCGGTTAAGCGTCCGACTTCAGCCAGGTCACGATCTCGCGGTCCGTGAGTTCGAGCCCCGCGTCAGGCTCTGGGCTGATGGCTCGGAGCCTGGAGCCTGTTTCCGATTCTGTGTCTCCCTCTCTCTCTGCCCCTCCCCCGTTCATGCTCTGTCTCTCTCTGTCCCAAAAATAAAATAAAAAATGTTGAAAAAAAATTTAAAAAAAAAAAAGAAAGGAAAATTCATGGGATTACGGAAAACATGCGAAATCAAATGCTCCCCAAAAGGGAGGGATGTAGGGGCGCCTGGGTGGCTCAGTCGGTTAAGCGTCCGACTCTTGATTTCGGCTCAGGGTGTGATGTCGTGGTTTGTGGGTCCCCGCCCCGCATTGAGCTGTGTGCCGACGGCAGGGAGCCTGCTTGGGATTCTCTCTCTCTCTCCTTCTCTCTCTGCCCCTCCCCTGCTCACGCTCTCTTTCTCAAAATGAATAGCTAGACTATAAAAAAAGGAACAAATGTAGTAATCTTAATGACAAATTGAATTCAAGGCCAAAGGCATGTAAAGAGACCCCCAAAAGTCCACTGTATTTCACTTCCAGTCGTCTCAGAGCTTTGTCAATTGTATCTGCACTTCCGTAGGTGTTCAGTTGCAAATAACAGAAAACTTAACAGATAGTGACCCGCACAAGCACATTCTGGCCTTTGGCGGCGATTGGCTTGTGTCCTCGGGGTTGTGGTGCCTCTAGTCACATCCTGTTTCCAAAAATGAAGAAGGGGGAAGGGCCGAGAAGTAGAGCTTGGTCTCCACGAAGCTTCCTTTTATTTTTAGGAGGGGAAGTCCTCAGAGGTGGCTGCCCACATCTTCTTAGCCAGGACCGGGTCCCGTGGACACCCCTGTCTCTGAGGGGGACAGAGGCTGCCCCTTCAATTGTGAACTGGTGTGGAGCAACCAGCATCTCTTCAAAACGTAGAGAGGAAAAAAAGTATAGAGCGCGCAAACCCGCACACCGTAGAAGGTCTTAGCCCATCAGTTTCAGAAACCGAGAGACCCGGCGAACAAAAGACAATGAAGGAAATGACAGCTTTGAAAAACACAACTAACAGACGCGATCCGACAGATCTCTGTGATAGAACTTGGTGATCAACAAACAGAGGTTCTGTTATTTTCACACATAGGGACCAGTCACAAAAAGTGGTCCATTTATTGGGCCACAAAAGATTCGGGCCGGCTCAGTGGGCGGAGCTTGGGGCTCTTGATGTCGGGGTTGTGAGTTCGAACCCCACGTTGGGTGTGGAGCCTACTTATTGAAAAAGACAGAAAGGAAGAAAGAAATCAAATAGATTAACAGAGCAGAGATCAGGAAGCTCGCATCCTTGACTACAATGAAATCATTTAGAAATTAAGAGGAAGAAGGTTAAATAAAAATTAGTCACTTGGATGTTTAAGGACATCCTTCTGAGTAATTCTTGGCTAAAGAAGGAAATCAGGGGGCGCCTGGGTGGCTCAGTCGGTTAAGTGTCCGACTTCAGCTCAGGTCACCATCTCACGGTCCGTGAGTTTGAGCCCCGCGCCAGGCTCTGGGCTGATGGCTCAGAGCCTGGAGCCTGCTTCCGATTCTGTGCCTCCCTCTCTCTTTGCCCCTCCCCCGTTCATGCTCTGTCTCTCTCTGTCTCAAAAATAAATAAACGTTAAAAAAAAATTTTTTTTTAAAAGAAGGAAATCAGAGCACCAATCATAAACTCTTTACAAATGAGGAAGCGATGAGAATACCGTACTCAAAACCTGTGGGCCACCCCAAAGGAATAATTGAAAATGTGTACCCTTACGTCCTAGAAGGCAAGAAAGATTGAAAAGGAACAAATTCAGTTTTTAACCAGAGAAATGTATAAAAAGCAATAAAGAAACTTCGACATTTTAGTCAGTTCATAAAAGAACACAGGAGGTTGAGGGGCACCTGGGTGGCTCAGTCGGTTGAGCGTCCGACTTCGGCTCAGGTCATGATCTCACAGCTTGTGAGTTCGAGCCCTGCATCGGGCTCTGTGTGGACATTCCAGAGCCTGGAACTTGCTTCAGATACTGTGTCTCCCCCCTCTCTGCCCCTTCCCTGCTCACACTCTGTCTCTCTCTGTCTCTCGACAATAAATAAATGTAAAAAAAAAAAAAAAAGAAAGAACGCAGGAGGTTGAAACAGATTTCCGTTGGTTTTTCCGCTTTGGTTTGTAGAAGAGTCGGGCAGAGTCCTACCTTCTGCGCTTGGAGGGGTCTCCATATCTGCTCCGTGAGAATGTGGCTGCACGCACCTGAAGGCCGTCTGGGCCTGGAGCCATTTTTACGGACAGATTCGTCCATCTTGCCAACTTCCGATGGTTATTTCTACTTCTTCTTGAGTCAGTTTTACTTTTTTTCCCCTAGAAAATAATCCAGATTGTTTTTTGTTTTGTGGGTGCTGAGGTGTACCACGCATTCTCATAATAAAAACGAACGAACAAACCCACACAACTCTGCATTTGTGTGTCTCATCCCTTTTCTTATTCCGTGTGTGTGTGTGTGTGTGTGTTCTTTGCTGTGTCCTGTGACCCATCTTTCCCCACTGGCTTTTCTCCAGTGTATAAACGCACTCAAGTTTCTCTCACCCTAAAAGCAAACAGCACCATCATCAACAACAAAACAACCCCAAACACCTCCTTGTACACTGACTTCCCCTTGGCTTATGCTCTGTCCCCCTCCGTCTCTCCTCGGCAAGACATCTGGAAAGACTAGTGACTCAGGGCTTCTGTTTTGGTTTGTTTGTATCCCGATCCATTGGAACCAATACCTCTGTAAAATATAATAAATTTGAATTACTAGAAAAATGAGGGGCGCCTGGGTGGCTCAGTCGGTGAAGCGTCCGACTTCGGCTCAGGTCACGATCTCGCGGTTCGTGGGTTCGAGCCCCGCGTCGGGCTCTGGGCTGACGGCTCGGAGCCTGGAGCCTGTTTCCGATTCTGTGTCCCCCCCTCTCTCTGTCCCCACCCTGCTCATGCTCTGTCTCTCTTTCTTAAAAAATAAACAAAAAACAACAACAACAAAAAAGGAAAACGAAACAAAAACCCCAAAGACATCCACAGTGCGGGCCCTAGCTTTGTGTTGTCAGATTCCACAGATCCGAATTACCCTGTCAGCTTGCCATCCAAGTTGCTAAATGCCCGTGCCCCTCAGCCGGGCCTGTGTGCGGCCCCTCGAGGGCAGGGCCCGGCTTCCACCCTCCCACGGCCTCCAGCGGCTCCCTGCGGCTCCTCAGCCCTTCCCTCCCTGGGCGCTTCCTTCACCACCTCCTCGTGCCTTTTCTTCACTGAAATTGCTCTCCGGTCTCTCCTCCTTCTTCCGCTTCTTGTCCTTCTTGGCTCCTTCTTTCTCCCCCACCCTTCGAAACACCGCACCCTGCCCCCTCTTGGCCTTCTGCATGCTCTCTCTGGAGAATCACACCGTGGGCTGGACCTCCCTCGCCTGAGTGCTGAGAACATCCAGATTCTTTTCTTTTCTTTTCTTTTTTTTTTTTAAACATTTTTTTTAAATTTTTTTTTTTTAACATTTATTTATTTTTGAGACAGAGAGAGACAGAGCATGAACAGGGGAGGGTCAGAGAGAGGGAGACACAGAATCGGAAGCAGGCTCCAGGCTCTAAGCTGTCAGCACAGAGCCCGAACCAGGGCTCGAACTCACCACCGTGAGATCATGACCTGAGCCGAAGTCAGACGCTTAACTGACTGAGCCACCCAGGCGCCCCAGATTCTTTTCTTTTTAATGTTTATTAGAACATAGAGCCCAACGCGGGGCTTGAACCCATGAACCGTGAGATCATGACCTGAGCCGAAGTCGGAGGCTTAACCAACTGAGCCACCCAGGTGCCCCAGAGAATGTCCAGATTCTTGCCCCAGGCGCCTCCCTGTGCCCCCCCCCCCCCCCCCGTCTGCTGGTCACCTCCTCTTTGGCGTTCACAGCTCCTCCTGGTCAGCACCCCTGCATCGATTAGGGTTCCTGGAGCGACATGGGTTGGCTCACAGATGGGGGCAGAGCCGCGTCCCCAAGCGCCCCACAGGACAAAAGTGTCTGGGGTCTGGGCTGGGAAGACAGCTGGGGGTGACTTAAATGGCCGGGGGGCCTGGAATCCTCTGGAAACACCCGCGCTCCTCTTTCTGGTGGTTGATTCCAGCTGTCGGTCTCTCCAGTGTCTCTCCTGGTGGCTTGGGCCACACGACCTGGCAGCCTGGGTACCATGTTTTCTGCAGCACAGCTCGGGCCTCCAAAGGCCCGCACACCAAGAGAACCGGGTCGAAGCTGCGGGTCTTTTCGGACGCAGCCAAGCCAGGGAGCAGGACCAGCCCCGATCTGACGGGGCTGGGGGGACGCAGTGTAAAGTGTATCAAGCTATCTGCAAGCATCTTTTTTTTTTTTTTCAAACTACCGCACGAAGGAATTGTCACATAAGCTTCTGTCACTGCCCAAGTGGAAATTCCGGGGAGGGAGAGTCTAACTGCTGAGACGCCTGTTCCGGTGCAGAAGAATCCCCAGGAGAGTCTGTTTCAAATTCAGATCGCTGCCCGGGAAATTTGGTCTCTTCGTTCAGGGCGGGGCCGGGAAGCTCACACAATAGGCTCGGCCAGTGATTCTGAGGCAGGATCCCCCGGAGAAACTCACTTCCGAAGACATCAGAGTGAGTTTCTCCTGGTTTTTCCAAATCCTGAGTGTGAGCGGCCAAGGTCACCACTCCTGCCCTGAGTCAGAGCTGGGCGGAGAGACGGAGGGGTAGGCCCCAGGCCTGGCTGGGGAGGGGGCTGTGAACTGAGTGTGAACAAGGGGTCCCCCCGCCCCCGCAGGCATGAAATGCAAGAGGTGAGAACAGGGGGGATGCTCTCTGGTCCGGGGGCCCTGGCCTTGCCGGCTGCCTGTGCTGCGGGACCTCGACTCCGTCCCCTGGATGCCTGGGAGCCGCGAGCAGCTGGCGTCCCTGCTTTGTTTTCTGCCCCCCAGCACCGGGCCCACTTCTGCTCACAGCACACTGGCAAATCCGAGGAGTGAGCTGGAATGTGGGGCTGTGCCTCTGTCTTCTCTGCAGACCCTGGAGAGCCCACAGCTCTCTGTTTGAGTGCGCAACAGAATCAACTGGGAGCCCGCCGATCTTGCCAGCAGCAACTCCAGAGACCCAGAGACTGGCATTTTTTCCCCGAAACACTTAAAACGTCATTTGTGTGTGCCAATGTTTATGATGAATATTGCACAGGGGCAGCTGGGGGGCTCGGTTGGTTAAGCATCTGACTCTTGATTTCGGTTCAGGTCATGATCTCACCGTTTGTGGGATCGAGCCCCACGCCGGGCTCTGCACTGACAGGGTGGAGCCTGCTTGGGATTCTCTCCCTCTCTCTCTGCCCCTCCTCCACTCATGCTCTCTCTCTCTCTCTCTCTCTCTCTCTCAAATTACATAAATAAGCAAACAAATAAATATTGTACAGCAATATGTATTTAGCGTTGATATAAAATCACATTGCACGACACCAATATCAGGGTTTATTGTTGCTGTTATGCTTATTTGGAAATAATTAGAGATTCACCTGTAACGTCAGAAACGCTTCCCACACTCGTCCCTGGTCGGGTCTGTGGTCGGCCTGTGTCCTCTTCCGGTCCACAGCTTGGACGGGGTGGGTTCCTTTTTTTAGCTTTTCGCTTTTGAACAGTTTGGAACTTACAGAAGAGCTGTGTGAACGGTACCAAGAGCCCCAATGTTCACCCACGTCCCCCAGGTATGAACATCTTACCACATTTTCTTATTCTATTGTTTTGAACCATTTGAGAGTAAGTTGCAGACGCGAGCCCCGTCATCCCTTCACACTTGAGCGTGTACTTCCTGAAACAAGGACAGCCCCCGCGTGGCCCCAGCACAGCAGTCACAACCAGGACATTAATGGGGATACGACACTACCCTTCAGACACAAGCCCCAAGAGAATGTCGCGGATTGCCCCCAAAAAGTCTTCTAGAGTCCCAGAACCCAACTGGGTTTGTTGTCGTGTTTCCTTATTCTCCTTCAACTTGGAATTCAGTTCTTTCCTTGTGGCTTTGTCACTTGGGCTTGGGAAAGCTTGTGTTCTACGCTTCTGTCTGAGGGCCAGGCTCAGAGCCTGGGGATTCAGGGAGGGAGGCAGGCCAGGCAAAGTCTGTCTAGCAGACGGGCAAACCGAGGCCAGAAAACGTGGGGGCTTGCTCAGGAAAGCACAACTAGCTGAGCGTGGGGTTTCTGGGCTCACTAGCCCCTGCCCTGAGACCCTGTATGCCCTGGGACTCTGGATGTTGCTGTCCACTGCTAAGGCAACCCAGAAGGTCAGAGGACAGAAGAGTCACTTTTTCAAAATCGAATTTAGAAAGTGATACACTGAGGGCTCCTGGCCGGCTCCGTCAGTGAAATGCACAACTCTCCACCTCGGTCGGGGTCATGAGTTCAAGCTCCACGTTGGGTATAGAATTTCCTTTAAAAAAATAAATAAATAGGGGCGCCTGGGTGGCTCAGTCGGTCGAGCAGCCGACTTCGGCTCAGGTCATGATCTCACGGTCCGTGAGTTCGAGCCCCGCGTCGGGCTCTGTGCTGACAGCTCGGAGCCTGGAGCCTGTTTCAGATTCTGTGTCTCCTTCTCTCTCTGACCCTCCCCCATTCATGCTCTGTCTCTCTCTGTCCCAAAAATAAATAAACTTAAAAAAAAATTTAAATAAATAAAAATTCAAGAAAATTAAAAATGTATATGTGTTTTTTAAAAGTACTACACTGGACCACGTTCTTACACCATACACAAAAATAAACTCAAAATGGATTCAAGACTTAAA
The DNA here is from genome assembly GCF_028018385.1 of Neofelis nebulosa. Taxonomy (NCBI): domain Eukaryota; kingdom Metazoa; phylum Chordata; class Mammalia; order Carnivora; family Felidae; genus Neofelis; species Neofelis nebulosa. The sequence continues at coordinate 14,644,040 of NC_080797.1, read as the reverse complement.
TGTCAGAGTTGAAACCACAAGCCTCCTAGAAAAAACCTAGTAATTTCTCTGACTTGGGTCTTGGTGGTATTTTTTGGGTCTGTCTCCTCAGGCAAGGCTAAGGAAAGCAAAAATAAACAAATAAGGCTACACGAAAATAAAAAGATTTGCACACTGGGGCGCCTGGCCGGCTCAGCTGGTGGAACATGTGACTCTTGATCTCAGGGTCCTGAGTTCGAGCCCCACGTTGGGTGTAGAGACGACTTAAAAAAAAAAAAAAAAAACTTTCTGGGAGCACCTGGGTGGCTCATTCGGTTGAGCATCCAACTTCGGCTCAGGTCATGATCTTGTGGTTCGTGAGTTTGAGCCCCACGTTGGGATCTCTGCTGTCAGCACAGAGCCCGCTTCGGATCCTCTGTCCCCTCCCGTGATGCCCCTCCCCTGCTCACTCTCTCTCTCTCAAAAATACATAAACTTTAAAAAAACTTTCTGCACAGCAAAGGAAACCATCCACAAAACAAAAAGGTAACTTACTTAAAGGGCGAGGATATTTGCAAATGACAGATCTGACAACGAGTTAACATCCAAAATATATACACATGACTCAATATGGAAAAAAAAAACACGAATAATTAATTTAAAAATGGGCAGAGGACTTGAATAGATATTTTTCCAACGAAGGCACACAGATGGCCAACAGACACAGGAAAAGATGCTGAACCTCGCTCGTCATCGGAGAAATTCAAGTCCAAACCACAATGAGATACCACCTCACACCCGTCGGATTGACTGTTATCAAATAGACAAGAAATAGCAAGTGTTGGAGAGGATGTGGAGGAACCTCGTGCACTGTGGTAGAAACGCAAACTGGTGCAGCCACTGTGGGAGACGGCATGGAGGTTCCTGGAAAAACTGAAAATTGAAGTGATGTACGATCCATAGGGCGCCTGGGTGGCTCAGTCAGTCGAGCGCCCAACTCTTGATTTTGGCTCGGGTCGCGATCCCAGGGCGGTGGGACTGAGCCCCGCGTTGGGCTCCGTGCTGATCGTGGAACTTGCTTGGGATTCTCTCTCTCTCTCCCTCTGCCCCTCTCCCCAGCTCACATGCTCTCCCTCTCTCAAAGAAGAAAGAGGAGGAGGAGGGGGAGGAGGGAGAGGAGAAAAAGGAGAAGGAGAAGAAAAAGAAGAACTCTAACCCCCAGCAATTCCACTTCCAGGTTTTCATCCAAAGAAAACAAAAAAGCGAATTTGAAAACACCCACGCATTCCTCTCTTTGTGGTGATGTTATCTACAATAGCCAAGGTATGAAAACAACTCAAGGGTCCGTGGATAGATGAGTGGATAAAGATGGGGTGTATCCACACACACACACACACACACACACACACCGGAATATTACTCAGCCACAAAAAAAATGACGTCTTGCCATTTGCAGCATCACGGATGGAGCTAGGGAGTATAATGCCAAATGAAATAAGTCCGTCAGAGCGAGACAAATACCGTATAATTTCACCCGGAAGGGAGAAACCTGAAAAACAAAACAAAACCAAACACGGAGACAGACCCACAGAAACAGAGGGCACGCTGGCAGTCACCAGAGGGGTATGGAGAAAATAGGCGAAGGGGATGAAGAGGTATAATCTTCTAGTTACAAAGTAAATAAGACATAGGGATGGAATGAACAGCGTGGGGTATGTAGTCATTGATATTGTAACGACTTCGAGTGGTGACAGATGGGATGGTGGCCATTTCATAATGTGTACAAACGTCTCATCACCATGTCGTGCACTTGAAACGAATACGATGTTGTGTGTCAACTATCCTTCAATAACGGTTTTTACAACGGGATAAAAAGGGGCGCCTGGCTGACTCGATCGGCAGAGCGTGGGACTCTTGATCTCCGGGTCACGCGTTCAAGCCCCATAGTGGGCATAGAGCTTACTTTAAAAATGTGATAAGGGGCGCCTGGGTGGCGCAGTCGGTTAAGCGTCCGACTTCAGCCAGGTCACGATCTCGCGGTCCGTGAGTTCGAGCCCCGCGTCGGGCTCTGGGCTGATGGCTCGGAGCCTGGAGCCTGTTTCCGAGTCTGCGTCTCCCTCTCTCTCTGCCCCTCCCCCGTTCATGCTCTGTCTCTCTCTGTCCCAAAAATAAAATTAAAAACGTTGAAAAATAAATTTAAAATAAAAATGTGATAAATAAATCTGTATCTTTAGAATTGGTCTTTATATTTCATGACTGCGATCTTTCTGAAGTGTCCAGGCCAGTGATTTTGTAAAATATCCCTCAGTTCGGGTTTGTCTGATGTTTCCTCATGATTAGGTTCCATTTCTGCGCTCCCGGCAGAATCTCTCTCCTGGTGCATCATCCCACTGGGAGGCACTCGGTGTCTGTGTGTCCCCAGTGCAGGTGACGTCGGTGTTCATCACTCGGTTAAGATCGCATCTACCGAGTTCCTCCACCGTAAGGTTAATTAATTCATATTTTCAACAGTCAATAAACAATAATTAGTCAAAACTTCGTGAGGAGATATGCTGAGTCTGTGCAAATGTCCCGTTTTCGCCAGGCTTTCGCCGCCAGCAGAGACCTTGCTGTTGACTCTTGCCTGAATCGGTGATGAATCTGTGGGCTGCCCGACGCAAGTTTGCTAATTCCAGAATTCCGTCCCTGCTGTCTAGGTATCCGGTCATCTATCTGTAACACGGGTTATTTACCCCACAGATGAAGAGAGCCGTCCGTTACTGTCTCCTTCTTCCACATCTGGCAGTAGTATCTTAGACGTGTCTCCCTCTCTGTGGACGCTTCCTTCCTTTGTGGCATCTCACGGTGCCGACGCTCATCTGGAGCATTCCCTGACCCAGCCCTGGAACCCGCCATTTCTCCAAAAGGCCCTTGTCCCTTTTATTTTTTTTATTATTATTTTTTTTTCAACGTTTTTTATTTATTTTTGGGACAGAGAGAGAGCATGAACGGGGGAGGGGCAGAGAGAGAGGGAGACACAGAATCGGAAACAGGCTCCAGGCTCCGAGCCGTCGGCCCAGAGCCTGACGCGGGGCTCGAACTCACGGACCGCGAGATCGTGACCTGGCTGAAGTCGGACGCTTAACCGACTGCGCCACCCAGGCGCCCCGGCCCTTGTCCCTTTTAGAGGAGAATGGAATTTGGAAACTAAGATCTGGGCACCAGGTGTGCTCAGTGCTGCTGCGATGTCACTGCTCCTGGGCCCTGTGGGCAGACAGAGCTAAGAACCCCCCTACACACACACACACACACACACACACACACACCCTAATATCGATTTCTTTTTTTTTTAAGATTTTATTTTTAAGTAATTTCTATGCCCAATGTGGGGCTTGAACTCACGACCCCGAGATCAAGAGTTACACGCTCCACTGACTGAGCCAGCCAGGCGGCCCCCACCTCCGTCTATTTCCATATTTAAAAAGCAAGTTCATGCCAATAGGTGCTCACCTGAGCAAGGGACAGGTGGCTGTGGGCCGGACGTGGGAAACCTGTCCTCGGACGATGTCAGCTCACTCGACCTAGGCCCAGGGCAGCGCTGGCCAGTGACCCCCTGCACTGCAGCCGGCATTGAGCCCCAGGACCCAAAAGGGAACCTGTCTTGATTCTTCCAGTCTTGGTGCTGCAGTGACCTCAGGTCTCAGGTCTGGACGAGCCAGAGTGGTTCTGGGGGGTCTGCACGAGAGGCTGACTCGGTCTTTGTATGAGAGCTGAGTGGCCCTGGTGCAAAAGCTGGAAACTCTGGCTCGGGTTCCTACCTGTGAGATGACGCGGCTGCACCAGAGGGGCCATGCCCCATTGACGCTGTGTCCCCCTCCCACACTGTTCAGGCTCTGCTGTGCTATCCGGGCCATTTCGAAAACCATCCTGGGCCTAAAACTTAAAAGACACCTACCTCTATGAGCACAGGCCTGAGCCATAAAGGTGTCAGCTGCTCAGACCTTTTGGGGACTGGGGTGGGGGCAGTGCAAGGGTCAGGCAACACCCCAGAGGTTCTGCTGAGCACTGCCAGATCCTAGAGAGAACGGGGTTCTGGAACTTGCTGCCTCCTGCAGGGATGGACAGGGATCCAGGTGTTGGCAGCCTCAGGCCAGGTCTGGCATCTGGAATTCAATAGGGAATCAAACAGTGCGGGCCGCTCCCAGAGGGGGAAACTGAGGCCCAGCGAAAGATCACACACCTGCCTTATGTGCCTGCCCTGTGCACGGTTGTGTCTGAAGCCGGAGAGGCAAGGGCCTGGAGTTCGGGGAAAGACCTGGAAGGGACTGGAAGGCACGGCAGTCCTGGGAGCTGGAGGGGACTTTATCTCCCGACGCGCACGGAGGCGGGCTGCCCTCCGTGCTCACGGGTTCATTTGTTTGATGAATTTGTCATAACTTGAAAGGCCCTGGTTTATAACGCTGACTTCCTGTTCCAGTCCCTTGCCAACATAACCACAGGTAGGTTAATTGCACGTCCATCACCGGCCAGGGGCGGCAGCCAGCGGAGCCCTGCAGCCTCCTGGGTGTCCTGGCCGAGCCGGCTCCCTGCTCCCACTGCCACAGCCACCCCGCAGTCCCCCTGTGCCCCAGAGCCCTCCTTCGCCACCCCTTCCAGTGAACTGGCCCAGACGTGGCTAGAAGGGGAGACAGCACCCTCAGGGTTTGCTGGAGAAGGAGGGGTCTGGGCGGGCCTTCCCGGAGAGTCTAGGGGAACCGTCGTAGGAAAACGGGAGTGCTCTCAGCCTGGGGCGGGCCAGGCAAGGCCCTGAGCTGGATGCGTGTGCCCGCGGGTGCCACTGAGGTCTGCCGGGGGGGGGGGCTGCCACGGCCCCCGTGGTCGCGAGGAGGGCGCCAGACCCCCGGAGCGCCCCTTCACGCTATGGTCTCTATCGCTCGGACCTTCCTTTTGAAGGATTGTAGTGTCTCCCTGGGACCCTCCATGACAGGTCCCCACTAACCGGGTGCCTGACAGCAACAGGACAGCCTTCACTTACAGTTCAGGCGGCCACAAGTCCCGAACCAAGGTGTCGTCGGGGTTGAGCCCCTCCAGAGGCTCCCGGGGAAATTCTTCCTGGCCTCTTCCAGCTGCTGGTGGCCCAGGCATGTCCCCAATCTCTGCCTCCTCCTCACGGGACTTCTCCCTCCGTGTGTGTGTGTGTGTGTGTGTGTGTGTGTGTGTCTGACACATCCCTCTGCCTTTCTCTTATCACAAGGGTGCCCATCCCTGGACTTAGGGCCCAACCTAAGTCCACGATGGCCTCATGTGGAAAAGGGATGTAAGCCAGAACCAGGAGGGACCCGGGACCTGGAGCCCGGCCCCTCGTCCATGACTGCAGGTGCACGGGCCCGAGAGGGAACCGGCCCAGGCCAGTGCCCTCAGCACCCAGGCACCTGGGCGACTGGGCTGCCTTCCCAGGACACCCTGGCTGGAAGAGGCCAGAAAAGCCACAGTAAAACATTGATGTATATTTGAGCTCACATCCAGGTGCTGCAGAGACTGAGTGGGGCCGAGGGGGTGGATGGTTCAGCTATGACCAGTGTCCCGGCCAACTCCTCGGATGGCACTCGGCCCACACTCGGCCTTGGAGCCCGCAGGGTGGGGTCAGGCAGCCCCGGCCTCTGTGTGCAACCCTGGGGCCTTGGCAAGTGACCTCTCTTCTTCACCTGTAGACAGATGAGCTCCTCCTCCACTGGGGCCCCTGGGGCTGCCCACAGAGACCGATTTGGTCTGGCTGCCAGACTTCACCCAAGATTCAGCCTTGGGAAGCACAAGTGGGTGGCCAGTCCAGCCCTCTGTGCTCCCCAGCTCTGGAGGCGGCCAGGCCCACAGCAGTACCCTTACCTGCAAAGGTGTAGGGCCTGACGGAGGTGGCTGGGAGAGAAGGCAAGCCCAGGGTCCCACGCTCAGGCCCTTTCCCCCTTTTGGAAGCAGGGTCAGGCCTGGCGCTGGGACAGGAGGCTGAGGGTTGTAGGCCAAAGCCTGCTGGGGGCAGCTGAGAAGCCAGGGTCCTCCCTCCCCCAGGCTGCCCGGTGACCCCCAGGCTCACAACGGGAGAGGTGGAGGGGCAGACGGAGGGCCCTGAGGCTCTCGTGGTGGGCCGGACAACTGCCCGCTGCTGCCCTGGCGTCCCCAGAGCCCATCCTTCTGTCCTCTTGCGGCTGGGGCGGGAGGGGCCAGCCCAGGACATCACCCTCCAGGACTCCGGGTTGTTTCCCTTGCTGGGAGCAGCCAGCTCACCCCACGCATGTCCTGGGCCCCCTGATGCCCCGACCCCTTCCACCCTCCTTGTGCTTCTCCTCTGGGGTGGGGTGAGGGGCTGGGAGGCCTGGGCGTCCTGAGGGAAGCTGCTGGCCCTTCCTTGCTGTTCTGCGAGGCGAGCAATTCATTCCCACAACCACCTGGTTAGCCCAGTGTTCAGACGAGGCTCTGCAGGGTGGCGGCCACTGGGGGCCCTGCTGGCCCGGGTGGGGGGAGACACAGGGCCAGACGCGGGGAACCTGGGTCCCGGGCTGCAGCAGACCCCTGGCTCCAGGGTGGAGGCGGACGCAGGGGCAGACGCGGGGGGAGACGCGGGGTCACAGCAGACAGACCCCTGATTCCCCGCTCCTGGGGACCAAGGCTGGAATCGGGTGACAGGGTGTTTGTAAAGTGAGGCACCAGGGTCCGAGGCACAACAGGGCGGGTGCACTTAATGCCCTGAGCCCTGCACTTACACGTGGTTCAAAGAACCCATTTTATGTACATTGCACCACAGCTTTTGCAAAAGAGTAAAAATTTTAAAGAGGAGAAAAGAGCAAGGCAGCGGGAGATCTGAGACACAGAAGAGACGGAGGCTGGAGGGCGGGGTGGGGGGGGTGGGGGGGGCGAAGAACTGTCTTTCAGCCTCAGGGGCCCCAGCCCTGCCCCGCCTGGTCCGCACCCCCGGGTGTAAGGAGAGAGCACGTGACCTGGCGGGGGTGACCTGGTGGAGGTGACCTGGCGGGGACCACAGGCCACACTCGCCCCGGGGTATGAGGACGGAACACGTGCCCTGGCAGGGTCTCGCAGGAGTAAGACGGGAGGCAGGAGCCCGTCCTGTCCCTCAGGCAGTGCGAGTCCCATTGGGGCCTCCGGGAGTCCTCGCCCGCCAGGAGCGCTGGCTGTAACCAAGGAGGCGCCTGGGCACCTCGGGGCCACGGCGGGGCTCCCGGGGCACGCAGGGGCTGCTCCTCGGGGCCGGGGCCTCCCTGCAGGGTTGAGAGGTTGGGGCCGGGTGGCCAGCTCAGGCAGGGGACCCTGGGGTGGGTGGGGTTCAGCTCTGTGTGCTGGCGCTAGGCCTGAGAGGGGGAGGGGAGAGAAGCAGGGGCCCGTCCAGGCGACTGGTGGCCGCCACTGCCCAGGATGCAACGGTCGGTGCTCAGCCCTGCTCTTGGGTGACCCAGGGGGTGACGCCGGCCCGGTTTGACCTTGCTTTCCCAGGCTTCCAGGCCTGTGTCCCTCCTGCTTCTCTGGCCTGTCCCCCACTCCCAGGCCGTCCGTTGTCACTCCTGCACCGGCCTCATCCACGCCTCTGCCGGCCACGCCAGCCACGCCCGGGGACTCTGCGAGCCAGTCGGTGGCTCTCACACTGTCCAGCCTGACCTGCTGCCTCATCGCCGCCCTCCTGCCGAGCAGAGCAGAGCGCACCCTGGCCCCTGAGCCCCCCCACCCCGAAGCCTGCCTGCCCTCAGCACCCCTTCTTGGCCAAGGGCCCCCCAGCCCTCCAGGCTCAGGCCCAAGCCTGCAGTCGTGCTCCACTCTGTTCTTGCAACCCCGGGGCAAATCTCTGTGGCTCTGAGTTACAAACTTCATGAAAAATCCCGCTCCAGCCACCCTCACACCTGCAGCCTCCTCCCCTGGGCTCCATGGGGGGCCCCCAAGAGGCACCCCCCCCAGCAGCATAGGCGTCCTTCCCACACTCAGAGCTCTCCGCTGCCTCCCCTGCCGGTCTTCCCAGTGTCCCCACCAGCCCCTGGCTCCCCAGCCCCTGCCTCAGGTCTCCTCCCTCCCACCCCCACTGGCCTCCTTTTGTTCCCGGAAGCCTCAGGGCCTTGCACCTGCCAGCTCCTCTGGCTGAAATGCTCCCGACTCCCCCTAATGCACCTCATCTCCTTTATTGCTTTTCTCAAACGTCCTCTCGAGTGCCCTATCTAAAACCGCAGCACCCCCCCCCCACCCGCCCCACCAGCTTCCTGGGCTCTGCGCACACCCTTGGAGCATCTGTATAGCGGACTCATTTGGTGCGTGCTCTTGACCCCACCCCAGTCCCACTGCAGCGTAAGCTCCAATGGTCAGCTCGTGGTCCCAGCTCCCTGTGTGCACACACCAGGCCCACGCCTGGTCCCAGGTGACTGTGTGGTGGCTGAATGAGAGGGTTGGTGGTGAGGACTGCTGCATGGCAGGTGAGGTTGACCTGGGCTTGCCCTTTCCCTGGGAGCTGCCCTCACTCTCATCCGCAGCATCCTCCTCCGGAAGGTGTGCTCGGCCTCAGTAACAGGTCTGAGGTCAGGCCCCAGCCTGGGAGGTGCAGCTGGCTCTCAGGGCCGTGGGCCACCTGCTGGCCTGGCAATTCCGGGTTCTGCAGAGACTCCGTGGGGGTGGCTGTGCTCAGTGGCAGACAGAGGAAGGCCACCCTCTGGGGTGGAGAGGAGCAAGCTGGGTGGACGTTTAGAGGCCAGCCTTGGAACCTCCCTCCAGAAGCCTCCTCTGCTCCGGCCAGCGGGCAGACTCACTGAGCAGTGAGCAAAAGGCTCTGATGATTGGCACAAAAATAGTCAAACAGACCAGCGGAACAGGAGAGAGGGTCCAGAACGAGACACCCCCTCCAGCCCATCTCCGAATCAACTGGTTTATAACAAAGGCCACTCTAGCGCAGGGAGAAAGGATGGCCTAGGATGGCCTTCTCATTCAAGGTGCCATCTCAGTTGGATTTGATGGGGAAAGATGACCCTTGATCCCCACATCATAGCATATACAAAAATTAATTAAAAATGGATCACAGACCACCATGTGAAAAAGTCAAATCAAAAAACTCCTAGAATAAAAATAAGAGAATCTCTTCAAGATATTGTCACTGGCTAAGATTTCTCATATAGGACACAAAAGGCACTCACCGTGAAAGACTGGACTTCATTACATTTAAGAACATGTGCTCATCAAGATGCCATTAAAAGAGTGAAAAGGTAAAGCCACAGACAGGCGACAATATCCACTCCATACATCTGTACACCTTTTTTTTTCATAAAGATTTTATTTTTAAGCCAATCTCTGTATCCAACGTGGGGCTCAAACTTACAACCCCGAGATCACGAGTCGCATGCTTTATTGACTGAGCCAGCCAGGTGCCCCCACACAACTCTATGTAGTGGTAGATAGATAGATAGATAGAGAGGAACCCAACGAAAACTTCATGTCCGGACCATATAAAGAGTGCCCACAAAACCATTAAAAAAAAAAAAAAAGACAAACAGGCCATTTTTGAATTGGGTAAAACACTTGAACAGGTACTTCACAGACCTCTAGGACACCCAGATGGCCAGTACGCAGGTGTAAAATTGGTCAGCCTCATTGATCATCAGGGAGACAAACATTTAAACCACAATGAGATACCGCTTCACATCCAGCAGGAAGGCTAAAACGAGAAGTCAAGTGCCAGCAAGGCTGTGGGACATTGGGAGCCTCACTCCCAGTGGGGTGAAGGCTGGCGTGCCCCCACTGAAAGCTGCCTGGCAATCTCTACCAATCCCCACGCCAGAGCTGGGACCCAGTAATTGCACTCTTAGGGATCTACCTGTGATTAGTTTTATGTGTCCATGTGCCTGGGCCATGGGCTGCCCAGACATATAGTCAAACATCATCCTAGCGTGTCGTGAGGGTGATTTCGGATGGGGTTAACGTCTAAAGCCACAGACTGCCCTCCCTACTCTGTGTGGGCTCATCCAATGAGTTAGCGGGCGAGGAGGACAAAGAGGGGCCCCCTCCAGAAAGTGAGAGAATTCCCTCCTGTCCAGCTACCCGAGCTGCAGCAGCCATTTTTTCCTGCCTTAGCACTCACACCAAAACATCAGCTTTTCCCGGGTTTCCAGCAGCAGGTGCACATCTGTGCACTTGTCAGCCTCACAGTCACGTGGGCAATTCCTTACACGAAATCTCTCTATTCCGTGGCGCACTGTGTCGGTGTCCCGTGGCTGCTGTGACAAAGGACCACGGACTGGCTGGTTTAAAACAACACAAGTGTACCTCTCACAGTTCAAGAGGCCAGACGTCTGAGAGGAAGGTATCCGCAGCTCCGGTCCCTCTGTTCGTGACTCCCTCCTGGCTTCCGGGCGGCTGTGACAATCCTCATCACCCCTTGCTGTGGTCACATGACTCTGATCTCCACCTCCATCGCCCTGTGGCCTTTCCTGTGTCTCTGTGTCTCTCTTCAGCCTGCCCCATTCTAATGAGGACATCTGTCTTGGGGTTTAGGGCCCACCCTAATCAGGGTAGTCTCATCTCAGGATCACTAACTAATTACATCTTTTCCTAAAATAACGGCACACTCACAGGATCCGGTTCACGCACCCTTCAGTGGGCCACATACTCAGCAAGCCCCAAACTGGAAACGACCCAAACACCCATCAGTAGGAGAACTGGAGGGACAAACGGTGGTTTCTTCCTGTGATGCCATATCACTGGGCCAGAAGGAGGAAGTATTGACACGTGCAACCACAAGAGAGGAGTCTCACAGAAGCAGCGTGGACTGAAGGAAGCCAGACACCGAGATTAAGGAAGAAACAAAGCAAATCCACGCGCTACGAGGGGAAGTTAAAAACTGCAAGGTCGGGGCGCCTGGGTGGCGCCGTCGGTTAAGCGTCCGACTTCAGCCAGGTCACGATCTCGCGGTCCGTGAGTTCGAGCCCCGCGTCGGGCTCTGGGCTGATGGCTCGGAGCCTGGAGCCTGTTTCCCATTCTGTGTCTCCCTCTCTCTCTGGCCCTCCCCCGTTCATGCTCGGTCTCTCTCTGTCCCAAAAATAAAAATAAAAAAAACGTTGAAAAAAAAAAAAAAAATTTAAAAACTGCAAGGTCCCCGTGGGGCACCTGGGCGGCTCTGTTGGTTGAGCCTCTGGCTTCGGCTCAGGTCATGATCTCGCGGCTCGTGGGTTCCAGCCCTGTGTCGGGCTCTGTGCTGACAGCTCGGAGCCTGGAACCTGCTTCCGATTCTGTGTCCCCCTCTCTCTCTGCCCCTTTCCTGCTCATGCGCTGTCTCTCTCTCTCTGTCAAAAATTTAAAAAAACATTAAAAATTAAAAAATATACACCAGGAAGACCCTGAGGTCACCCCACAGGGTGGGACTTGTTCTGTCCTCACCCAGTGCACCTTAGTGTACATGTGCTGTCCCCTGATTAAGACAGGACCCCTCCCCCCAGACCTCAGGCTGGGGGGATGCCTGCTGGGCAAGGGTACCCACCTTCGGGTCTGGGGAAGCATGGGGACGTGGGTGCTGTCAGGGCTTGGGGGGCATCGGTGACGCTATTTGAAGCTTGGCCTCAGACACCTCCCTCTACCTCTCTGAACAGTAGTTTCCCCAACTGTCAAATGCGTGAGGACCTGCCGGCCGCACGGGTGTGTAAGGAGTTCTCAGCCCTCACCCCCTCCGCTCCAGGGGGAAACCTGGCTCCGGGGTGAGGGGCCAGGGCCAGGTCAAGGCAGGAGGCCAGAACCAGCGTTTACAGACGCTCCTGCACTGGTGTGCCCACACGTATGAAAGTGTGTGCTCGTATGTGCACGGGCGTCAATGTATTCATTGGAAATCTGCGTTGGGGAAGGGGAGACGGAGGCCTTGGCGATCACGAAGGCTTAAATTCTGTGTGTGTGTGGCTCACAGTGTTACTGCGGACGGCCCTCCTCTGCGAGATGCGTCAGGGGACAGCAGACCTTCTCCAGAGAGAAAATCAGTGGCCGCTCAAACCCAGTTCGAAGTGCCCCGGATTCCAAACTAGTGATCTCCAAAATCAATCAGGCATCACTATGACCTAGACCTCTCTGCCCACCTGTCCCAGCGGGTCTTGGGATCCTGGTCCTTTCCTGACCGGCTGGTGGCTGCTCCCCAACAGCACATGCTCCCTCCATCGCGGCTCTGCCCGGAAAGGAGCCCGCACCCTCACCCGCCACCCAAGATCGGAGGAGCTGCCTGTGGCCAGGGACAGCATGGGGGTTGGTGTCATGGGACTGTCAAAACCAATGACCACAAACCGGAGGCTTAACGTAGCGGAAATGTATTCTCCCAGCTCTGGGGGCGAGAGGTCCAAAATCCAGGTGTGGCAGGGCCTCACCCCCTCGGAAAGCGCCAGGGGCACGTCTTTCCCATCTTTTCTGGCTTCTGGGGGCCCCATGAGTTCCTCGGCATGTGGCCGCATCCCTGCAGTCCTGGCCTCTGTCGTCACACGGCCTCCCTGAATCTCCCTCTGCCTCTCTCTTAAAGGGACACGTGTCGTTGGGCTTAGGGCCCACCCTAATGCAGAATGACCTCATCTCGAGGTCTCTATCTCAGTTGCATCTGCAAAGACTCTTTTTCCAAACAAGTTCACTTTCATAGGATCCTGGTGGATTTGGCTTGTGGGGGCTACCATTGTGCACGGACACTTGCCCCCAGGCTTCTCCGTTGTCACTTGGGACCACCTCACCGTCTGCCTCTCAAGTCCCCACCTACAGAACGTCCTCCCCGCGATTGTGGGGGACGTGACCTGCCCGGCTCAACCAGCAATACGTGGCACACCTGGGTTTGGGCCCGGGTCTCCTGAGACCAAGGAGGCACACGTCAGCTTGGCGGTGGTGGTCCTGGAGCCCTTGGTGAACCAAAGCAGGTGCAGGTGGGCTGGAGAGAGCTTGCAGGAGGTGAAGGGTCTCGTCCCAAGCCATGGGAGACTTGGGCCCCACAAATGCTAGGCAGCCCCTTAGAAACAGGAGGAAAAGGGACCTCGGAAGTGCCCCCAACAGGCTCCATTTCTGGGGTCCAGGTCACAGGATGGGCCTGTGGGTGTCTGGTGTGGTGTGGGCCCTGGGTGTGGCCTTGCATGGTGTGTGACAGGGGACGGGGCACTGGTGTGGGTGCACAGCGGGCTGCAGGTGGCCTAGGCTGCCAGAGACACGTGGGGCTCAGGGGGCCGACTTCCTCTCCGCACGGTTGGCCGGGGCCTGTCTCAGCCTCTGTCCCGGAGTGGCGCAGAATGGCTGGAGATGAGGCCAGGGAACCTTCGTGACACTGATATGCCACTCAAACCTTTGACCTTTGTATCTCGGGTTTATATAATGCGAAACACCCAACAGGAGGAAGAAGCAGGCACTGGCCTCTGCCTGGCCCCCTACCTGTCCTCTTGACCTTGGAGCCGGGCCTCACCCTTCTCTCCCAGGCACCCCCACCTCTGGCTCAGCCCCTTCCCCACCAACCCCAAGCCCGGCCTTGCCTCCACGCCCCAAGAGGCCTTTCCAAGTGAGGAAATCACCCAGCACCTGAGCCCAAGTACAGACAAGCCCACCTGCCCGGCCCTACCTCCGTCTGAGGACAAGGGGAGCTGTGTGCTTCGCGGCCACCGGGGACGGAGAGCTGGGCTCAGCCAAGGACGGGGGCATCTGTCCCTGCCGAAATGCTCCACAGAGGCCCCTCTGAGGTTGCTCATCAGAACCCAAACCCTGCGTGTCTCTGGGTTTTCAGGGCTGGAGCTCCGACTGAGGTGAATGGCCTGGGTCCAGATACTGGCTCCCCCTTCCCGCCTGAGTGGCCTTGGCCGGGAATGGGGGTCACCCGCCGGCTAAGGTTTGGCACTCAGGAAAGCTCCATTCTCCCTCCTGGTCAGCGGTGATGGCTGGTGCCCCTCGGCCTAGCTGGCAGCCATGCCCATTTCTCTTCCTCCCCACCCCCCACTGCAGATTCCTGTTTTCACTCTGTTGGGGGGGGGGTCTCTCCTGCCCCCTCCCGGGGGCCCCAGGACTCCGGGCATCCCCTCCGGGCACCTGTGCGAAGCCAGAGATTCCCTGCAACCAAACTCTCACCCAGCAGCTCCGCTGAAAATCCTCCCACACCCCCACACCCAGCCACCCTCAAGGGGCCTCCGGCCCATGGCCCTTGATCCTGGAGAGGGGGCAGGGCAGACCCACCGACAGCCCACAAAGCAATCACTGTGGTGAAAACAGGGGCAGGCTGGGTGAGGGGCTCCAGCCCCTCTGCCTACCTCAGCCGGGAGCCCTCTGCAGGCAGGGTGGGGCCACAGCACTGGCAGGGGGTGCAGGGGGCCCAGGGATCCCACTGGGGATCCAGAAGGAAGTGAGCTCACCCTCGCCCACACCTGAGGCATCAGGAGGGCCCACACACGGGTGTGTCTGCAGCAGAGGACCCTGACCCCTGGGTGAGCCTTTCCCAAGGCCCTCGACGGGGTGCGGGAGGCTGGCTCAGCCCTGGAGGACTGGGCCCCCTATGCCCCGCCGTCGTGGGGTACCCGGCGCCTTCAGCCTTGGCCGTGGGCCTCCCACGAGCAGGGGTCTGACTGCCCAGGGCTCACTTTACTGTGGGTGTTCAGGACACAAATGCCCAGTCACCGGTCACATCCCAGCTTTGGGGAAGTGGGAAGGGCTTCTGGGGGCTGGTCTGCGTCCCCCCTGGACTCTGTGCACTGAGGGACCAGAGCCGGAGCAGGCCACATCTGCCCTGGGTCCAGCCGGTGGTCTCCACGGGGCCTGGGGGTGGTGGGTGCAGGGCAAACTGAGGCTCCCCAGGGCGCACAAACCATCAGGGAGCCTGTGGGGCAGGGATGGGGCGGAGAGGCTCCGCAGAACCGCGAGCACCCAGCGGGGGCGGTGAATTCACAGGGCGGCCAGGAGAGGGAGCAGGGTGTCCCAGGGCTTCCCAAGAGCGTGGCGAGGGGGCCGGGATCTCTGGGCCTGGACGTGTGTTGGGGGGTAATGTTGATTATCTCGGTTTTCCGTGATTACAAAATGAATACATTTCAAAAGAGAAATTTGAGGAATTTAGGAAGAGAAGAGCCTCCCCAAGGCTGCCTGCGCAGGGGGAGGAGAGAGGCGGCAGGTGGTATGGCCTGGACCGGGGACACAGCGGCCCTGGGCGCTCCAGTGCCCCTATTGTCCAAGTCGCTGGGCCTTCGCCACCCGGCCTTTTACTAAGGGAGAACAATGCAAACTCACAGGGAAGACCCCATTTCCTAGCCCAGACCCCCAATTCGAGGCCTGCGAATCACCCTC
This sequence comes from Neofelis nebulosa, assembly GCF_028018385.1. NCBI lineage: Eukaryota > Metazoa > Chordata > Mammalia > Carnivora > Felidae > Neofelis > Neofelis nebulosa. The sequence continues at coordinate 14,628,809 of NC_080797.1, read as the reverse complement.
ACCTACCACCTCCCCACCTCAGTCTGCCCTTCCCTCCTCCGGGAAGCCCCTCCTGACGGACTCCCACCCGAACTTCCTCTGAAGTCACCACAAGGTCCTTGGGTTTCCAGCCAAGGATGTTTGGACTCTTCTCCCCGCTGAGGTTGGGTCGCCTGGGTCTCCCCATGGTGGGGGCTGAGATCTGGCAGGGCTGAGGGATGCCCATGTGGGACCCTCTCTGCATGACCAAGAGCTGTCCAAAAGTAAGGTGCATGCCAGAGCCAGGCCAGGGCTGGGGCGCCATCGGGTTGGGCTTCTATTCCCAGAGGGGCCTGACTCAGGAAGGGGATTCTGTGGGGAAGGCTGAGTCTGTCTCAGAGTTACGTCCACCTGGATCCCCTCACCCAGGGCCACCCTCTCATCTTCCCCAATGGCCGCGGCCGTTTAAATCTAGAAAAAATTGGGTTTAACAACCCTGTTTTGAAGCTTGGACACTGACACCAATTTTTACCCTTCTCCTGCAAGCCCCCGGCCCCCAAGCACAGAGCTGGGGGAAAACCATGCATCCGACACCCACTCAAGGGTTAACTGAGGCCAAAAGCAGCCACTGTTGTTCCGAGGCGCCCCCAGCCCTGATCCCTGGTCCCGTGGTGAGCACGGGAGTGTGGGTGCGGACAAAGCTGTGTTCATCCAGCCCTGGGTTTGATGATAGCCGCACAAGGACCCCATTCTCTGGCGTCTCCAGCTGTGTCCCCTCCCCCAGTGAGCCTGACACCCCGGGGAGGGCCCCCAAGGGCACAGGCTCAGCTGCTGGGGCTCTGGCGAAATTCACAAGGGGCCTGCGCTGGGGAGCTGGCTCTGCCTGAACAGAGCAGACAGCTGCGAGTCGGCCCATCACGTCTTCCGCGGGAAACCGCCTGCGTTTTTACAACTGATTTTTGAACCTAAAAGTGGAGGTTCATATCCAGCCTGTTAAACATAATCTTATTGGTTTCAGTCCAATGTGACCTTTTGGAATCTGGCTTCCAGATTCTTGCCATATATTAGCAGGTCTTCCCAGCTGTGGAGATGTTGACCTGCCTTGCTGAGTCTTGCTTCCAGTGACTCGGAAAAACAGGCCAGGCTGGCAGCGCCTGCAGAGGGGGCTTCCCAGGGAAAATGGGGCCCCGGTGGCGTCCTTGTGGGGGCTGTGGCCCACAACGTGGCGTCGTGAGACCCATGTTTTTCTGCTGTTCATCAAGAAGCATAAAGGGCTTGCACAGTCTGCCACGTCCAAGAGCCTCGGGGCTGCTCGGGACCCACAGATCAGTCAATCTGGTTTTGCAGAGTCTGGGGCCCAGATATGCAGCCCTTGGGTGAGAACAGACCAAGTATTTACTGCCCGGGTGGCAGTTTGCTCATCTGTAAAATGGGCATGATCATCATGCCATCTGTGTCCCAGGCGGTCCAGAGGACGAAATGAGTGTCTAGGACACCACCTGGAACCCAGATGTCCATGTTCTCATTGAGGCCACAGAGGCCGACCAGTGGAGTGGCCCGAAAGGCTTGCCCTCTGGATCCTGGTCTGAGCTCCCAGCCAGGAGTGTGTCCATCCCCTGGGGCTGCCCCTCATTGGCCAGAGGGCAGCTCAGTTAGGTTGCCAGGTTGCCCCACTTGTGTGTGTGTGTGTGTGTGTGTGTGTGTGGGTTTGTTCTCTCTTGAGCACGTGGCCCTTCTTTTCTGCAACTCATTCTCCTTCTGAGAAGCACACCCCCTCACCGTCACTTGTTCAAAGCCGGATCCTTGGCCCCAGCTGTGTACCCCAGCAGGACCAGGCATCTACTGAGCCCCGGCCTCCTGCAGGCCTCCAGCGGCGGAATTTCGCCCCTGGGCTGGAGAAGGGGATGGGGGGGGGGGGGGGAACAGCGCCCCGCGCCCCCTGGCGTGACCTTCTCCGCACGGACAAAGGCCGGCAGGGCGGGCGGCGCCTTTAAGGACGCAGCGCGGCGGGGTCGGTGCCAGGAGGCGCCGGGCGCGCCCCGGGGGAGCAGCGCCGGCAGAGGGGAGCGGAGGGGAGCGGAGGGGAGCGGAGGGGAGCGGAGGGGAGCGGGCGCTCGCCCGCGGCCAGCCCCGCAGCCACCCCAGGCGCGCCCCGCGTGGTCACTTGCCCTTTTCCCACTTACTCGGGCGGGGGCTGGGCTCTGCGCGGTGGGGGCGGGGAGCTCCTCGCCGCACGGGGGGGCCCCCCGGAGTTGGGGAGCCGAGCGAAGGCCAGGGGCGCGTCGGACCGGGGTGCGAAATGCGGCGGAGAGTCGGAGGGCCGCCGGGGGTCGCGGCGACGGTCTGGGTGCTCCCCTCCTCCCCCCCCGCCCGCCGCCGACCGGGCAGAGCTCGGGAGGGAGCTCCGGGCGCGGGGCCCCCGGAGCGCACCAACTCTCGGCGACCCCTCCCCGCGTCCCGTCCCGCAGCCCCCTCCTCGAAAAGCGAGTAGAGCCGGCGTGGAGGGTAGAGATTAGATTCCGCTCTTCTCCCATCAATTTTCCGTTTAATGTCACCGGGCCCCATTGTGGGAGAGGGAAGCACGTCACCCAGGCCATAAATTTGCGATTATGGCGCCTCCAGCCGCCTCCCCGCTCCCGGGACCGGGCGGGCTCCGGAGAGCAGGTCGGGACGGCGCCGCGGCCGCTCCCGGAGCGGGGATCCGGGGCGGGACCCCGGCCCGAGCCGCCCCGAAGCCGCCGTGCGGTACGTGCACTTCTCCCGACGCGGGCCGCTGCGCCCCGCGCCCCGCCGCCCACCCCGCGGCTCCTTCCAGAGGGCTTTTGTTTCCAGCGCGGAGGTCGGGGCTTCGCTCGGCTCCCACCCGCCTCGGGCGGAGGCTCTTTGCCTCATAATGCCCGCTACTAAAAAATACTTGTGCAAAGAAAATCCATTTCGGTGGAAAGAAAACTCCCTGATTTGCGCCTGCGCTTCCACGGGGCAGAGCGGGCACCGGCCGCCGGGCTCTGAGTCCGCGTGTGGACACCGACCCTGCCCGCGGGCCCGCGGGGGCAGAGGCCGGGCCGGCAGCGACTCGCTCCAGAAGGCCCCGGCGGAAGTGGCCGTCGGGCGCCGGCGGCGCAGCGCTGACCCCAGGTCAGCCTCCTCTGCCCATCCTGGCTTGCCCTGTCTGACTAGGGAGTTTTCGGGGGAGTCTCCCTTTGGGACCCTTTCCCGGAAGCTTCCCGCCCCCAGTGACCACCTGCAGCCGATACTGATGCATCATGAATTGGGACGGAATATATGGTTGTGCAGGCCAAAAAACCACAAAAAAAACAACGGATCTATTGAATGATTTTTAATTAAATGGGTCTACTGCCCTGTTAACAAAAGAGGCGGTGGGCGGGCGTGCTCAGATCAGGCCCCAGTGGTGGTCCTGTGGCTGCGCCTTGGCCAGCCCCACTGCTTGCCTCCGAGCACCGAAGGGGAAAGGGCTTTGCCACAGGCCCCGGCTGCTCTATGGGAACTTTGAAGGGAATTAATTTATTTCTGGTCCATATACGCTGCAGGTAAACAGGCCAGCACAAGAAAGAGGGGAGCGGGCGGATCTGGTGCCTTCCCAGCCCTGGTTTCTAACCAGAGGCAGCCCAGGGAGGGAGCCTCCAGCCTCGGGCATCTGGCTGGGAGAAATGTCCCAATGGCCTCTGGACAGGGGGTGTGGGCTGTGGCTCAGCCCGGGTGTAAGAGGAAGTTGGTGAGGTGGGCCCACCGCAGACCGCTGGGTCTGGGGTGTGAGTGTGGAGCTTGGCCAGCAACAACTTTACAGCAGGAAGAGAACAGGAGGGCTGGGCGTGTGACCTTGCCAGACTGAGCCGTCCAGGCCTTCGTTTTTTTGTGTCACAAGCCAGTGTGAATAGGCCGTAGGCAGGGTCTTTCCCAGAGCCCGGTGCTGGGGCAGAGGTAGGAAGGGGGGACTAGCAGCGGCTGCGGCTTTTCCACCTTTGGGAATGTGAAGAAACCCAGCAGGGAAGCTTGCTTTGAGGTACCGTCCACCCTGGAGCCTAGGATGGGAGGGGGCAGGTGCCATTCCCCCCCTATATCTCAGGGCCCTTCCCTCCTGCCTGAGCTCTGTAACTGGTGCTCCGAGGAACTTTGTTGGACTTGAGTTCGGCGTGGGGGCTGATGGGCTGCCGCCCTGAAGATGGGGTCAGCCTGGCCCCAGACTCCTCCTCTGGGTTTTACTACTGACCTTGCCGGCCCGTTGCGGCTCTGCCTGGGCCAGCTGGATTTTATCAGAGGAAACCCTGACACCCCGGCCTGTACCCCTGTCTTGAGAGACTAAGAGAAAAATTACCAGGTGTACCCACAACTGCAAAGAAAAGACCCCCCCCCCCCCATTCAGGAAACAGCCAGGGCTGCCCAGTTGTGGTCTGACCTAAAGGCGGGAACCAATCGAGTTCTGCTGAGTGGTTTGACCTAAAGGCGGGAACCAATCAAGTTCTGCTGAGTGTTCAAATTTAAATGTCAACCAATAACAGCTCTGTAACCGCGAAAAATCCCTAACTTCCCCATAACTTGCTTGTGCCTGTCTATAAAAGAAGCTGTAAGATCCTCGCTCGGGACCTCTTAGCGTCACCGGTAACGAGTGCGCGGAGGTCCGGGTTTGAACCTGCAATAAACGACCCTTGCCGCTTGGCTTTGACTCTGGACTCTGGTGGTTTGTTCTTGGGGGTCTTTCGAATTTGGGCATATCATTTGGGGGCTCGTCCGGGATACCCCCAAGCCCACCAGACCCCAAGTCAACGGGTCGTCCCTGAAGCCGATCAGTAAGTGAGCCGGCTCTGTCCGTTTCTGTCTGTATATCGTCTGTTCGTTTCTGGCTCTCTCCCGCGCGGGATCTGTATCGGGGACTGACACGGCCCTGGCAGACGCGCTATAGGGCAGTCGGTCGGGACCAGTAGAAGACGTCCTCTGGTACCTGTCTGGGGCACCATTTTGGCCCATCGGAGCTTTTCTGTTCGGGTTACGACACCCGAAACGCGCTAGCGACCTATGTTTCGTGTTCTCTATTCTATAACCTTTAAGTGTTGAACCCCCTTCTCTTTCACAGGTGACCTGGCCTGGCGCAACCAGAAATCCTCATAATTTTACTGTTTCTCCTTTTTAATCCTTTTCTCCACCTCCAGGATACAGATGGGCCAATCTCAAAGCACTCCTCTTTCTCTCCTCGTTGCTAACTTCAGGGATGTTAGAACCAGAGGACAGAATTTGAGTCTAGACATCCGGAGGGGAAAATTAATAACCCTCTGCCGCTCCGAATGGCCAACCTTCGGCGTTGGATGGCCAACCGAAGGAACTTTCTGCCTCCCTATAATTGCTAAGGTGAAGTCAAAGATTTTTCTACCGCGTCGCGAGGGACACCTGGATCAGATTCCCTACATTCTAGTATGGCAAGATTTGGTGGAAAATCCACCCCCTTGGTTGGCCCCCTTCCTGTCCTCAGGAACGTGTAAGGTCCTTGCCATGCGGACTGCAGATCCCCCAAAACCAAAGACGTCATCCGCGCCCTTGTATCCCATATTGCCTGATAGTCAGGACCTACTATCCCTAGACCCTCCACCCTATCATCCCCCGCCCCTCGTACCCCAGGCCCTACCAGCACCAGCCGCCCCACCAGCCGCCCCGCTAGTTGCCCCCCTAGAGGAACCGGGAAGACGGGAAGCGGCAGCTGCGCCGGAACCAGGAGGACGGGAGGCTATAGCTGCGTCGGGCCCCATTGAAAACGAAACCGACCGCGAGGGGCCAGCCGGCCGAACCCGCGGGCGCACCCAGCGTGAGCCAAACCCTCGCCTCCCCGACTCCACTGTGGCCCTACCCCTGCGGGAAATAGGACCCCCCGATGAAACAGGCAACCCCCGACTCCAGCATTGGCCCTTTTCCACCAGTGACCTTTACAACTGGAAAACACAGAACGCTCGATTCTCTGATAACCCTAGAGACCTAATAGCTCTTTTAGACAGTGTCGTGTTCACCCACCAGCCCACCTGGGACGACTGTCAGCAGCTCCTCCGCATCCTGTTCGCTACAGAGGAGCGAGAGAGGATCCAATTAGAAGCAAGAAAGCTGGTTCCCGGAGACGACGGTCAGCCGACATCTAACCCTGACCTCATTAATGCGGCTTTTCCCCTAACCAGACCTCCACAGGACGAATGGGACTACAACACAGCAGAAGGTAGAGGAAGGCTACTCATTTATCGCCAGGCTCTGATGGCGGGTCTCCGGGCTGCAGCTTGCAAGCCCACCAATTTGGCTAAGGTATATTCGGTCGTACAGGGAAAGACAGAGAGTCTAGCTGCTTACTTAGAGAGACTAATGGAAGGCTTTATTTTTTTTTATTTTTTTTTTTTTTAATTTTTTTTTTTCAACGTTTTTTATTTATTTTTGGGACAGAGAGAGACATAGCATGAACGGGGGAGGGGCAGAGAGAGAGGGAGACACAGAATCGGAAACAGGCTCCAGGCTCTGAGCCATCAGCCCAGAGCCTGACGCGGGGCTCGAACTCACGGACCGCGAGATCGTGACCTGGCTGAAGTCGGATGCTTAACCGACTGCGCCACCCAGGCGCCCCAAATGGAAGGCTTTAGACAGTTTACCCCCATGGATCCAGAAGTCCCTGAGAACCAGGCTGCTGTCGTTATGTCCTTTGGAAATCAAGTAGCTCCTGACATTAAGAAAAAACTCCAAAGGCTAGAGGATTTAGAAGGTAAACAGATCCAGGATCTGCTCCGTATAGCACAACGGGTCTACAACAACAGGGACGCCCCAGAAGAGAGACAGATCAAGGCCACAGAGAAAATGACTAAAGTCCTGGCCGCTATAGTCCAGAAAGAATAGCCACCTCCAGAAGGCACTCAAACAACACGCCCTCCCAGGCGGCACTTAGATAAAGATCAATGTGCCTATTGTAAAGAAAAAGGCCATTGGGCACCGAGAATTCCCCAAAAAGAAACAACCCCACCCCAGCCAAGGACAATGGCAGCCTAAAACAGCCCCCATACTGTTTACCCAAGATACAGAATAGGGAGGACGGGGTTCGGATCCCCTCCCCGAACCTACGGTAACATTGCAAGTGGGGGGGACCACGGTCCAGTTCCTAGTTGATACCGGGGCACAGCACTCAGTTCTGGTCAAGCCCCATGGAAAAGTATCTGAAAAATCTTCCTGGGTACAAGGAGCCACCAGAAAAAAAAAAATACCCCTGGACAACTCAGAGGACTGTGGACTTGGGAACTGGGAAGGTAACCCACTCCTTCCTGGTCATTCCCGGCAGCCCCTGCCCCCTGTTGGGGAGGGATTTGCTTACCGAAATGGGGGCCCAAATTCATTTCCAACCGGGAGGACCCACAGTGACTGACTTTCACAACCAACACATATCTATGCTCACTGTGAGACTAGAAGATGAATACAGGCTCCATCAGAAACCCACTCCTCTGGATCAGGGCACCGAATCCTGGCTTCAACGCTTCCCAGACGCGTGGGCAGAAACGGGTGGTATAGGGCTAGCAAAACATCGCCCAGCCCTATTTATAGAGGTCAAGCCCGGGACGGACCCCGTCCGCGTGCGCCAATACCCTATGCCCGTGGAAGCCAAAAATGGCATCACACCGCATATCCGCCGCTTCCTTGACCTTGGGGTCCTATGCACCTGCCACTCAGCATGGAATACCCCCCTGCTGCCCGTGCGCAAACCCAACAGCGGGGAATACAGACCAGTGCAGGACCTGAGAGAAGTCAATAAGCGGGTAGTGGACATACATCCAACCGTTCCTAACCCCGATACTCTCTTGAGCGCCCTCAGCCCAGAAAAACAATGGTATACTGTTCTGGATCTAAAAGATGCTTTTTTCAGCCTACCACTAGCGCCTAAAAGTCAAGAGCTATTTGCATTCGAGTGGACAGATCCAGACAGAGGCATAAATGGCCAACTCACTTGGACCGGACTGCCACAAGGATTCAAAAACTCTCCGACCCTGTTCGACGAGGCTCTACACGAAGATTTAAGTGAGTACAGACAACAACACCCTAATATAACTCTCCTGCAGTATGTTGATGATCTCTTAATAGCTGCCGAGATGCCCGAAGCCTGCATCCAGGGAACCGAAGGTCTCCTGCGAACTCTGGGAACCTTAGGCTACCGCGCCTCAGCAAAGAAGGCTCAGATCTGCAAGTCAGAGGTAACTTACCTGGGTTACTTACTGAAAGGGGGGCAACGCTGGCTAACGGATGCCCGGAAGGAGACCGTCCTTCGTATTCCCAGACCGCAGACACCATGACAGGTGAGGGAATTCCTGGGGTCGGCTGGGTTCTGCAGAGTATGGATACCAGGGTTTGCTGAATTAGCAAAGCCTTTATACCAGGCAGCAAAAGATCAACAGCCCTTTAGTTGGACGGAAGAAGCCGAACAGGGCTTCCAACAAATTAAAATTGCTCTGCTATCAGCACCTGCCCTGGGACTCCCCGATGTCTCCAAACCCTTCCACCTATATGTAGATGAAAACTGGGGCATAGCCAAGGTGGTGCTAACCCAGCATTTGGGCCCTTGGCACAGGCCAGTAGCCTATCTGTCTAAAAAGCTAGATCCAGTGGCCGCCGGATGGCCACCCTGTCCCCGGATGATTGCAGCCACTGCCCTAATGGTAAAGGACGCTGATAAGCTGACCATGGGCCAAGAGCTACAAGTCACCACCCCGCATGCCATCGAGGGCATCCTCAAGCAGCCGCCCGACCGATGGCTGAGCAATGCCCGACTCACTCATTACCAGGGACTGCTGCTGAACCCCCTCAGGGTGATCTTCACCCCCCAGAAGGCCCTGAACCCGGCATCACTGCTGCCAGACCCAGACATGGGAACCCCACTCCATGACTGCGCCGACATACTGGCTCAAGTTTATGGGGTCCGGGAGGACTTGAAGGACCAACCATTGTCGGATGCGGACGCCATCTGGTTCACCGACGGAAGCAGCTTCGTTCACCAAGGACAAAGGTATGCGGGGGCGGCCGTGACCTCAGAGACCGAAGTGGTGTGGGCAGAAGCCCTACCCCCCGGAACCTCGGCCCAGAAGGCTGAGCTAATAGCCTTAACCCAGGCCCTAAAGTTAGGAAGAGATCGCAAGCTAACCGTGTACGCTGATAGCCGATATGCCTTCGCCACCGCTCATGTACATGGGGCGATATACAGAGAACGGGGGCTCCTCACATCTGAAGGAAAAGACATCAAAAATAAAGAAGAGATTCTAGCCCTGCTAGCAGCCTTATGGGAACCCAAAAAGCTAGCGACTGTGCATTGCCCAGGACATCAGAAGACAACCGACCCAGTTTCCCGGGGCAACAATTTGGCCGATCAGACTGCAAAAACCATAGCTCGGCCCCCAGCGCAATCGCTGACCCTACAGCTGCCAGACCCCGGACCCCGGGAATTGCCCCCCAGCCCTGAGTATTCAGAAAGCGACATTCAATGGATGAGTAAACTTCCTATGACCCGAATCAAAGATGGCTGGTGGAGAGACTCCAAAAGCAGCATTATACTCCCAGATAAACTAGGATGGCAAGTTCTAGAGAGGATCCATCGCAGCACCCACTTAGGTTCCCGGCGAATGTTGGACTTACTGAGGCAGACTGGACTAAAAATCAGAAATGTCTCTGATGAGGTCGATCAAGTAGTCGCTAAATGTACAGTGTGCCAACTCAACAATGCGAGTAGCCATCCTCAGACAACAGGGGTAAGACAAAGAGGGAGCAGACCGGGGACCTATTGGGAAGCAGATTTCACTGAGGTAAAACCAGGAAAATACGGATATAAGTATTTGCTAGTTTCTGTAGATACCTTTTCAGGATGGACCGAAGCCTTTCCAAGCAAGAATGAAACGGCGCAGATTGTAGCCAAAAAGATCCTGGAAGAAATCCTGCCCAGGTATGGTTTTCCAGTAATGATAGGGTCAGACAATGGACCTGCATTCGTCTCTAAGGTAAGTCAGGGACTGGCTTCCACACTTGGGGCTGATTGGAAACTACAGTGTGCATACCGACCCCAAAGCTCAGGACAGGCAGAGAGAACGAACAGAACCTTAAAGGAGACCCTAACCAAATTGACCATGGAGACTGGCGCTAACTGGGTGGTCCTTCTCCCCTATGCTCTGTTCAGGGTGCGTAATTCCCCGTACAAACTGGGACTCACACCCTATGAAATAATGCATGGTAGACCACCCCCACCATCCCTAACCTAAAAGATAACCTTGTCAAAGCTGAGAACGATAATAGTCTTGAATTCTTGTTCTCCCTACAAGCCTTGCAGAGGGTCCATGAAGATGTAGGGCCCAAATTAAGAGAACTTTATGAGACTGGACCCCCGCCTATTCCTCATCGATTCCGCCCCGGGGATTGGGTCCTCGTCAAACGTCATCGGCAGGGGACTCTGGAACCCAGGTGGAGAGGACCCTTCCAAGTCATCCTGACAACGCCTACTGCCATCAAAGTAGACGGAATCGCCACCTGGATCCATTTCACCCACGCGAAACCGGTGGACCCGTTCTCAGACCTCATCGGACCCTCAAAGACAACCTGGACTGTTGACCGGACTAAGGACAATCCTTTAAAATTGACCCTACGCCGCCAACGGACTGAGCCGTAATTATGGTACTTGCCCTCCTCTTGATTGTTCTGCAAATTCTGTCTGTACGTCCAAACCCCCACAACCTCTATAATTTGACATGGGAAATTACTAACTTAGAGACTCACGAAATGTACAAGAAAACCCAAGGAACTGCCCCATGAAATACTTGGTGGCCAGATGTATATTTCAATTTAGAAAAAGTTAGTCCATTAGAAGAAATGGAGGGTAGATGGAGGCAACCGCAAAGGAGGGTATCAATAAGCAGAAATGGATTTTACGCATGTCCGGGATTTAGGACGGGGGCGATGAGGTGCACATGTGGAGGGATCGAAACCCTCTACTGCGCAGCCTGGAGTTGTGTCCACCAATGATGGGGAATGGAAGTGGGAAGCAAAACCCCAATTTATTGCAATGTCCTATGTCCAACCATGTACCCGCACCAGGTATGATGAGAACTGTAACCTTATTCGTATAAGATTTACAGAGGAAGGAAAAAAGGACAGGCGGTGGGTCTCAGGACTCACTTGGGGACTCTACTTATATCAATATCCCCTCTTTGGGACTGCCATTCAAATAAAATTAAAACCCTCCCCTCTTGTACAACCAGGGGGGCCAAATCAGGTATTAGGAAAAAAAACCAATAAGCCTATCCCCGGGCAGATCTCCACTACTCCCTCCAGCAGGACCCCCATCCTTACCCCAGGAGTAAAAACACAAGCTATCCAAGAAAATCAGAACCCAGAAGGCGTAGACTCCCTATGGAAATTACTAACAGCAGCGTATGACGCCTTAAACCGGTCGGACCCTGAGGCGACAAGGGCCTGCTGGTTATGTTATGATATAAAACCCCCCTTCTACAAAGCCATAGGTCTGGCTGCCCCTTTTTCACAATCAGGAGAAGGGTCACCAGCAGCTTGCAAATGGAATCGAAAGAGCCCCGGCCTCACACTGCAAGCAGTCACTGGCAATGGGACTTGTATAGGAAAAGTCCCCTCTAGCCATATCCAGCTTTGTGCCCCAACTAATTACTTTATAAATGAGTCTAAATGGATAATTCCAGCCCCTGACGGTTGGTGGGTTTGTTCTAAGACAAGTCTCACCCCATGTGTTAGCAGGGATGTCTTTAATTCGTCAACAGAATATTCTGTCATGGTATTAGTGTTTCCAAAAGTTATTTACCACCAAGAAAATGTTGTATATGATCTGTGACAGAAGGGACGGAGGCAAGAGAGTCGATGAGAACAAAATGGGAACCCTTTACGGCAGTAACCTTGGCCACCTTATTTGGCCTCGGTACCATAGGGGCAGGAACAGGGATCTCATCACTAGCCATCCAGCACCGGGGGTTCAACAGCCTGATGGCAGCCGTTGATGAAGATATAGCCAGACTTGAGGACTCAATCTCACACCTTGAAAAATCTCTGACTTCCCTTTCTGAAGTAGTCCTACAGAACCGAAGGGGGCTAGATCTAGTCTTCCTCCAACAAGGAGGTTTATGTGCAGCCTTAAGAGAAGAATGTTGTTTTTATGCTGACCACACCGGAGTAGTCCGAGAGTCCATGGCTAAAGTTAGAGAAGGCCTGGCCAAATGGAGGCATGAGCGAGAACAACAAGGCTGGTTTGAGTCTTGGTTCAATCAGTCCCCATGGCTAGCCACCCTTTCTGCTCTAGCTGGGCCCCTTATACTCCTCCTTCTCCTCCTCATCTTCGGGCCTTATATTATTTTTTTTTTTAAACGTTTTATTTATTTTTGAGACAGAGAGAGACAGAGCATGAACGGGGGAGGGGCAGAGAGAGAGGGAGACACAGAATCGGAAGCAGGCTCCAGGCTCTGAGCCATCAGCCCAGAGCCCGACGCGGAGCTCGAACCCACGGACCGTGAGATCGTGACCTGAGCTGAAGTCAGACGCTTAACCAACTGAGCCACCCAGGCGCCCCTCGGGCCTTATATTATTAATAAACTAGTTGCCTTTATCAAAGACCGAGTTAACACGATCCAACTGATGGTCCTTAGGACCCAATACCAACCCGTCATTACCGAAACATTTGAGTCAGACACATAAGATCCAAGATTGGCTCTTAAGGCACCAAAGGGGGGAATGAGAGACTAAGAGAAAAATTACCAGGTGTACCCACAACTGCAAAGAAAAGACCCCCCCCCCCCTCGCCGTTCCCGGAACCAGCCAGGCCGTGCCCGGTTGTGGTCTGACCTAAAGGCGGGAACCAATCAAGTTCTGCTGAGTGGTTTAAAAAAAGGCGGGAACCAATCAAGTTCTGCTGAGTGTTCAAATTTAAATGTCAACCAATAACAGCTCTGTAACCGCGAAAAATCCCTAACTTCCCCATAACTTGCTTGTGCCTGTCTATAAAAGAAGCTGTAAGATCCTCGCTCGGGACCTCTTAGCGTCACCGGTAACGAGTGTGCGGAGGTCCGGGTTCGAACCTGCAATAAACGACCCTTGCCACTTGGCTTTGACTCTGGACTCTGGTGGATTGTTCTTGGGGGTCTTTCGAATTTGGGCATATCAGTCTGAGGGCCCTCCCACCAGTGTGAGACCAGGCCCCCGGGAAGTCCGGCCCCAGAGACCCTGTCCAGACATACCCTGACAGCGACATGTGTAAACACACCCAAACACAGCCGTGAAGGAGGGCTTGTAGCAGCTGCTTACTGGGCACTTCCTCTAGCTGGTCTGGGAGGCCTGGTCTGGGAGGAGGCAGGTGTCCTTCCAGGGAGCGTGTACAGCCAGCCTCCGGCGTCTGTGACGGTGTGTGTGCCTGGAAGCGGCACGTAGCTGACCCCTCGCTAGGCCCCAGCAGAGTTTCTGTCCCCCAGCAGGACGTGTCCAGCCACTAAGCCACTGGCCTCCCTTCCCATGGGGCTGTGCTCTGTTCATCAGTAGGGTCTTTCCTCACAGGAAGGGCCAGCTGGCCTTTAGGGGAGGGCAGACTTGCACACACACTATTCATTCCTTTACAGACTTCCTGGGGGTTCCCCTGCCTTTTTCCAGCTTGTATGAGATAGTGGCCGGGGTGGGGGTGGGTGGGCGGGGAGGGCAGCAGGCAGTGGGGGGCAATGAGGGGCTCCATCTCCTCTGGGGGGGTCCCAGGCCTCTCCCCAGCCCCTTCATCCTCCTTATCAGGCCACCAGTCATGTTCCCACTAATAAAACATCTCGGGGGAGGGGAAGCTGGCTGATGGGACGCTCCTGCCCTTTTATGAAAATCACTTCAATTTAACCCAGATGGGTCTCCTGTTACCCTCACACAAGCAGCACCCTGAATTATACTTTACGTGTGAACACACTGGGTTATATTTAGCCACAAATTACGACTCTTGTGTTTAACAAGCACCTTCCCTGCGCCGAGGGGGCCGGGCAGCCTCCTGACCTGCTCGGACCAACCAGCAACAGATTTAACCCCCCAGGAGGGAGGGGCCCTGGGAAGGCCTGCTCACCCAACTTCAAAGTCTGGCTCCCCAGCAGCTCTTGCTGCCTTTTGAAACTCCCAGCCACATCCCCAGGTCTGTCTGGGAGCCTGTCTGTGGCCTGCGGGGGTCAGCTGCGCCTGGGAGGTGGGGGAGGTTTCTGAGTGAGCAGGGCCCTGGCTCAGGAGCTGGGATCTGGGAGGGATTCGGCCCAGGGCACAGAGCCTGGTGACGCTGGAGGAAGACTTCCTGGGGGAGGCGTGGCGGGGGACCCTCCCAGCCAGACCTGGCCCCAACCACTCTTGTTTCTGTGTCTGCTGCCTGTCTCCTGTCACCAGGCCCATTGTGACTGGAGGCACTGTTTTCTGCGGGAACAGCATCCTTCTCTGGGGGACGGGAGTCCTGGGGATTTTCATCTTTCTCTCCCCTCCAAAGTGGGCTGCCCCAACAAAGCAGAAGCCCCGGAAGCTGAAGATGTGGCAGCTAAGGCCACCCTCCAGTCCAGGCACAAATTCCCGGTGCAGCACCTTGGAGTGGACCTCCTGGGGTCCCACCCACAGCCAGGGAGCACCTGGGAAGGCAGGGATCCAGGCTACTCTGGGGAGTGCTTAGTGAGGGAGCCACATTTGGGGGCTTCTCAGGTGGGCTGGATGGGCTGCCCTTCCCCCCACACCCCTGCTCCCTCCAGCACACCCTCCCACGCCCCCCCTACCCCCCCCCCCCCCCCCCCCCCCCCCCCGCGTAACTGGTGGAAGACCTCCTTCTGGAAGATGGTGTTGGGGCCCAGCCCTGCTTCCTGGAGGCTTCAGTGGTGCCTGGGGAGCTCCTCCAGCTAAGGCGCTTCTGGGAACAGGCCTGATTTTTTTTTTACACCCCTCATGTACTGTCCTTGGAAAGAGAGTGGATGTGCACCGCTCTCCCGCTGAGGGAGGGTAGGGGGTGCTGGGTCAGCTCACCCTTCTTCCCCCTCATGCCCAGTGCAAACCTGTGGATACAGGGCCCCCCCTTCAGGCGGGCCTGCTTGCCTGCCCTCTGGACCTGGCCCCCTGAGCCTGGCAGGGGGTGGGGGCGAATTAAGAGTCAATTTTTGTCAAGAAATTATTCCTAATTTGCCCTCTGACTAATGGCCCTGGGAACAATGGAGAGACACCCGGCACACAATTACGGAGCGCGCAGCTCTCTCTCTGCTGTTCTCTGGCCCAAGTAGGCATTTATTTGGAGCAGGGACTAATTCACAATTTTATGTAACTCACCCGACACCCCCACACCCTTGTGTTAAAAAAATGATTATTTCATGATTTCAGGCAGAGCAGGATCGTGGTCTTTTGGGAGCTGGGAGCACTGTAGATGGAACTCCATGGCTGGGGACAGGCTGGGGGGGATGTGTCAGGGGCCCCCAGGCTGCGTGGGGCAAGGCAGGTTCTCCAGAACGCTGGGCCACGTGTAAACATGGGCTGCTGTGTGAGATGAAGCGTGTGCACGTATGTTTCGTGCACATGGGAGTGTAACGTGCTGCGTGGTGCTCAAGGGTGTGCCTGAGTGTGATGTACGCACACGTGTGTGTGAGACGTACGCGTGTGCACAGGAGCGGTGTGTGCGCGGGAGTGTAGTGTGGATGTAAGTGTGCTGAGAGAGCACGCCCAGGTGTCAGAGAACAGCTGGCTTCTCGGGCATCTGTTTACCTTCTTCCCAGGCCAGAGGGCAAGCCAGGAGGGGTGTCTGGCAGGAGAGGCATGTGGACGCAGGGCTTCCTGCAGGGAGGAAGCAAGCGGAGCTGAAGGATGCCTCTGGCAGTGGTCCAGGCTGGGGCCAGGCCCACAGGCGGCCAGGGTGTGGGGGTCCCTTCCCTTGGGAAACCGCAGGCGGCTGCAGAGCCCTGGACACCCCGGCTCAACCTGGCCTCCCATCAGGACCCCCTCGTTTCTCGCGTCTGCCCTCTCCCTGGGTCTCTCCCGCCCTAGTGGAAGGCGAGTCCTCAGATCCCTACACCATGTTTCTCTAAAATTAAAAACATTTGTTGGCTCTGGGCAGCAGGGAGAGTGAAAAGGAAACCGGAGGTTTCCTCGTTGCTGATAGTGCTTCCAGCCAAACATGCCCCGGCCCGAGCCTCACGGGGGAACACGGGCAGCTTATTTTGGTGGTACTTGGGGAGCTGCCTGGAGGCCCGGTGCCAGACCCTGCCGCATCCAGCAGGCCTATCGGCAACTATTTGCTGTAACAACTGTTTTGAAACAGCATTGGGGGGGGGGGTGCGGAGAGCCCACTAGATTTGTTTTAAGTGATGCTGGGGGAAGTAGGAGGGGGTGGGGTTGGGGGAGCCATAGCTAGGCAGGGAAGAGTGAGGCCTAAGCACATCCAAGGCCTCTAGGCCCTCCCCAGGCCTGCCGCCTATCTCTGGATGCAAGTCAGCAGGGGCAGGGGACAGCACTGGGGATGGGGGTCCTGAAAGCCAATTCTCACCCCCTGAATTAGTAATCTGGGGAACGCCAGCTGCAACCCGCAAGGGCAGGGAGGTCCCGGAATGATACAGTTCTCTGCAGTCTGAAGCAGCCTGCAGGCCTCCCTCCAGTACCGCTAGGGTGGGGCCCATCAGCCAGGCTCCAGGACCTTCAGACAATCTTCTGCCCTAGGAGGTGGGGAGCAGAGAATGGGGATTTCCCAGCGGGTGCCTTTCTGCGCAAACTGCGGGATCCTGGAGACTGGAGGCCCCTATGTCTCGCCCACAGGCGGTCAGAGGCCAGGAGTCCCCTCCTGGCCCATGGGCATCGGGCGGCGGGCGCAGCTCTGGGAACTCAGAGAAACTCTAGGGATTCCGCCGGTCGCCAAGGTGTTCTTTCCCTTGGATGGAGAATCTTTTTCTTATATGTATTTTGCTCACATATATATTTCATTTCAAACGGAACTTTAAAACTCAATCTTACATTAAAAAAAAGAAGGTTTCTGGGCCGGGAAACAACTCATTGGAGAATGTCAGCAATGGGGTACTCCGCTACCAAACCAGAATAGGCAACGTGCTGTCAGCTAGGGGCGCTTTGCCGGGGGTCTAGACTTCAAAGTCCCGGCTGGAGAGCTGTGCCGAGGGGCTGCGGGAAGCTGGTGAGGGTCCCAGGGCTCACGGACCGAGCAGCCTCCGCGCACCAGGCCACCGGGGCCAGGGACGCAGTGTGAGCCCGGCGCGCTCCGGGACGGCGCGGCAAGCCGCTTCCAGCCCGAGCTCCGGCCTCGCCTGGCCCTGCAAGGGGTTCCGGAGCCCAGGCTGGAGGCCGTCCCCGCCGACCCACCTCTAGGTGAGAGCGATTTCTCCCCAACCGGGCCGGCTTTCCTGGATGTGCGTGGGAAGCGGGGGGCCTCCGCACGCACCCGTAGGGGCGGGACCCAGAGGAAGTCCGTCTCCCCAACACATGTCGGGGCCGTCACTGCGACTCCATCCTCCAGAAGCCACGGGCCGAGCCCGGTGGTCCGCGTCAGCCACCCCCTACCCCGATGGTCGCGCCAAGCCCGAGGGCCCCCCCCCCCCGCCCCCCCGGGTCCGCAACGGGGACCTAATTCAATCGCCCACGGCCTAATGAATAGCCGCGCGCTAATCGGATCTCCAGGCGCTGTATGGATTTATGCAAGCTGCCTCTCCTCCCGCGGTTGCCGCGCGCCGCCTGGGGTCGTTTCCGAAGGCGTCGGCCTCGGGACTGGCCAGAGGCTCCGGCAGCTGGGGTTTTATCTCTGCCGCTGTGTCGGGGCATCGTCGGAGCCTCAGCTCGGGACCGCGCGCCCTGTCCCGCGCTCGCGGTGTCCCGGTGCTTACCTGCCAGCCCCGGGCTCTCCGGAGCCGCCCCGCCGGCCACGCCGCCCGAAGCGGGCGCCCAATCCCGGAGCCCCCGCCCGCCGCCCAAGCCCCCACCCCAGGTCAGAGATGCCCGCGGGGGAAGGCCGGCCCGGGCCGTGCGCCTGCTTCCCCTTTCTCTCCGGATTCCTTTGATCCGCAGGCTCTGCGGCGCACCTCGGCTCCCGGGCTGCTGGGGTCGGCCCGTGGGGGTCCTGGAAACTGTCCCCAGCTTATCTCCTTTCATCAAGCGGCCTTGGGCGCCTTGAAACCGCGGAGCCAGTAATTGCTTTTTTCAGGAGGCCCTGTGCGGACTGGACAACAGCCAATCAGCGCCTTGTTTACACTCGGTGATTGACAGCCTGCTGGCAACGTGCCAGCCAATCCCGGCGGTCCCGCGGGAGCGGGCGGGGGGGGGGGGGGCGGGAAAAGGAAGGAGACAACAGAAGGCCTCAGGCTTAACCCCTTCGTGTCCCTATTGGAATGAGCCGGTGGAGAATTTCTGATGCGTGTGCATGAGTTTGTTAGCATCTAGTTTAAATATCCTTTTTTTGTGTCTCCCAGAGGGGGAGGCAGAGATTCACAAGGAGAAAGAGGAGTAAATATGTATCCATCACTACTAAAACATCACCTTGACTCCCCGGGAATAAATAAATAGCATGTTGTTGGGAAATCAAATTCTAACAGAAATATTTGTTTGGAGAATATTTTTAAAAGTGCTTTAAATCCAATAACGATAATTGTTCAGTGGCTCTTATTAATTGTGGGGAGAATTTAGTTGATATGCAGGAGACTGGCTTTGAGAAATGCAAGGTTTTCGCATTGTGCATTATCAAGGTGAACATACTTTAAAAATCTAGTTACAGCTGAAGAAAAGGGCAATCTTTGTCTCAGCTATGAATTCCGGATTTTCATTTTGATCGGTGCTCCGTTGCAAAGTATGGCCAAGGGAGATAAAAATGAGAGCTGGTAGATAGATAGCCGGAGATGCAGGACCATGTCCCTGAGGTCCGATCCGCAGGGCAAGGGACAGGAGGGGACCAGGCAGGTGACTCTGGGGCTTGCGCTGCCCTGGCCTCGGGAGTGCAGGCATTCCCGAGGTCGGTGCGACCAGGCCAAGGTCCGGATGGTGGAAGGACCAGGCAACCCGAGAAGGCTTCTACGCTTGGAGCTCGGGCCTACTTGTGCGGGGTCCAGCCACCTGCCAGACATCCCAGGTATTAAAAAAAAAAAAAAAAAAAAAAATCTGCTTTAACGGGTGGTGTTGTTTCTTTCTCCCGGCCTCTGTTGCACCAGAAGCCAAACGTTAGACCTGCTGGATTAATTTTAAAAAAAGAAAGAAAGAAAGAAAGAAAAAAGAACGAAAGAAAAGGAAAAGAAGAAGAGAAAAGAAAAGGAAAAGAAAAGAAAAGAAAAGAAAAGAAAAGAAAAGAAAAGAAAAGAAAAGAAAAGAAAAGAAAAGAAAAAAGAAAAAGCCTCCCCCTATGCGCGGACACGCGCTCCCACTCGCCCTTGCTCCCTCTCCCGCCCTGCGCCACCACATTCCCATTCAACAGCAACGATCTGCGCAGAGGAGCTGCGCAGTCGCCGGGCTTGAATTAGGCGCCATCGGGCTCAGTAGTAGCCCTGCTGCTCCCTGATTGGCAGCTCTCTGGCCCCGCGCCAGCCTATTGGGAGGCCTGTTTACGCCGAATGAGTGGCACGAGCTCCCGGCCGCGGAGGGCTGCGCGGCCAATCAGCGCGCCGGCTGCTCGGGGCTGAGTGGCACGAGCTTATTAGTATGCAGGGCCCGTGGCTCGCCGCGCCGGGCTGCAGGTTTGAGAGCCGCTCTGGATGGGCTCGCTAGAGTCGTTGTGGTGGAAGCGGTGCATTTACAGTGCAACAGTCAGCACATTGAAAATACCAATAGGAATACAAAACAAAGTCACATTTACTGATTTAATTGTATTGCATTCAATTGTATCCAGGAAACAACCTCCAGTAAGTAACTGAAATTGCTTTCATTTTTTTTGTTTTTGTATTTTTATTATTATTTTATTTTTTATTTTGGCTTTGGGGATTTACATTTTTTTCTTTTTAGCAAGAGAAATTCAGGGTTGTGATGTTAAGAAATATATATCTTCCCTTTTTAAAATTCCGTTATAATGTGGAGTAGGTTTTTTTTTTTTTTAAGATGGTCTAAATAGGAGAGCGATTTTTTTTTTCCTCTGAAAAATCTTATCGATCGGTTTAAAATTCCCCCCGTAATGCGTCCTTGCTTTGCTCTGAGCGCTTGTTGTCTCGATCGACACCCAGCATTAAAAATAAATAATCGCGACAGGACAGGGACAGCCAGGCTGCGTCCAGCGCGAACCGCGCGGGCGGCTCCGGGCGGACCGTCGGCGAGGACCCCCGGACGCCGCCAACGAGCGCCGAGCTCCGGCTGCACCACGAACGAACCCCGATTGTTTGCCCCCCCATCTCGCTCCCTCCCCCGAGCAGCCCCGGGTCGGCCCCGCCCGGCCGCTCGGCGGCGCTGGGAACGGGCCGGCTTGGGGTGGCCTAGGCGGCCCGGGCCGCTGACCGGAGGGGCTTTCCGGCCGCCGGCTGGGTGCGGGCGAGGGGCCGGGGCGGGGAGGGGTAACGCGAGTTCTTCGGGTTTCGCTTTCCAGAGCCTAATTCATTGCAGAACATTTCAGAAATTCTTTTCCTGGGGGGTGGGGGGCGCTGAGGATGGATGAGGGGGGCAACGAGGCCGGCGCAGCGGGGCGTTTTCACCGCGCGCGTTCCGGGCAGCGCGCGGGGCTCGGGCCACGGCCAGCGAGGCGGGGTCTGCGGGCGAGTGCGCCCCGGGCCGCGGGCTCTAGTGCGGCCGGGCCCTCGGTCCTCTCCCGGGGGGGCGGGCGCGGCCGTTTCGCAGGGAGCGGGTTCTGCGGCGGCGCCCGAGCAGTCCGCGCCCCGGTGTGCCCCTGGCCCCAGCCCAGCCTGCAGGCCCCACGGCGCGCGCGCGCGCGCGCTGGGAGACGGGCGCCGGGGGAGGCGCACGGGAATGGGTGCTTTTAACCGGGGGGCGGCCGAAGCGACGGTGGGATTTTTAGTCCTTTAGTTACAACCAAAGCAAACCTAAAGGAGCCCCGCATTCAGGAGAGCGTGAGCCACGCAAAGCGGGGACGGTGGCTCTGGGGACCGAGCCCCGCCAGCCCAGGGAGGAGCCGAGCGTTCCGAGGTTCGGTTCTTTCCAAAATGCCCTTGTCATCGTTTCTCCGGCCGGCGCGGGGTCCCCTGTTCTCCGCCGCTTTCCCTCCCATTTCCTTCCTTAGACCGGCCAGGCCTGTGGCTGCTGTGCTGTCCTCTGCTTCGGCCTCTCGAGCAGCTGGGGGGAGGGGGCTTGGAGCCCTGGGACTGGCGGGTGACGGCACGGGGCCTTCGGGCCCTAGCTGCGGCGGCCGCGCCTCCCCGCCCCGCTCCCTCCTCGGCCTGGGTTCCGCAGGCCGCGGAAGCCGCTCGCTGGCGGCCGAGGAGGCGCTGCGCGGCCTCTCCTCCGGAGCAAAGGACACAAAGAAAAGTCCCTCCAATCTAGTAAGAATCTCAGTGGCACGGACGGGCGACGATAATTCACCCCCAGTCTGCGTAAAAAAAACTGGCGGGCTGGTGAACCCGCGATCCGCCGGCCAGGGGTGGAAGGTTAAAACTGCTGCTGGCAGCCGAGCCCGCGTCCCGAGAATCGCGAGCAGCTCGCGCTTTCTCGGCAGTTCTGAAATCTCGTACTGGAAAAAAAGAAACCCCCACAAAACAAAAGCATAGCACACACGACTCCCCGGAGGCCGCCGGGAAGCCTCGCACCCCCGCGGGCGCAGCCGCGGGCCCTCGGCGCCTTTGAAGCTGCAGGTTCCCGACCTCCCTCCCCTCCTTCTCTCCCTTTGTCGCTCCCCAGGCCCCCCCCCCCCCAACCCTGGCCCGGGCCGCCCCTCCCCTGACCCCGGCGCGGGCAGCCTCCTCGCCGGCGCTGCCCTGGCCCTGGCGGCTTGGCGCTCGCTTTGCAGGCCCGAGCGGCGGCGAGTCGAGTTATTTGTTAGACCGGGGGAGAGAGCTGGCGATCCCTAGAGGCGAGGGAACCCCAAACCTCTTTGTATGAAGTTGAGAGACAAAGAGAATTCTTTGTCCAGGTCCCGTTTATTTACAATGCAAAAGTTCTCCGAATAAATATTAAAAAAGCTTATCAGCTGAGCAAATATGTATTCACTTAATACATTATGTTTTCGGTTATAGATTAAATCAAACACCAAATAGTCTGCAAATAAGACGTTGTAGAACTCGTAGCATTAAATATAGCAATTTAAAATGGTATTCACGAGATGGAAAACATCTTATTCACCCTCTCCTCACGGTGGGATGGCTAAAAAAAACCCCAAACAAACCAGGTTTCCTGCAGGGTTCACAATTAACATTGAGCCTACCCATCTCCCTTTTGTTGGAGGTGATAAAGAACATTAAAACAATGCAGGTTTAGGAGGCTAAGAGCGATATGCAGGGTGAGAGAGCTGCACACGCTCACTCACAGTGGTGCAGTTTTGTCCCTGGCTCTGTGGCTCCACGCTCAGCCCCGCAGTGCACTCCCTTGGTTGGGTGGGGGTGGAAAAGAAGGGAGGTGGGGGGTGTTTCTAAGTGTCCCTGCCGGGAGGTGGAAACCCATAACTGAGTCCCAGGGTCTGCTGGGGCCTCAGCCGGGACGAAGGGTGCACGGGGGCTGGCTGACTTTCCTCGCCCAGAGGGCCCAGCTGGCCGCCACAGACCCTGCTTGCCCCGGGCTGCCGGCCACCGGGAGACCCGGGGCAGGCGCTGCAGGGAGAAATTCTATGGCCGATGTGGGGCGTAAAGAGAAAACAATTTCTGACTCTCAAAGCACCCCCCCCCCCCTAAAGTCCCCAGTCCGCAGAGGCAGATCCTGGGCGAATTTGATTGGGGGGCGGGGTAATTGTTCCAGCCTCACTGGGAAGCTCCCGGCTCGGGGACAGCAGGCCGGGCACTGCGGCGTGGCCGCCCAGGTGACACCGGCAGCGGACGCAGACTCCTGGGACTCTGGGGAGCTGGCCCGGGGTCCCCGGCCCAGGGTCCCCGCTTGGTGCTGGGGACGGGGGCCTCGTCCTGTTGAGGAGGGAGGGCGGAGGGTTCTAAAGAATGGGCCGAAAGACGCATGGGGGGATGGGAGAAGGGGAGAAAAGGAAGGTTATAAAAAAAAAAAAAAGTCTTGAGTTACAATCAATAAAATTACTCGCTTAATTAGCATGGTTATTCGGTTAAGCGGAATGTAGTAAAAGCTGGACCTCGGAATGACGGGGGAGAGGAAAAAGGCGAGCGTGGACCTCGGGCCTTTTCCTCCGAGACACCTCTGGGCAGCGGGGGAGGGGAGAGGGTGTGCGTGTGAGTGAGTGAGTGTGTGTGTGTGTGTGTGTGTGCGTGTGCGTGATGGCTTCGCAGATTTGGGTTTTTATCACCCAGCGGAGCCAGCAGCCTTTTGCCGCGGCGCCCTCGCCGCAGGGACCCGCGGGGACGCGGAGGGGAAGCGGCGAGCGCTGCAGCCGGGTTCCCCCAGGCTCCTCGGGGCCGAGCGTGGCCGGGACGGTGCGTGTGCGCGCGGGGACCGGGCGGTCCGGGGGCCCCGGCGCGCGCGTGAGCGGCGGGACACGAGCCGCGTGCCCCGGGCCCGGCCCGGCCGCGGCTCCGGCCGGCGGGCGGGGCGAGGACCCCCAGGCGAGCCGAGCCCCCCGAGTCACCGAGTCTCTTGTGCTTGCCTCCGCAGACTATGGACCCGCACGGCGGCCGCCGGCTCGGCGCGCGGCCGCCCGCCGAGGAGCCCAGTCCGCCGGCGTGCTGACCGGCCCGCCACCCCGCCGGTGACCCCGGACGCCGCCTCCTCCGCGCCGCCCGCGCGCCGCCCGCGCGCCGAGCCGCCCCCGGGCCCCGGCCGCGCTGCTCCCCGGAGGCGGCGGCGGGCCGGGGCCGGGGCCGGGGCCCGGCATGGATGGCCGCGACTTCGCGCCGCCGCCGCCGCCGCATCTGCTGTCGGAGCGCGGGAGCCTGGGCCACCGCAGCGCCGCCGCCGCCGCCGCCGCCGCCGCGCGCCTTGCCCCCGCCGGGCCCGCCGCGCAGCCCCCGGCGCACTTCCAGCCCGGAAAGTACTTCCCGTCGCCGCTGCCCATGGCTTCGCACACAGGTCAGTGCCGGCCCGGGCGGGCGCGGGAGAGGAGGCCCGGCCGCGAGGTGGGCGCGGGCCTGGGGGACCGGGCGCGCGCCCCCTCCGCGGCTCGGAGCGCTTGCGGAGCAGCCTTCGGTTTCATTTCCCTGCACGGGCACCGGTGGCGGGCCCCGAGCGGGGCCCCCCGAGCCGGATCATCGCGGTTTAGAGCGGCCTTCCCCGGGGTCTCCGGGGTCTCGGAGGGGCAGCCCCGGAGCCGGCTAAAAATAAAGCCTTTCCCCTCCTGCCCCCCTCCCCCACCCGTTCCTGCAGAAGAACTAAATTCCGCGGAAACCTCATTTCTGCATTCTGCATTCACATCCTTAAGACATTCTGGGGCCGGGACAACGAGGCACTTTCTGCGGGAACAAAACGGCTGTTGTGACTGGGGGGCGGGGTGGGGGGGCGCCGCGGCCTGGCGGATTAGGGCGGTGTGCGCGCGGGGTGAGCGTTAATAGGGACTGCCGGTGTAAGACGAGCAAATCCTGTTTCTATATAAAGCCTTGAAGTGTCAGGGTGAGAATGGGTTTGCAGGGGCTGCGTGTGCTTTCACAAGTGCCTCTGGTATCCTGCTAAAGCCGGACAAAGCGTGGCCAGAGCGCGGCCCAGGCTGGCGGCCCGCGGCCCTGGGGGAGGGCAGCGCCGGGCGCCGGCCGGGCTGGGGGTGGCGCGGGACTGCCTCCGTATTTCGGTGCAGGCGAGTTCGCAGCGAATTTGCTCCAAGAGGAGGGAACTGTGGCTGCCCGGCGTTCCTGTCCTCTCGGATCCCCTTCCGGAGAGGGCTGGTCCTTGGCAGGGCTGACCCAGGCCTCCGGAGCCACCCTAACCCTCCTGAGGTGGCTTTGATATTACTGTTGAGCAAGGTCAGGGGAGAAGCAGAGCCGGGCAGCCAGTAGCCGAGGGGCAGCTCCCTCTAGGAGACCCGGGGGTCACTGGCCAGCCGCCACAGAGTTTGCAGGAATGGTTTGGGGCTTGGTGTGGGGGCCTGCTGGTCACCCTTGAAGGCTGGCTTGCTTTTGTTTACAGTCTGTTCTAAACATCAGAAATGTTGTTTGCCGCTTTTTTTTGTTTGTCAATTTGGCAGTAACAGTTATTATTGCTAGCTTGATGAACTGTGAATACTAATAAAATTATATCTGCTTTAATGGGATTACAATTAGCGTGTGGATTAAAACGGATGGAAGAGTCGAGCTAGAAGGGAAAAAGTCAGAAGGGAGGGCAGTCAGAAAGGAAAACATAAATTTCCTAAAAAGAAAAAATATGAAAATTGCTTAATTACTAATGGGCTTTTAGCATTTACAACATGAAGAGATTCGGAAAGTTAGACGAAGGCAGGGAGTGGAGGGGCTGGGCTCCCGTGCCCTCCTGGAATCAGCCCCGTGCCGTTTCCTGCCCCAGCGCGAGCCTTCGGCAAGGCTGCCCTTTTTTTCTCTTCCTCGCTGTTTCCTCTTTCTATCCATTTCTTTTTTCCCTCTCCAGATTTATAACTCAAAAGAGGAAAAGTACTTGCTTGGGAAATGGGTGATTTAAAAATATCCGGCCAGGCTGTCCCTGAAGTTAAGTGTCCCTCCTGCCCCTGCTTTGGAGGTGCTGCCCACCCGGCTCAGCCCACACTGGGGGGCTGCGGCCCAGGGCTCACGGTGGCAGCAGGGACAGCACACCCCCCCACTAGCCCCTTCTCCAGGCTGCTGGCTTGCAGCCCCTGCTGAGGGTGGGAAGGCCGAGCCTGCAGGCTGGGGGATGGGGAGAGAGCAGCTGTACTCACCCCCCCTCCCCCCCCATATGCCAGGCCCACTAGCCTAGCAAGGTAGTAGCATCACAGAAAAAAACAAGGGTCTGGAAGGGCCCCTGACACTGAGGCTTCCCCAGGGCTATCCCACTCTGGGGAGGCACAGCCAGGTGGGATTCCCCGTCAGTTCAGGTCACGGCTGCGTCTTCTGTCCCCACTCATCCGCCCACAGCCTAGCCAGGTCCTGGTCAGCCACCATGTCCCTTTTCTGCTGTTTTTGCTAGATGGAGGCACCGCCAAGTCAGGTGGGAATGCGGTCGGGGTGGCCCGAACCATTGTCTTGCTCTTTTCAAGTTTGACCACGTGGTTCTTGGAGCAGAGGCCATGCTGGGTTTGGGAGATACTGGGTGGGCGCTGGCCGGGTGTGTGTCCTTGACCTAGACCCAGCCCGCCTCCCCATACGCAGGGTGCTCTAGAGGGCGCTGGAGGTCCCCAGGGCACCCTCAGACGGGGGGCTGAAGGGCCACGTGTTCCCTGTTCCTGGAGGCCATTTCCACCCCCCTGGGGGACCAGAGAGACCTATTGTGCTTGGAGGTGTGCGACCCATTAGTGACAGAAAGGCTGGCCGAGCGGGCATCCAGCAAGAAACATCTGCTGCTGAAAGCCTTTTGAAATTGCTGAAAGCCAGAATATTGTATTGGTTTTTAAAATTTAGCTACATCAATTTTTTTTTTTAAAGGAATTGTACACCAGATCACTTTGCTCTGGTCTGTATCTATATATGATCTAGTTTAGAAAGAAAAAAGTATAATTAAGTTAAAAAAATTTTTCCCCATCTTGTGCACGGATTTCCAAATGGCTACTTTGGCGGATTCTTCTCCCCATTTCCGCAGATGGCCTCGGATCCGCAGGCCAGGCCAAGGCTGCCGCAGCCGGCCGCCCCTCCCCGCTGCGACCGCCCCGCTGAAAGGAGAATTGTCTGCGCTTCTTGCTGTGTGCAGGTCTGACGGGGGAGTAGGGTCCACCCTGGCCGTGCCCAGGGGCTCCGGCCACCAGGCCGCCACCCGTGCTGCCCCACCCAGTGTTTTCAAAATGTCAGCTTGAGGACCCTGATGGGACGTCAGGTTTCTTCCATTGTTTTTCCTAAAAATGGAAGTGCTGGTAGCTTTAGAATCGGGCTGTACGATTTTATGGTAAAGTGCTGTTCCAGTAACCTTGTCACCAAAAGATGCAATTAAAATGTTTGGAATCATTATTTTTAGTGCAGTGTTAGATTTTGTCTCTAATACAGATGGTCCGGAGGCAAAGCTGTGAAATCTGGGGGGGTGGGGGGGGGGGAGGAAAATCAACAACGCATCAACCCAAGATTTTTCATCAGTCCTAGTGCCCGGAGCGATTGGGGACCGCGCCTCTCTCGGAGCATTTAAAAAATTGGCAGCCTGGCCTGGGAGAAGCGGGTCCCCACCGCCTCTTCCTCTTCCGGCCGGTCAGCTCCAGGCCTCCTGTATCCTCCTCTGCCCATACCCCCTCAGGCCCATCAGGCCCAGCCTTCGAGAATCATCGGGCCTCCAGCCGAGGTAGGCGGAGGTGCCGAGAGTCTTGGTTTCAGTAATCTGGCTGTGGGTTGGCTTCTCCTCTTTACCTCTTCTCTCTCTCTCTCTCTCTCTCTCTCTCTCTCTCTCTCTCTCTCTCTCTCTGTCTCTCTCTCTCTCGGGGTGTAAATGGTATAAATGGCCCGGCCTGGAAGCCAGGTGCCTGGGGCCTGGGGACGTTGGGAATAAATCGGGCGGCAGGTCCCTTCTGCTGGGAGTGCCGCAGACTCCTTCCCTGCTGAACGGGCTTCTGATTGCCAGCCTCGAAAAGAAAGAAAGCAAAACACACTAGAGGAAAAAAGATAATTTCCTAGTGTGAAAAGACCCCATCAAAGGTTCCCCCTCCCTCATCATGTGATATTTTTTTGTAAAGAAAAAAATACATTTTCGTAAATACCTCATTAACTCAATGACACGACGGAGTGTTTCTGCAACAGTTACCAACATTAAGTAGGTGTGAAAAGAGTTACTTTCTGAAGACTCTACCCATCCTGCTCTGAAAGTGACAGAACCAGACATGAAAGCGGCCGCCCAGCCGCAGAGCCCCGGGAATCCCGGCGGCCGCGTAGACCAGCCCGGCTGTGGCCGCCCTGCCCGCCCCACCGAAGCCATTTTTGGAATGTGGGTTTTTTCTCAGTGGGGCTTGTGCTGCCCATGTCTGATTATTGCCTATAAGGATATTCCTATAGGAATATTCAGGTCACGTGAGTAATAAAGCAAATTAGCCGGCGAGGCAGGGAGCGGCCTCGTACAGATAGCACATCTCCCCTGGAAAACACACGCACCCCCCCCCCCCAAACGCTCCCCGGTTATTCTTAGAAATCTCCCTCCTCTGCTTCGAGACTGGGTTCAACAGCCCGCACAGACAGGACCGAACGCATAGGAGTCTGTTAGAATAACACGGATGAGGCTAAAAATACCCCTCAGAAACACACATAAAAAAGCCAAATCCAACAACAGAACGGGCTAAAAATATTCCAGGCTTTGGCAAAGAGCACAGAGTTAAATAAATTATACAAGAGCCATTCATGGGAGCAAGTTGACTTTCTCTCTTACGGGAACTTGGTTCAAGCTAATAAAAATAATAATTTACTGGCCACTGAGCTTTGCATGAGTTTAAATTTAATTGGTGGGGCTTCTGGCGTTTGTCACTTCTTGGCGATTAGTGGGCTTGTCCTAGCCTGGGGCAGGGTTGGGGGGTGGGTGCTGGGCCTAGGGTCCCTGGAAGCACAGGACGCTGGAGCAGGGCCTGGGTGAAAGGGTGGGGTGCCCGGGAGGCCAGAGGAGGAGGGAGGCCGTGGGTGGGGGTGGGGGGGGCGGTCAGGGGAGGCAGAAAAGAGACAGGCAAGGTGCGGCTAGTTTAATTTGATAAATGATAGTACACCTTTAAGAGTGTGTTTTAACAATCAAGATACACTCCAGCAAGTTGATAGGATGTTCGCTGTCAACTTACATATGTCATCAGAGCGGGCTGTGAGCGTAAATAATGTTCTAGAGTGTGCGGGATGCGTCGCAGCCTCTCCTGGAGCCCGCCAGGTAGCACCCCTGTCCTCTGGCTGGCGCTTCTCTCTCCTGGTGTCTGGGGTCAGTGGCCAGAGGAGGGCAGGAGGTTGGGGGGGGGGCACTTTGGTCGAGGTCTTTCCTCTCTAGGGAGTTCCCGGGTCTCCCCGCCAAAATAAGAGCTGGGTGGGCTTGCTAGAGAAACCAGCACGCAAAGGCCTGGGGCCGGAACTGCAGCATTGGCTGGTGTCTAAATTCAGCCGTTCTCAGGCATGTTAAATTTCCCGCAGGGATTAGGGTCAGGTAGTCCCCTTTGCACCCTCCTCTTCTTCCGTGGTTCCTCGGTGGAACACCCCCAGAAATCCCTGCAGGCCTTCCTGATCCCTAAAAGACTACACTTCCCAGGATGCCCCTGGGTCAGCTCCAGGGAGTGGGGGGGGGGGGGGTTCCCTAGCACAGAGAGAGTTCAGCCAGTGCCCCTGGGAGTGAACTCTTTCCAGGTGGGTGGAGAGGGGCCCTGGGCGCCCCCTGTCCCCTGCCCCCCCAGCCATCTTTCCCTGCATCCTGGAAGAGGCCTCTGGATATGAGCCCCCAGCAGATGGGAGCTGCCCTCCACCCCCTGGATCCTGTGTGGCCGCTGTCTTGATTGGCGTGTCCAGAGTCCCTGGGGGTCCCCACCAGGCCCCCTGATTTCAGCCCGTCGCCCGTGCCTTCCCTCGGCGTGGTCTTCTCAGAGGGGTCCGGTCTCTACGCGAGGGCCGGCGCGGAAGGGACGTGAGGCCTCTGCCCCGCATCCGGGCTGCTCTCTGTCACCTAGTGCCACGAGAAAACCCCTCACAGCCACGCTGTCGTGGTCTCACGTCCTCAGACAGCAGCTGCCTTGCCTATCAGCATCCACCCTGAGCGACTTCTGGCAGTTTCTAAGAAGAAAGCTTCCCCCAGGACAGGCCCCTCTGCAGGAAAGCCTGGCTCATCGTCACCTGTCCAGAGAAGGTTCTCAAACCAGTCGCCGCCCGCAGCCCGCTGGAGAGGTGGCCCTGCTGCTGCCCCTTCTTCCTGGGGCCTTCGCATCACACGACATTCTCCACACTGGCGTGGGGCTTTGGGACGCAGAGCTCACAGCCTGTCTGGCAGATAGACACCTTGCTCTGCTCTTACCGACCCCCCCCCCCCCCCCCCCCCGCCCCTGACTCATGCACTAGGGACCAGCTCCCGGGTCTCCGGCCCCCATTAACCTCTGGGGTCTCCTTTGTCGCACCAAAGACTGGGTACCACAAGCAAACCACAAAATCAGAGCCAGCATGTGGCCTCTAGAAAATGTCCCGCAGCCTCCCGGCCGCGCCGACTGAGCTCGGGCCTTGGGAGCCCATGTGCGTGGGGCTGCCGCTCTGCCTTGGCTCTGACGCTCTGCCCGCTGACGTTTTTATGGGATAATATACCGTTTAGATCACGCAGGTCTATTTGTCAGTGGGCCGCCCCTGTTTGTTGTAATATATAATATTACTGCCTCCTGTGGCCCTGTGAACAGCTGCCTCCGGAGGCCAGGCGGCCGGTGGGAACTGGGCTACGCCCGCGGGAGGTGGGGGGTGCTGGATTTGCCGAGGGCCTGGCGGGGAGGCGTCCAGCGCCCAAGCTGGGAGCCAGCCGGGCTGGCATCCGAGGGCCGCTGCAGCTGTCTAGACGATTAGGTTCCAGATTGGATCAGCCAGGAAGAGTTTTTCATTCTGACCTGGGGTGGGGGGAGGAGGAGAAGGGAATAAACAGGTGGGTTGGGTTCCCTGCCCCCTGTCCCCTCCCAGCCCCCCCAACAAAGAGTCCAGTGTCTCTCCATGCAAATGCTTTTGAGGCTCGGTGGGGGAACCCACTGTGTGCCTGAAACCGGATGGAAAGATGAAGCCCACCCCCCACCCCCCCACCCGCCCTCCTCAGGGCAGGAACTTGGTTTTCCACTGGAAATTTCCAGAAATGGGGGAGGGGAGGAGAAGATGGGTGTGCTGTCCGCAGGAGCCTCTAAAGCAGCAGGCTGGGGTCCCCGAGGGTGGTCAGGGAGCAGTGCCTTCTTGGGGCACCCCGTCAAGAAAGTGAGTCCTGAGGTGAGTTGAATAAGAGCTCAACCAACCCCCTGTGCCGTCCTCCCAGGAAGGTGGTCTCGGCCGGGTCCCTCGGCCTGTCCCTCCGGGAAGCCAGGGGCTTTCCTCCGGGGGATGTCCACACCACAGGCAGCTCCGGGGGAGCGCACTGTGGCCCCCCCCCCCGACCCAGAGGCAGGCGTGGTGGAGCACGGCTGGAGAGGGGTGAGAAGAAGGCCCTCTGGGGGCCCCAGGAACGGAGCCCAGGGTGGGGACAGCGGTGCTGGCAGTGGGTGGGGCTGCACTGCCTGCCCGGTGTCCACCCAGCAGCACTGAGTGACAGACTCCATCTCAGGCACAGCCCGTGTCCCCTTTGTGGACAGAGGCAGAGGCCCACCCTGTGGACCCCAGTGGGCCAGCCAGAGGGTAACTGGCTGAGCTCACCTGTGCCCCCGGGGCCCGGATGCAGGCCACACCCTGCTCACCTGTGCTCAGGCCACCAGACAGGTCTCACGCTCACCCACGACCAGCCTTCGGGGAATCCCACCCGAATTCTGCGCCCACCTGCCCAGTGACCTGAATGTGTGCGCTGCTCTGTCTCCCGCCACCTGCTCCGGGGCCCCTGCCGGGGTGGAGCCCCTTCGGGGCCCTCACTTACGGGGCTTGGACCTGGTGAGCTGCCCACCTCATTTTAGCTCCTTCCTGCCCTCTCGCTGTGGACCCCGGAGCCCCTGGCCCAGGCCCCTGCCTGCCGCAGGCTGTTCCCATGGCCACTGCGCTGCCCCACGCACCTCTGCTTCCCTACCCCCCGCCCCTCCCGGAGCCACCCTCCAGCCGGTGCCTAGGCCACCGGTGCCCAGGCCTTGTCCCCCGCCCTTGTTCTGATCCGCAGCTGGCCCTAGAGGGTCCCGGCCTCCAGAGCCCCAAGTGACTCTGCCATGCAGCTCTGCCCAGGCCCCCCAGCCCTGAACGTGCCCCCAGCTCTGCTCGGACTCCCCCTGTCCTACTCCGGAGGGCCTTCCTGTGCCTGCAGCCCACCTCCTGCCCCACGTGCTCCGTGGCCATCCCAGTGCAGCCGCCCTGACCCGTGGCGGTGGGGGGGTCCCTTCCCCAGTGGACGGCAGGGGCCTGAGTGTGGGGTGTCCGTGTCCTCTGTCCCCGCGGCCTGCCAGAGCTGGGCCACCCAGGACGGGGGAGGCCGTAAGGGGGGGTGTGTGCCGTGCTCGGGCGGCACGTGTGTGCCTGTGGACACGAGGTCTCTGTCCTGCAGTGTCACCCCCACGCTGGAGAAGAGGGGAGACCAGGACCCTCTCTGGGGGAACCGACCTGGGGAGATGTGCCAGGGCCTACACTGGCCCTAGGTCTCCTCGCTAAAACCAAGCTGCCCCGCCCCCACACCCGAGCACGACGCGGGGAAGCTTGTGCTGGCGGTGCCCTCCAATTGTCCCCAGCCTCTGCAGCCACCTCCCAGGGGCCAGGGCAGCATCTCCTCACCTTCCAGAAGCATCTTGTGTCATTGCAGAGGCTCCCAAGCTGTGCCACATTCTAAAAGGTGTCAGAGCTGAGCAGGTTGGCACAGTGAGCTCTCCCCTGTGTTAGTATCACACCTGATGGCAGGGGTTGGGGGCAGAAGCCAGAGGCTTCACCTGGGTCACAGGGCGCTGGTGGGAGGGGAGGACATGCCCCTCCCCTCCCTGGTGGCCGTGTGGGTGGCTGCGCCCGGCAGTGGGGTCACGGGTGGGGGGGGGGGGGCAACCAACCAAAGGAAGAGGAGAGCTGTGGAGGGAAAAGGGGGCAGGGAGAAGGCAGGGGTCGTGGGTCTCACCCCCTGCCACCGTGGTGTCTCCGTCCCGGGCAGGCAAGCCTTTCACACTGTGCCGCTTTGCTTTCTGGAGCTCGAGCCCTGGGAGGTGTGCATGGCGGGACTGGCCGTGCCCAGGCTTTCTGACAATCGGCAGCCCCAGCTCTGTCCCTTAGGAGCCCGTTAGAGCTGGCTGGACACATGCTCGTACACAGTCCTGCCCCAGGATGTGCCCGGAGGCCTGGAGACAAAGTGACAGGGCCCTGGGTCTTGCAGGAAGGGCTGCTTCCCTGGGGACAGTCAGGCAGACCTTCACGGGTCTTGTCCCCCCGGCCCTTCTCCGTGGTGTCTGTCTTGAGGTCCTGTGGTCTTGGGGCCTTAGTCTGACCACAGAGTTAGACAAGGGGTTCTGGGGGCACCCAAGGGGCTCAGTCGGCTAAGCGTCTGACTCTTGGTTTTTGTCTCAGGTCATGACCTCACGGTTGGTGGGTTCAAGCCCCGTGTCAGGCTCTGTGCCGATAGTGTGGACCCTACTTGGAATTCTCTCTCTCCCCTGCTCCTGCTCCCTCTCTCTCTCTCAAAACAAATAAATGAACTTTAAAAAAAACTTTTAAAAAATGCATTCTGGCTCTTGCACCCCAGCACTGGGGTCCTGCCACCATCCCCGGCACTGGGGAGGTAGAGACCCAGGCCTGGGCCGAGCGGCCTGCAGGTCCTAGAGCCCCGCAGCATGGTGTGGGTGGCCCTGGGTCGGTAGATGGAGGGGACACTGGGGATCTCTCTCCGGAGCCCACAGGGAACTGTCCAAGGTCAGAGGCAAGATGGCCCCGGGAGGCTGGGCAGATGACCCAGGGCAGGGCTGTTCTCTACCTGGGGCAAGGGAGGCTCTTGGGGTCACCCTTGGGCTCCTCAGCCTAGGTGCCACTGCATCCTGGAGGGGCCCTGCCTGTGAACCGACCCTGAACCCCCCCCAGGCGGGTCAGCAGGGAGAGATGCATCTGTGGGCACCTCTTCCCTCGTGAGTGTAAGAGATGCGGGTGGTCACGGCCCAGGACTCCGGCCTGGGGCTGTGAGTGGACCTGCGTCTCTCCTCTCCCGGCCTGTGTGTGTCCCGGGCCTCCCCGAGCACATGTGTACCTGGCAGGGCCTGAGCAGGACTCCACAGCCAGCCTCCTTTCTGCTCCCCCTTTTCTACACCCCCAAACCCTGGCCCCAGACAGGCACCTGGGCCCAGACTTGTAGTCAGTTTGGGCCAATGAGAGCAAGACTTAGCAAGACCCCGGGGCTGGGGACACTTGCCAGGGGGGGAGGTTGGGTGGCGGCCACCGACTGCCAGACGGGGAGGGTCACCCAGCCACAGCTGGCTGGCTCTGTCCTCTGCCACTCAGGTCCTGACTGAGCACGAGAGGCCCGGAAACTCTCAGGTTAGCGCCTCCCTCCCTCCCTCCTTTCTCCCCGTCCTCCCTTTCTCCTCTGGCTCTCCAGCGGGGGGCTGCCCCGTGGAGCCGAGCCTGTGTGCTGACCTGACCCAGAACACCAGCTGGGCTGCAGGCCACCCCAGCCTGCGGCTCACTGAGGTCCTTCCCCACAAGCCCCCCTGCACCTGCCCCTGCAGGCCCTAGTCACTCTTCCCTCCCAGCCCCTTGCTCCTGTCCCTGTCCTGTCCCTGTGCTTGTGCTCAGGAAGGTACCTTGCCCTCCCCTGTGGCACTAGCCCGGGTGCCTCCTCCTCTGCACTCCCCAGGGCCCTGGCGGCCAGCAGGCGGTGGGTTCAGGACCCAGACATGGATGAGAACGCGGTGAGGGCAGAACTGGGGCCCCCAGCTGCCTTCTTTTTTTCTTTTTCATTCATTCATTCATTCATTCATTCATTCATTCATTTATTTTTGAGAGACAGAGACAGAGCACAAGCGGGGGACAGGCAGAGAGAGAAGGAGAAACAGAATCCGAAGCAGGCTCCAGGCTCCGAGCTGTCAGCACAGAGCCCGACGCGGGGCTCGAACTCACAAACCGTGAGATCATGACCTGAGCTGAAGTCGGACGCTCAACCGACTGAGCCACCCAGGCGCCCCAGCCCCCAGCTGCCTTCTGGCCTCAGCGGCTTCTTGTAGGAAGGTGACAGCAGATCCCTTTGTCCCCGGCCTGTGTGCCCGGCCCTCCTCACCCTGCACAGGTTGGGGAGAGGGAGGGGCTGGACTCCGGAGCCTGCAGGACATGTCCTGTGTCCCCATCCAGGCAGCCCATCATGTGCCCCAGCCACCCCGGCCAGCAGGCCGCCTGTGGGCAGTTAGCCTGAAGCTGGTCCCCTTTTTGAGACTTTTTGCATCCCTTTGGGTCTCCTAAAAATAAGGTTTTAATTTATTTTAAATTAACATTAGAATTAAATCTAAATTAAGTTGTAATACATCTTTAGGCCAGCTCTTGAGAAGCCCTAACCGTATGTGAATACAGATAAGACCGAGAAAAGTTGGAAAGGTGCACGTGCGGCTGCCTCGTCCTTCGTAACCTGTTGCAGATTTGATGACAAGCGCCTACGGTGCTCCGGCTCTGCTAGAAGGGAGGTGGGGGGCACCTCTGTGTGGCCGGGCTGGGAGGCTGCCAGCTGGCCAGGGCGGGGCTGGGGCATTTCCCACATAAACCCGGATCTCTGGCTTGTCTGCAGAAGCAGATCTGTTCCCTGAGTTGCCGACTCCCCTCCTGATCCTCCCTTCCCCTTGCTGAAGCTTCCTTCTCTGCTCCGGGCTCCACTGTAAATGCTACAAAAACCCTCTGCACTTGAGTTCCAGGGCTTCTCTGTGTCTTAGTTAGCTCCCGCCGTGTAACGGATCATCCCAAACTTGGCAGCTTACAACGGCGAACGTTTATTGTCTCTCTGTTTCTGTGGCTCGGGATTCTAAGTGAAGGTGTTCCCCCGGGCTTCGGGCATCTCAAGGTTTGGCTGTGGGGGACCCGCTTCCAAGCTCCCCCTCCCCCCCCCACGTGGCTGTCACAGGCCCCAGTTCCTTGTCGACTGCTGGCTGGTGACAACGGTTCCAAGGGTGGTGAGCAAGGCGGCAGCCACGGTCTTTTTATGACCTGATCTCCAACGGGCGTTTTCTGTTCGTAGAAGTGAATCTAATCCTGCCCACGCTCAAGGGGAGGGGGTTCCATACAGGGGTCAGGGCTCGTGGGGGGCCCCACTGGATCTGGACCCCTCCTGAGGCCATAACTGCCCCAGTATGCCAACTACTCCCAGGTCCCCTCTGCGGCCCGGGCCCTCCTCCTCCAACTGCTGGCCAGCCGAGGCCCCCACGTTCCCCGGGCTCCCTGCGTGTGACCCGGCCCAGCCGCTGGAGAACTCCCTCCCTCTCGGCCCCTGCCCCCTCCTTGCTCCACAACCCTGTCGTCACTTGGTCACGGGGACCCCGCTCTGGCCTGTCCCCTTCAAAAGCCCCATCCCTGCTTGGCAGAGGGCCCTCAGACAAGCGTGGGCCTGCTTACCCCACTGGCCGGGCGTGTTGTCCACAGAAGCATGGCATCATCTTCCCACCTGTGAGATGTCTGCTCCCAGAGATGCCACCACCAGGCCAGCAGGCTGGTCCCAAAATAGCCTCGAGGACGGTGCAGGTCACCGAGAGATCCAAGGGCCACTGTTGGAGACCAGGGTGCCTGGCCTGCGGCTTCCTCGGGATCCCAGGCGGGGCCTGGGTGAGGGCGGGTGACCCTGCACTTTGCGGGCACTCGGTAATTGTTTGTCTAATGAATGAGCCTGGTTAGAGTTTCACTCTCCGGACGGAGCCCGGGGTTCAGGCTGTGGCTTGGGTGACAGGGATGTCACACCATCAGGTCCGGGCAGCACTTTCTGCTGTTCCGGAACCAGCCGCCTGCTCTGTGCTGGTGCAGGTGCCCTGGGCTTACCTGGGCCGCCCCCTGGACCACCTGGAGCCAGTGCAGGCCCTGGGTCCCCCTGAGGAGAGGGGAGCTGGCCCCGGGCTGGCCACTGCACAGGTAGCCAGAGGTCATGGCACATTTGTGGCCTCTGACCCTCGGAGGCTATGTGTGAGGTGTCCTCTGGGGGACCTTGTCCTGTCTGGGCAGCCCAGCGCAAAGCCCCCCCCCCCCTCCTTTGCACAGGACACTCGCTGGGAGCCCGGGGTGTGAATTGGGCGAGGGGGATCACCCTCAGGCTCGGGGACGAGTCTCCTGGGGCAGATGGGGTCCAGGTGACAGAGGCTCAGTGATACCACTGGTTTGCCCTTGGTCACATTGGGAGCAATGCGGGAGCACAGGCCTCCGGGCCGGAAGCCCCAGGCTGGTTCTCTGCCCACGTGCCTCCTCCCTGGACCCGTGCAGCCCACCGCCCTCCACCCCGGCCCCGGCCCCAAGCGGCTGGGCAGCCAGGGAGCACTGGGCAGGGTGCCAGGTGGCAGGTGAGCTGGGATGGGGGGGTTGGCTGCTGGGTTTTCTGTCATTTGGAA
Source organism: Neofelis nebulosa (assembly GCF_028018385.1). NCBI lineage: Eukaryota > Metazoa > Chordata > Mammalia > Carnivora > Felidae > Neofelis > Neofelis nebulosa. The sequence continues at coordinate 14,591,602 of NC_080797.1, read as the reverse complement.
GCCCCTGCTGGGCTGGCCCTGGCCTGGTCCCCCACGGCCTCCCCTGGGCTGGCCTTCAATCTGGCCCCATTCCAGAGGCCTCCCCTCCCACCTCAGGGCTACTGCTCTGTCCTGGGGGCCTCTGGATCAGTGGGGTGCAATTTCCCCACCCCCACCTTGCCCTGCACTCCAAGAGTCCCCAGAAGCACCATCGTTTTACCTCTGAGGAGTGAGTTTTCCTTCTACTTATGCTGTTCTTTTTTTTTTTTTTTTTAACGTTTATTTATTTTTGATAGAGATACAAAGCGTGAACAGGGGAGGGGCAGAGAGAGCAGGAGACACAGAATCTGAGGAAGGCTCCGGGCTCCGAGCTGTCAGCACAGAGCCCGACGCGGGGCTCGAACCCACGAACCGTGAGATCATGACCTGAGCCGAAGTCGGACACTCAACCGACTGAGCCACCCGGGCGCCCCGTGTTCTGACTGTTCTTAGAGACTAGAATATCTCATCTTGACACGTGTGAGGGAATGGGGTGCTTCGTCAAAGTGGCCTGGCTGCAGGAAGACACGGCGAGGGTGCCGAGAGCCCCCGGTGCACACCCGTCCCCTCCCCGGGCTGCCCTGCGAGCCCTGTGGGCCAGGAGGGGTCTACACCCCCCACCAGGAGCCAGCAGGGAAGGGGTGCGGAGGGACGGCCCCTCAGAAGGTCGGGCTGCCCAGAGGTCTCGGCCAGGAGAGGCCCGGGGCCTGGGTCACTCGGGACCCCGTCTGTGGGGAACGTTGGACACGGGTGCTGGGCAGGCCCAGATCCAGGCTCCCCCCAGGGTCCCCTTGGGGATTTGGTCTCACGCAGGCGTCTCTTGGACGAGTCACATTGGCTCTCTTGGCAGGATACTGCCAGGCCTCCACGCGGCCAAGGGCATCGGCTTGGCGGGAGCCCCTGCTCTGACCCCCACCCCCCCACCCCTGCACGGTGGTGCAGTCTGAGAGAGGAACGGCATTTCTGGTTCATTAGATCCCTGCCTCTTCTCCACCTCCCTCCCCCGGCCCTCGCATCCCACACCCTGCAAAGCATTTGCGGGCACTGCTCTCAGGACTTCTGTTCCTTTCCACGTCCCCAGGCTCTTCTACTGTGGGCATTTGCCCCGGGTTTCTCTCTGGCTCTGTGCCCTTCCTGCCAGGTCCCGTGTCCCCTCCTTCAGGAGCCCCCTGCCGTGAGCAAAGCTCTGTGGGCCAAGAGACCCTTCTGGCCCTGAGGGCAGCCTTGCGCTGACTGGGCCTGAGGCAGGACCAGCTTCCGAGGGGCGTTGGGGTCAGGTGGCCTCACCCTGGTGTTCCTCAGCCCGTCCCTGCTGCTTTCTGGTCTCTGTTCTCCGTAGGGTTGAGCTGCTGGGACCCTGGACTCGCCAGGGGCCCGTGCCTGGCAGCGGGCCTCTACCTCGGGGCCCCGATGGGTGTTTAGTGCCTGGACGCACTGCCGGGTGCCGAGTGGAGGGCTGGGTCGGGCTGGGTTTCACAGAGGAGGCCGAGTGCACACTGAGCCTTGAGAAAGAGGCGGGAAGGGATGTATTCTGGAAGGGGCAGCCCTAGAGCGTGAGTCCCCACGTGGCTGGATCGAACCAGACCTAAAGGAGGTGGCTGGGAAATGAGGACAGAAAGTCAGTACTGGCAAAAAAAAAAAAAAAAAAAAAAAAAGAAGGAAAAAGGAAAGGGGCATCTGGGTGGCTCAGTTGGTTAAGAGCTGACTCTTGACAGGCTGTTCCATGCAGTGACCCATGGAGATCTCGGTGCCCCTTCTGGCCCCGCTCCAGCCCGAGCCAGCCCCGTTCTGGGAGTCAGGCCCTCGGTCCCTGGTCCTTCTCAGGCACGAGGGAGCAGAAGCTGACCTGGGTCCTTGCAATGGCCGGGCAGAGCTCTCCCAGCCCAACATGGTAGCCGGCCCCATGGCCGGAGGTAGTGACCCCAGTGCTCACGGCCGTCCCCGCCCGCTGCCCCACGGCCACAACTCTGTTGGAGCTCGCTGACACACACTAGTGCCTCTCCCGCTTGGCTGTGGGCGCCAGGTGCCTGGTCAGCCTGTAGCCTCACTAGGTGTCTTTGGGAGGCGTCTCCAGACCCCTCCACGCCCACCTAAGCCAGCCCAGCTTCCAGGCCTTGTGTCTGGACCTGGGCTAGTTGTGGGGTGTCATCTAGGATGTTCCTCACACCGGGGAGATGTGGCGTCCCCAAGGGCCCCATCCTGAGTCTGCCAGGCTCCGGGCAGGGCGAGAGTCCTGCATTTACTTGGGGCAGCAGAGGGGCTTACGAACCCAGGCTCGGTGATGCTTTAGCCCGGCTCTGAGTGCCGAGAGAACCACCTCCGTGGCCAGCAGGCTAGGGTGATGGCGTGGGGAGCCTGTGCCCCCGACAGCTGCAGCACACATGCCTTCTGCTCCGGGGCCAGCACCCAGGTGGGCATGCAACAGGGGTGGCCTCTGGGTGGGGGTGAGGGGTGGCAGGAGAGGGACAAGTCGTGCACCTTGATCTGGGGGCGGGAGGAGGGATAAACAGATGGAGAAGTGGATAGATGGATGGGCAAATGGAGGGCAGGATGGATGGAGGGAAAGAGGGAGAGAGGGATCCACAGGATGGGGGATGCACCTGGGGTGAACCTGACCCCAGGTGGCCTCCAGCCAGCACCTGCCCCCCACCCCTCAATTTCTCCGGCTGTGCTGGCCTCGGGGCCTCTGCCCAACGCAGCCAGTGGTGTTGCCTTCGCGAGGCTGGGGCGGGAGGAGGAAGATCACAGTCTCTGGGCCCCAGTCCACTGCCAGGCCACACAGGACCCGGTGTCTGGTCCTCTTTGCTGGCAGTGCAGACTCACCGCCCCCAGGCATGGAGCCTTCCCATGAACGTGGTCCCATCGGGACCCGCCCATCGCGGTCTCCATCCCGTGCCGGCAGGACCAGATCAGACCAAACCCCGAGAGCAGACCTGCTCGGCCCTCTCCACGCCCCCCCAGCCCACTTGCCTGCCCTCCGGAGTGTCCTGGAGGGGGACGTGCTGGCTGCCCCACCGGGGAGAGTGTGCAGGGAAGGAAGGCCGTGTGAAGAGAAGCGAGGGGGCGGCCCTCAGCCGCTGCTGCCCAGACCCCCTGGCCGAGGGGCCCTCTGAGTCACTCTCAGCCCCGAGTCCGAGGGCGGCCCCTTCTGCCCAGCCAAAGGGCTAAATTTACCCTTTTAATAAGAACCAGACTTATATCCGATTTTCCTTTTCTTTTATTAGTTCTGGGCTGTTGGTGGTTGGGCCTCCCCTGTCATCTTGCTTCCACGTTTGTCGGCTGGGTGGCTCAGCAACCACAGAATTTTCCTATTATGGCCTGAGAACTGCTGCCTTTGGGCCAACCGGGGCTTCTGGAAGGTTCTCCTGGGCCAGCGGAGAGGGGCTTCCCATGTGACACACTCATGTTTCTGGGCTGTCTCCACATCCTAGGGCTGGGCCGGCCAGGAGGTTCACCCACGGCTTCACAGTCCTGCCTCCTCCGCCCGTCCCTCCTCCCTCCCTGTGCCCGTCTCAGGTTCCTCTCGTCCGGCCAGCGTCTCGGAGTCGTGGATGGCAGCCGGGATCCTTGGGAGGAGCCCTCAGGGACTCCTAGGGGCCGTGGTAGCAGCAGGGCAGACCCGGTGTCTGGTGGGACGGAGTGAGGGAATGGGCCAGACAGGCCAACATCTGGGGGCGGCCAGCTTGTGGCTGGAGGGGACCGCCCCAGATCTGGACGATGCGTGGGTCCTGGATAGCCTGCCCTGCGGTGGGGGGGGGGGGGATGTCACAGATCAGAGGGGACTTCATGCCAGTCTAAGCTGCTTCTCCACCGCAGAGGGGGGTGGGCTGCCTGTGGGGAGGCGAACTTGGCCACGTGGCCTGCCAGCTGTCCCCCAGAATCCACACGACTCCTGGAGCCACTGTCAGGTCCGGGTGGCTGGGGGCTGAGCAGCTGGCCTGGGGAGGGGCCTGCTCCCGTGCAGCAGGGGCTCGGGCTCGGGGGTCTCTAGTTTGGTGCAGACGACAGGCTAGGGTCCCCTTCCAGCACAGGTGAGCCGGAATGTGCTCCCACTGCCCAGGGCGGGGGAGAAGGTGGGCAGGGCCCGGCAGCCTGCGGCCCCTCCCACGTCACCCCGGGGGCACACGGAATCAAAGGTCGGGGGCCTTTTCCGGGGCCAGTAAGGGGACCAGTCTGGTGGGGGTCTGACCCTGGGAAGCAGGTCTTTGAGGCCCCCCTCTCGCAAGAATCGGGTCAGCCACCTCGTGCGTGTTCGGGGCCATGCCTCAGACACGCGTGCACATCTGTGTCCTGTGTGCACGCCCGTAGCCAGCATGTACACCCGTGGCCACGAGCGCGCGCCCGGACACGCCCCGTGAGCGCCCACACACGGTCACTGTGCTGCCTCTGTGCACGCGCACGCGTGTGCCCAGGCCAGCGGTGGGTTCCAGCCGGGCCGGGACCGTTCTTGGGTGGATCTCCCCCCGCTTGCTTCCCAGCCTTTCCATCTTAGTCCATGCAGGACCAGGGCTGAACGCCGATGGACACTCTCCTTCCTTGTCCCCTGTCCTGGAACGGGAGGCGTGTGGCCAGGTCCCTGGGGCGGACCTCCTGCCTCCTCTTCTCTGACAGTTCCCTCTAGGCCTGGCTCAGCACAGGAGGGGCACTCTGGCCCCCCAGGCGGACTGCCTGTCCCTCCAGTGTCTCAGCAGCCTCTGGTGTCCTGGGGGAGACCCCGGGTGCCCCCCGCGCGCCCAGGTGGGCCCTGCAAGGCCTGAGGGAAGCGGGGAGCCTGAGCAGGTATGAGCGGGAAGGGGGGGAGCTGGGGAAGCCCCGCCAGTAGCCAGTCAGCTGGGCTTCAGGAGCCTCAGGAGCCCTGAGAGCCCGGGAAGGGCTTGCTTCTCGGAGGCAGCCGGCAGCCATCTCGGTGAGGCCTTTCCTTCGCAGCCCGTGTCACGGTTTCCAGAGAGGGAGGATGCCGTCCCCGTGGCTCACGTCAGACACAATAAGCGCCCGTTCTGCCCAGCTCTCGGAGGCCCTTCTGTCTGCCTGTCTTTCCCCGACTCCTGCTCCCTCTGCCCTCAGCCTGGGGTCACGGTGAGGAGACAGGCTTCTCAGCACCCCCACCACGGGACAGCCTGGTGGGCAGACGCGGGCGGCAGAGAGGGCACGGTGGGCACCTGGCACCTCAGACTTGGGCTGCACGGCACAGGGCCACCCGTGTTTTTGCCAGTCAGGCCCGCGGGGGTCTCGGTGGCCCCTAGACCGTAGGCTCTCCCCCGGGCAACACCTGTGCTCTGGGGCAGGGGCGTCCTCAGCACCTTGGCCATGGCAGGTGGGCCCGGCAAACAGATTGATGGAGGAAGACCCCGTTCTCCAGTGTTGCCCGGCCACGTGGTGCCCCCTCTCCAGCGGGCCAAGGCCGGACTCAGTGGTCGCTGGAGGTTCCTGGGGTGTCCGGGGCATTCCAGCTGGGGCAGCTGCGAGGGGCCGGGTCGTCTGGGCCTCGGGGTGTAGGGTCAGATGGGGCTCCGGGGTCGGGGCCGTGCCCGAGGACCTAGGCCACCAGAGGGTGTCAACCAGGCCCCCCGGGCATGCTGGCTTCCGGAGCGGTTTTCTCAGCCAGCCGGGCGCCCAGGCCAGGCCTCCGTGGGGCACTAGGCAGAGCGAAGGCGGTGCTACAGCCGGGACTAGAGCCCCGTGTCTGGCCTGGGCTGGCGGCACGGCGGGCCGTGCATGACGCTCAGTACACGGCGGCTCGCCTCTGGCCCTGCCAAAACGTCACACGGCTTCGGGCCCCTTCCCCGAGGTTATCGTGAACGTGGGACGTATCTGTGACGGCAGCTGACAGGATCTCAGGGCAGTGGCCACCATGACCGCTCCTACTGGACGGGGCAGCCTCAGGATGGATAGGCCTCATTCAGACCTCAGCTGAGGCACTGGGGACCCCGGGGTCCAGACTAACGACGCCCCGTTCCTTGGTCAGCCCCGTGGTGGCCCGTTGTCTGGGACTGCGTGAAAGCAATTAGTGTGAGGTTTGTAGAGCCCCTGGTCTGAGAGGGGCAGTGTGAGTGGCTCCAGGACTGGAGGACTGGAGCTCCCAGCCGGGGCGGGGGCGTCCAAACCAGGAACCCCTCTGGCCTTCCCTACTGCTCAGGCTCCCACCGTCCCTTCCCCGGCTGGTGACCGCGGCGCTCCGTGGGCAAGGACCTTGCCAAGAGGAAAGAAGCCTTCGGCCCAGTTCCCGGCCAGACTTGGCCTCGAGGCTCCGGCCCTGGCCCTGGCCCAGGCCGCCTCCGCTCACGCTCTGTCTGGGGCTGGCTACTGGTTGGCGGGAGGGGCTGGGGAGCCGGTAGCCAGGTCTGCCCCAGGCCCCTGCTGGCCAGGCACACTGCCAGCCGCAGACTCCTCGGAGGTGGAGGTGACGATGCGAGCCGGCTGGGGGTGGGGGGAGCTTCCAGGGGCCATCAGCCCTCGCCCCGCCACCCGGCCCCGCAGCCCACCTGGCAAGGCCTGCGGCACCTTCGGCCGCGTCCACGCTTCTAGGCCAGGACGGTGGGGAAGAGACCGAACCGTTCAGAGCAAGGACCGTGGAGCCCGCCGCACGGGGCCCAGGCAGGGGGGACTGGCCTGCAGGGAGTGGGGGGCGGGAATGGGAGCCCCTGGCGGGACCCGGCGCTGCAGACCGGGGTTTTAGGAGGGAGAGGCCACCTGGGTCCCCGCAGGAGTCTCCCACAGCGGCTCAGGGCACGGGGCGTCTGTGTGTGCAGCCGGGGCCGGCCAATGCCTCTGTGACGCTGTTGGGCCCAGAGCACTTGTGGTGTGGGGGCGATGGGGTCTCCAGCGCCCTCTGCTTCCTTCCCTGTGTCATCCTGCTTGCATGACAAGCCCCTTCTGTTTTCCAGCTGAAAGGAAAAGAGTGGAGAAGGTTCCCCAGGTGGATGTCTGAGTCAGCCTCCAGGCCAGCGGGGCAGCCCCTCAGTTAGCAGGGTGGGCAGGGGCAGCCCCGCCACGGGCCGGGGAGGGGGGCTGGGCTGGAACAGTGTTTCAGCATTTCCACTACATTCCCCACACTGTGGGGCAGGGGTCCCCTCCCTAGACGCAGAGAAGCCAGCTCTCTGAGGGCCCCCAAGAAGGTCCCCTGCGTCAGGAGACGGGCGGTGTGGGGCGAGGTGGGCCCCAGGCTTGGGGTCTCTGGCCGAGGCGGGAAGTGTAGCCTGTCACCGGTATGTCCCCTGCTTTGCATAGCTAAGACCAGGGGCCGGCTGAGCTGAGGTGCCACCCTCCTAGCCCCCCGTGCGGTGGGACCCCCTTCTGGGATAGGGTCAGAACAGAGCACCCGTGAGTGTCCCCACCCAAGGTCAGGATCAGTGTCCGGAGGAGGGCATGAGGTCCTAGGACCCCCAACCCAGATTTTAGCCTAGAGGTCCAGCATTGGGCCTCAGGCCCTGCTCCCCACCCGCTGTGGCCCCAGGTGGCTGACCCTTGGGGATGTGGTGGGGGGGGGGGGGGTCTGCAGAGGCCAGACCTCTGAGGCCAGAGCCTCAGGCCCGGGAGACCCTGCACAGGACCCACCTGGAAGCTTTGGCTTCCCTGGACCCCAGGGCCAAGGGGCCCCGTGGGACCCTGAGCTGCATTTCCTGTCCAGCCTGGAGCCTGGCCCGCCGCTTCGCCCCCGCGGTGTGGGAGAGCTCAAGGTGTGGGCTTCTCAGGCTGAGCTCCTGGAGAAATCCATTATCCAGACCCGGCTTTTGGACTGGGCTGCTTCCCAGTGTCCCGGGAGGAGCAGGGTGGGAGGGACCTTCCTGGGAGGGTGCGGGGGTGGGGAGGCCTGGGAGACTCGAGGCTGGCCTGGGCGAGGCAGGAAAAGGCTGCTCATCCTCCAGGCATGGCCCCCCCCCCCAGATCCCTGGGGCCCAGCAGGGGCCGCCCTCCCACTCCTGCCCCTCCACCCGCGGCCCCCGGAGGCCAACACTTCCCTTCCCAGCCCAGAGTCCCCTCCCCTGGCTGGACGCCTGTGGTCTGGCCGCGGCCCATGGCAGTCCCAGCCCTGCGGTCCGGGAAGTCCCTGGCCCCTGGGCACCTTCGTCCCCTGCCCCTGGGTCTTCCCAGGGTCTCCCTGCATCCTGACACCCACCACAGAGGTCGGCATGTGCTCCAGCCCCTGGCCGCACTCACACACCTGCCTCTGTGGCCGGCGCCCAGGAGAGGCCCCACTCCTCCGTCTGTCCCGTTCACACGCTGGAGGGGAGGGAAGCTGCCAGGGTCCCCACCAGGGCAGCCCCTCCCTCTCCCCTGCTCTGGGCCTTGCCTCCTCTCTGCTGAGTCACCCGGTGTCTGGGAAGCTCCCAGAGCCAAAACGGGGCTGGATGAGGAATCACAAATTCACAAAATCCCCCTGCCTCCCGGGCAGGGAAACAGCTGCCCTGACTCACCTAGGGCAGGGCCTGCAGCCTCGGGGGACCCCCTGAGAACTCCTGCGAACCCCACCAGGCCCCTCCCTACACCCAGCCTGATGGGGTGCGGAGCGCCCAGGCCGCTGCTCCCCATCCCTGGGCTGGTCCCAAGCCCAGGCTCACTGCCTGTGAACAGGGCTGACGAGATGGCGGGGTGGGGGCCAAGCAGGGCTGTCCTAACCCCCCACCACCCCCAGGGGCTGCTCCTCAGAGAGCGGTCTGTGTCCGCCTGCGTCCTTCCTGCGCAAGCTGCCGTCGCCATGGAAATCCAGGGAGGCGCGCTCAGCCTGGCCTTGGCCACTGGATTTGGGCAGGGAGAGGGGACACAGTGGCGGGGGTGCAGGTGGGCACGGAGAGCCGGCTGTCAGCGCCAGCGCGGAGTGTCCTGGGGGACAGATGACTGTGTGTGTCCGCCTGCCAGGCTGGCCGGGGTGTGACCCTGAGAGCCCCGGGGGGCTGACAAAAAGCAGGTCTGGCTTCATCCTTGTCTGTGCCTCCGCCTCCATTTCTGTCCCTCTCACCTGGGTGGGGCTGATGAGTCCGTCGGTTGCACCTGGGGAGAAGGTCGAGGACCCCACTGTGGGGAGGGGCCGGTCCCCCCAGTGCTGCCCAGAAGGCGGGCAGAGGCTGCGGGACCCACAAGGCTGGAGCAGGGCCCCCGGCTGATGCCGGGCCTTTCTGGGAGGTGTGGGTAGAGCGCTCTGGCAGGTGCGCCAGTGGCTGTGGGGCCCCGGAGCTGCCCGCCACCGCCACCGCCACCGTGGCCTGGGAGAGTCAGGGGCTCGGCCTCTGAGGAGAAGGCCCACCGCAGAGCCAGCCGCCTGCTGCCCGCGGGCACGGCACTCGGCATCGCATTGATCAGGGTGGGGCGGGGGGCGGCGCTGGTCGCAAAAGTGCCAACAGTGGCAGGAGGGCACGGGACCCCGAGCGTGTCTGTCGGGAGCCCGAGTGGGCCGTTTCTCCTGCTTCTGAAGACAGAAGCCCCGGGGGTTTGGGGCTCGAGAGTCACCCCTGGAGACGGGCTCCTTGGCGGGCTGGCCCGGTCCAGACTCACCCTTGCCCCCTGTGTCCACAGCCAGCAGCCGCCTGATGGGGAATTCTCCGGCGCCCTCGTTCATGGGCAGCTTCCTCACCAGCAGCCTGGGCTCGGCGGCCCCCGCGCACCCCAGCGGCCCCACCCCCGCCCCCTCGGAGCAGGCCTACCGCGGCCCCCACCCCGCCACCTCCCAGATCTGGTTCTCTCACTCCCATGAAGGTGAGTCCGGGGCCAGGGGCCGGGGGCCAGGAGAGGAAGCCCCCACGCACAGGGGAGGTGGTAATTGGTTGGAAACGGGGGGCGGGCCCCACCAGGCAGTGGTGCTGGCCAGATGTGCACCGCAGATGGGTGGTGGGGCGGGGGGGGGGGGGGGGAGGTGGGGCCGAGAGGGCTCTGGAGGAGCCAAGGAAATGTGGAACACAGCTGGGCAGGCCAGGGCTGGGCTGCACCCTCTGCCTGGGGCTGCGCCCACCTCCCCAGACTCAGAGCGGTATGGGCTCCAGATGTGCCAGCTGGGAGGGAGGTGTGGGGGGGGTGGGGGGTGGAGAGAGCTGTCAACATGCTCCTGCAGCCACCTCGGGGGCCTCGCCCGGAGCAGAGCCCCTCCCAGGCCCCTGGCCTCCCCTCGGAATGCGGCCCTGTGCACGCAGGCCTTGCGGCCGCCCGGCAGGACAGCCCCGGGTCTGTTCAGCCCCTCGCACTGGGACGTGTGCGGCAGCCCGGGCCCGTGGCTGCTGGTATCCGTGCGGCCCGGGAAGGGTTAAGCCCGGCGGCGGTGGCTGGCACGCGGAGAGGTAATTGCAGTTGGCAGCGGGCACAGAGGGCTCTCCGCTCCTGGCACCGGCGCCGCCGTAACTCAGTGACTGCTGAGCGGCAAGCGTTGCGTTTGCAGAGCGCGGACCCACACGCCGCGCCCGCCGTCCGTGTTCCAGGCAGGGAGATTAGCGCCCAGCGCTGCTGGAGAGCCAGAGAAACCTCTTTGTGCAACAAGAAAGGGGCTGTTTTCCAAACAGGACAGGTGACAAGTGAGGGACAGTTGTTAAAATAATCTAGGCTTTAAGCGCTGCGCAGGGTGCACATGTTGGGCAGGCGATAAGCAGCAAGAGGTCTCCTTCCTGCTGGAGGGAGGCCGGGTGGACGGGGCAGGGTCCCCGGCCCAGACTCCCCCCCCCCCCCCCTCGCCACCCGCTTCCCACCCCCCCACTCTTAGTAGCCTCCCCAGGGGGGACCCGCTGGTGCGGGCGGGGCTGGGCGCTGGGGCGAGGCTTCCCTGGCAGCGGTGGGTGGCCCCGCACACTCAGTGCCTCTCCCCCTCCCCGCCCCTGCAGCTCTTCCGCCTCTCTGTCCGCCAGGCAAACTCCCAGCCCTGGCAGGAGCATCTGGGAAGGATGTCTGTAGGAGGGAGGGGTGGGGGGCTGCAGCAGCCACGTGGGACCACCTCAAAATAACGAAGTAACAGAGGAACGGCCATGGCCCCACCCTGGCCCCGCCACAGGTGCATGGGCACACCCGGGCTGGCTGACTTAGTTTCCCCTCCGGCCCGCCCTTGGGGACCTCAGCAGCGCGGAGGGCGGTTTGTGGGCAGTGCCACCTGCCCTGGGGCCCAGGGAGAAGGTGTCCCTGTCCTGCCCCTCTGGGGGCTGCGGGGAGGGCGGGGTGGGAGGCAGCCTGCAGACGGCGTCCTCAACGGCCTCCCGCCACTCGCTTCCCCTGAGCCAACGGCTACATTGGCGGCCTGGCTTTTGGCCTTCAGGGCTCCCCACCGCCCTTAGCTGCAGCCCCAGGGGGTCCGCTGGCCGGGTGGGGGGGGCCCGTGCGGGCCTCCTGCCTGCCTCCACCCTGTCCTGCATCCCGTAGAACCTTCTTTGAGGCAGGGGCAGCCTGAGCAGGAAGAGGGTCCGTTGCTCCGGCTCAGACCAGCCCTGGATTGCCCCAGGATTCCAAGTCATGTGTCCATCCACCTGGACCTCCTCAGGCTGGACATGCCCACAGCCTAGTGGGGGAGGGCACGCCTGCCCGGCCGATGGGCTTAGTGGACAAGCACAGGTGGCCAAAGACAAAGGGAGACAGGGTGTGGCTCTTAGCAACCCCCCCCCCCCCCGCCCAGCCCCCCTGAGCACAAGGCCTTGCAGGGAGCAGGGCTCACCCGAGGCCCGAAGAGGAGCCTCGGGAGAGGCAGGAGCCCTGAGGGGGAGGGCACCCCCGACCTGCCAGGTCCCACCTGGCAGTAGCCGGGATCTGTACATCCTGGCGACCGTGCAACCACATACACCTTCCAGGCCCGTGCCTCAGTTTACCCCCTCGCCACCTCCTTCTCTCTGGCCTCCGTGAAGCCGCCCCGCCTCGGGATCTCCTTCCTGCGGGGGTTCCCTGCCCTCCGCCCTCCGCCTGTCTGCCTGCTGTAGCCTCGCTCCCCGACAGGCCACGTGGTGCCGGCTGCCTCGCTGTGAGCTTGGAGCGTAAAGGCCGGCAGGCGGGCGGGCGGGCGGGGCCGGAGCGAGTGGCAGCGTTTGCTGGCTGCCTGCCCTGGCAGCGTGCCTGGCTGCTAGTTTGACTGGGTGCCAGCTGGCTCCCCGCGTGCAGGGGCCTGTTTCTCTGCCGTGTGTGTTCGGAGAGAAGGGGGGTGAGGCGGGCGGGGGGCACGCGACACGGCCGGAGCGTGGGGGCCGGCAGGCATGGTGGGCTGCCTGGGCGGGCCGCTCAGAGGTCTGGTCTCCCCCGAGTCCTGCTTCCTCCCACCACAGGGCGGCAGGTGCCCAGCAGAACCTGCTCCCCACCCCCTCCCTTACCTGGGGTGGCCAGGGTGGGGCCTCTGAAATGGCTCTATCTTAAGGAGGGCAGCCAGGCCAGGCCCCGGTAGTAAGTGGGGGCCGGGTCAGGGGAGATGGGCCCACGTGCCCCCCCCCAACTCCAGGCAGGACTCCCCACCCTCCCACCGGTGGACCTAGCTTGCCATCTGGGGGGGCAGCCGCCAGGACAGGGGCCCAGGCTTCCGCTTCCCTGGCGGAGCAGCTGGGGTGCAGGGGAGGCACCCTGGAGCTGGAGGAGCCGCCCCGGAACATCTGGCCGGAGGCAGAGCCTGTCTGCCCAGCCCCCAGGCCTCCTGCTCCCCCCTCCAGGCTCGCCCAAGTGAGGGGTCCTGCCAGAGACTGGACATTCCCCACCGAGGCTTAGGGTGGGAGTGGGCGTCGGAGCTGGCTCCGGGGCAGGGGTGAGCTAGTGTCCAGCCCGCCTGCCCTGGGGGTGTTGGGGCAGGGGCGGGGGCACAGCACAGCTGGTCCCATTGTCATGGAGTCCGGCCCCCCTGTCCCCACCCCGCCCCCAGCTGCCTGGCTGGGACCACCCACAGGGCCGGTGAAAGGGGATTCTGTTCCTGGGGGCTCCGCTGGGGAGGGGTGGGGCCCCCTGGCTGCTGTGCACCACAGCCCCGCTACTTGTGGTCTCTTGTGCCACCTGGAGGGGAGCCTTGGGTGGCAGCGGGACGCGTGCCATCGCCGGCTGTGGGCCCCGCTGGCCTCTTTATCCGAGGCCCTACTTCTCCATCCAGGGCTGGGCCGGCCTCCAGGAGCGCTTGGGGACCACACCAAAGTGTGGTTGGATGTTCCCCACTGCTCCCAGCCCCCGGCCTCCCCTCTGCCCCCTCTGTCCCCTCTGAGACCTCATGGGGACTTCTGGGAGGGAGCAGGAGCCTGGGGTCATGTCTGTGTGAGGGACACAGGTGTCACCTGGCATCCACCACCTCCGTGTGACCTCAGAGGCCATCCTGGCTGCGGAAGCTTCATTTCCCAGAACCGTCTAGAGGGGCTGTCTGATGTAGGTCTCTGCCCTGGACCCCAGCCCCTTCCCCCAGGCCCCGTCGGCTCCTTCTTCCTCTCCTGGCCTCAGTTTCCTCGATGGCTAAAATTGCCTCTGATTCTGCCCCCACAGAACCACCGATGGTCGCCCTTCTAGTGCACCCCGTCCTGGGCTGGGTACCGGTGGCCCCGAGGCTGCGGTACCCCTCGCCCTGCCTCCCTGAGTCCTGCCCATGCTGGACGGAAGGAGGAGACAAGTGGGGGCGGCCGGCTGCTCTGAGATCTGAGGACAGAGTGTGGGGAGGGGCCCGAACTCCCCAGATCCCAACACAGAAATCGGGGCTGCCTCGCCGGATAGGCCATATCCGGCCAGAGGGAGGTCGGTCTCTTGTGGACCTCTGACCCCTCCAGAGCCTTCATGGGGCTTTTGTGGCCGGCCTTCTCTCACCCTTCCCCACGCCCTCATGCCCTGGCAGGTCTCCTCCGTGGCCCCAGCTCACCACCATTTCCTTCATGTGGCTCTTTACATAGCAATTGGTTGCTGAGGGCACGGGTCCCACCTGATCCCTGTGAGGCTAGTCCCCGGCAGGCTCACTGTACTGGGCCAGCCTGCCTAGCCCTGGTTTGGTTCTTGCAGCCACAGGTGGCCCTGAGGTAGGGATGCCAGGGCCAATCCCTAGCTCTAGGTCAGGCCAGGTAGCACACCTGTGGTGCTCGGGAAAATGATGCTTTGTTTTGCTGCTGGCCCAGGGGTACCTGCCTCGTTAACTTCAACGAGCAACCCCGCGATATGGGGGGCGGTTGTTCACCCATTTTATAGGGGAGGAAACAGGTTCGGGAAGCTGTGTGGTGGGTTTTGAGTCCAAAGAGTCGGACCGGGGGCCGTCTGGTCCTCTCTTTCTCTTGGCTGCCCTCTGAGGCCTGTTTCCCTCTGCCTTCCTTGTGTTGGGAGTAGATGTTCCCCGTTTCCAGCTCCTGCTGGCGTAGAGGCTGCTCTGGGACCCCGGCCGTGGGCACCTGCCTCGCGGGCCCCTGCCCAGGCAGCCGTGGGCGGGGCAGCACCGTGCTGGACCAAGCCCAAGGCCCCTGCCCCTCGTAAGGGTCATCATCACTGCTCAAGAGCTGCGTCAGCCTTAAGTCCACAGCGCCCGAGAGGCTGGGAGAGCCAGCGCACCTCTGAGCCTCAGTTTCCCCATCTACAAACCGCCCTCACCTTTCAGACCCAGCGTGACACAGTCAAAGCCAGCAAGTACGAAGCATTTGCCGCCGACCGCTCTGTCTGGCCTGTTCCCCACGGCAGCCGTCCGTTGCTGGGCCGGGGGCCGCCATTTGCAGTGGGAGTGTGTGTGGGGGCAGCACTGGCTGGGCGAGGGGGAGGCCCCTTGTCGCTGCCTGGGCACATGGCCTGTCCGCAGCATGACTGTACGGGTCCGAGCAGCCAGGATCCCCCAGGTGCAATGGCCTGAGTGTGGCCCCACCAGGGCGCTTGGAGCCCTCCGGAGGGCAGGGTGCAGAGCCTGGGCCAAGAGGTCTGGGCAGGGCAGGCGGCAGCCCCCCTGCATTTCCCGGGCAGCCAGTTGCATGGTGGGATGTCGGCGAAGGTTTTGGGGGTGATGCCGGTCCGCCCCCAGCTCCTAGCTCTGAGGGGCTGTTGTCTTTCCCGGCTGGAGGCCTGCAGCGATCTGGGGCCCCAGCCCTCCCAGGCCTCCCCTCCTTCCGAGGGCTCTCCCCTAAGCTGTGCCGCCTGAGCCTCCCTCCTCCCTGGGAGCACGTGTCAGGAGCCCGGGACTGTCCACAGGCCGCCCGGATCCTGGGCAGGCTGCCCGCTGCCTGTGCTCCAGAGACGCCTGCAGGAGCCTGGCCCCTTCCCCCAACACCTAGTGCTCCTCCGAGCCTGGGAAGAGACCGAGGCTGCCAGGCCCCGCGCCTTGGGCCGCGGGGGGCAGTGAGTATGCGGGGAGCGCCTGAACTGGAACCTCGACGGGGGGGGGGGGGGGGGGGGGGGATGGAAGAGGGATCCACACAAGCCTGCGCTTGGCCGCCCAGCTGCGGAAGGCTGAGGCCGGGGCACTCCCCGAGGGCCGAGCTTCCAAAGCCCGCCCCCTCCCAGAGAAGGGGGTCTCACGCAGGTCGTCCCAAAGTCCAGGGGGGACACCCAGGGGTCTGGCCACCAGGCGTGAGAGGCCTGTGGACAGAAGCAGGGAGGACCAGGGGAGGGGCTGTGGCAAGGTTAGCGCTCCTCCCCGGGCAGGCGTGATCAGCCGATCGCCGCACTCGAGCCGCCTGTAGGTGCAGCCTCAGAATCCTTCTTAACCCAGTGTCTGGCCTGTCCCTATCATCTGGTAGACTTGACGCCACGATGGCAACCCGCTGACGTCCTGCGTGAAAGGGGCGTCTCGTGGGAGGGAGCCGGCGTCCAGTCAGTGTCGGGCATTGGGCCATGACCCCTAGCCTGTTACCTGTGGCAGAATCCTAAATGATAGCAGTGCGTCAGGGGCCCCAGGAGCAGGGGCCATTTGCCCAGCCGCGTCCCTGGGTGTCTCTGTGGAGGTCATCGTGGGTGAAGTAAGTGTGGGATCCTTCAGGGCTGGCAGGAGGTTGGGGGGGGGGGGGGCTGCTGGCTCCATCTGGGGGAACTTACCCCTGCTGATCCCCAGAGAGGGCCTGACCCAGAGGAGATGGGCTCTGATTGGTCAGATGGGCAGTTGAGCTGCTAAGAGCCCGCCCCGGGTGGCCAGTTGGGCCTAGTGGTCGTGTTGTGGGGAGCTGCCCTTGGAGCTTGATGCTGGGATCAGCTGGCAGCTACAACCTGAGGCTCGATGGCCGGTGAGAACTTTCCAGCAACTGGAGCCTCAGGATAGGGGAGGGAGTCACCCTCCAGGGAGACAACAGTGCTATTCGTGAAGGTGGCCCAGGGCACAGGGGCGTCTGTTGTCGAAGGAATCTTGTCCTGAGAGCCGGGCAGGACTTTGGCGGGGTGAAGGTGGTTGGAGCCTCCCAGAGTCTGCTGAGCGTGCTGCCTCTGTGTGGAGCTCTGTGGGCCTGGGCTGGGGCTCCCTGGCCTCCCCCGCCAAAGAGCCCTGGTCCTTTGGTTGGCTGGCCACACACCACAGTCCCCCCGCCCCAGACCTGGCCAGGAGCATGCCTGCCCTCCAGCCTCCCGAGAGACCCAAGAGCAGTCCCCAGGGGACAGGATGCCCATTTCATCACATCCATCGGGTGATGGCCTTGACCCTCTAGGGTCCCCCATTTTCACTTATGTCGTGGGTTGAGTGTCCTGACAACTCACAGCAGCGGGCAGGGTGGACGGTGTCATCGGTGAGACATCCACTGAGGCCCGGGACCCCTCCCCAGAGCTCCATCAAGAGTCTCAAGAGCCTCCAGGGCCTGGAAGGCAGTGGGAGGCCAGGGACAGACCTGGGGCCCGCTCCCACCGTGCGCCGTTGCTCAACAGATTTGCCACCTGTCAGCTCCCACCTCAAGGATTACGAGGGTCTGGAACGGGGTCCTGGACCACCATATTCCCTGCAGGAATGTGGGCTCCTGGGCTCCTGGGCTCCTGGGCATCCAGTCCCTGCCCCTCTCCCTGCACCCTGAGCCGTCCTAAGAACCACAGCCCGCGCCCTCTGCCGTGGCCCCGTCAAGGACCCACATCGGCCCTGCCTCATGCCTTCTCATGACAGCTGCTGTGGTTTGGAAGATCAGCTTTATTTTCTTCAGTTCAGAGAGGATGATCTTGGCGAAAAGAAAGGGACCTTTCTATGCTTGGCTGGGAGGCCCCCTCCATGTCCCCATCTAGACCCCCCACCCATGCCCCTTCTGCTTTTTCCTTCTCCCCCAACTTCCTCCCCACAGCTCGAATCTCCCTGTGGGATCCCCGAGGGCAGGGCCTCAGGCAGCTGGAGGTGGGAGGGAGTCCCCTGCTCCCTGGCCTGGACAGCCACCAGCTCCGCTCAAAAGGAGAGGGGCTCGGGCAGGCACCCTAACACCGAACACCCCCCGCCCCCCACGACCCAGGGCACCGCAGGAGGGGCTCCCTGCTCAGCCAGCGGACGCCACGGGTGGGCAGCAGGCCTAGACCTCCCGAGGGGTCACGGGGAGGCGGGGGTGTCCACGCCCGGGAAACGGGTTCTGGGAAGGAGGAATTTACAGACTTCTGTTTACCAAACGAGGCCCCGTAAAACATTTAACAGCGGCCAATTAAAAGGGGACAGCTGCGGTGGCTTACCACCCCGGCCCCGCCCGCGCGGCACACACAGGCCCCGGCCCCCCCGCCCGCCGCCCCCGGCTGCTCCCGGCCCGTCCGGCTCTCAGCTTTTGTCAAGTCTCCCAGGAGCTGAGTTTAATCTAGGGAACAGCTGTTCCAGATGCGTCTCCCCACACAAACTAGGCCAGTTGGCCAGGCAGGAGGGGGCTAGGAGGGGACAGGCCGGGGCGGTGGCTGGCACCTTTCCCGAGCCCTCACATGTGCCTGGGGACGTGAGCCCTAAGCAGAGAGCCATCCAGGGACTTCTCCAGCCTCCAGATGGGGCTGCTGGGAACGTCCCCTGGGGACAGGGTTCCACAGCTCCGCCTCCGAACCAGACTGCATCATCTGGGTCTGAGGGACCGAGCCCGCTGGGATCAGGGTGCAGGCCACCCCATTCGGGCTGGGGGATCCCAGACGGCCCCCATTTGGTGCTGACCACTTTCCATCCCAAGCTCTGCCCCTGCGGCTGCATTCTTATCTCTGAGCTGAGCTACGCAGCCTGATCCACGGTGGCACAGCGCACCCCCCGCCCTGCCCCCAGCCTCAGGCCTGCCAGGGGGCTCCCGGGCCCCTGGTGCTCGCGGTGGGCTCCGGGGCTGACCCCCGCTGCCTCCACCGCCGCCCCCGGCACTGAGATAGAGCCCCCACGCCGGCCTCCACACTCCACCCTCCGCCTCTGCGGCCTCTGTATCCAGGCAGACCAGCCTCAGGCCGGGAGTAACGCCCCAGGCCCTCTGAGGACGTGGGGGACTGGAGGCCTGTCCCATGGTTCTGGCACCGCCCCTTCTGGAAAGGTGTTTCCCAGAAGATACTCCATGGGGTGCTCAGCCACCAGCTGTTACAAAGAACGTTCCACTCGAACAGCAGAGGGCTTCTGTCGTAAACGGACTCAGGGAAGCGATTAATGGGCAGGATGAAATGGGGCTCTCTGCCCCAGGACTCGTCCGGACTCCACTGTGACCCTAGGAGGGGTGCTGGTGCCCGTTCCCCAGGCATGGGGCTCACGGCTCCCTTTTATCAAGGGCGACAGGCCACACACACCAGCCTGGGGGGCCAGCCTGCCCTCCCCGCCCAGGACTGCTGTCCGCAGGGCCCCACTCGAGCTCCTCCTTGTCCCTGTGGCCGCTGCTCCCCGGGGAAGGCCCTGGATGGCTGTTCCCGCCTCACAGCCAAGGCCACCTTGAAGGGTGCAAAGGCACTCCTGGGAGCTGATCGCTCCTGGGACAACCATGGGGTGAGAGAAACTCCTACAGAGCACGTTCAGAGCGTCAGCTCCAAGCAGGAGTCTTAGAGTAAGACTGTCTCCTGCCTGCCCCAGCTGTGGGCCCCCACCCCGCCCCTCCCTGCTGGGCCACGAGGGGGAAGGACCAGCGGTGAGGAGCCCCAGTCAGGGTGGCTGGTGGCTCTGGACATCCAGCAGACACAGCTCCCCCAGGCTGTGCTTACGCCTGTCTGTCCTCGTCCCTTCTGGGGACACGGTGTGCATCCCAGGTGGCAGGAGCCCCCAAGGTCCGAGGCCAACAGGTGGGGCCAGCTCCAGGGTATGGCTGGCGTTCCTGTGCTGGGCAGGGCCAGGCCCCAAGGACAGTTTAGGCCCCAGAGGGACGGAGAAGGGCCTGCCTGGCATGACTCAGACCCCAGGGAGGGTGTCAGGGCTGGGGGCCAGCTCCCTCTGTAGATCCAGACTGGAGGCCGGGCCGCTGGAGAACCAGGCCATGCTGGCAGCCCCAGCAAAATGCGAGTCGGCATCCCCCGACGGCGCCAGCCCCAGGGTGCGGGCTGCCCGAGCACTTAGGTGCCCGTTGGATGGCGTGGGCCGAGGTGGCACCTGGCCCTGGCTGTCCTGGCTGGCAGTTCGGCCTGTGCAGCAAGGGCCTCCGTCCAGCATGTGTGTCCGCTGCGGCCCCGTCCTCCCAAGATGCCTCTCCGAGAGGAGCTTTTGTTGCCCTGCCTCAGAGCTCCCGCCGTGTGCTACTGGGGGAGGGACCGCAGGCGCCCTCTCCCATCTTCCTCTCTCCCAGCCCATCAGCAATTCAATTTGTGCCGCACCAGAGGGATGGTGTTAGTCGAGTCAGAGTTAATATGATGTATTGATGGGTTGATTTCCCACCGGCGGGCTGTATACCAGGCTCTGCGGGGCGCCGCTCCTGGGCCGCCCACTGCTTCTCCCCTCCCTGGGGTCCGGGTGCATGCGGGCCGGGGCCTCGGGGGTGCCTCTGCAGCCAGTGTCCTTGCTCCTCCAGCTCCAGGGTACCCCAGATTTTCGGGGAGTCTGGCATCCACCTTCCTACCCATGAGCCACTTGGATCACCATGGAAACAGCAATGTTCTCTATGGGCAACATCGTTTCTATGGAACCCAAAAAGGCAAGTGCTGGCTTGGGGCCTCGCTGGGGGTCTGGGGCACAGGGCATCCGGGAGGGTGGGGCCGGGCGGGGCTGGGGGCTTCTGGGGTACCAGGTGAAGAGGGCCAGCCTGGGCAGACCCTCCTCTCCGGGTCTCAGGCCACGGAGGGGTAGGGACCGAGGACAGGGAGCCTGCTTCTCAGGCTCCCGGAGGATTTAAAGTCTCAGGACCATGGCCAAGAGGCAGGTCATGTGCTGGGGTTAGGTGCGCACCCTGAAGACACAGCCATGCTGTCTGGACGTCTCCGGTTCCGGTGGAAGATTCCCAAACGACCGAAGCCCCTAAGGGGTGGTGCCTAGCCCCTCGGCACCTAGCCTTGACCTGCGCACACGATTTCCCGATCCCCACCGCCCTGGGCAGCTCAGGGGGGGAGGATGCCATCGGGCGGGGGTGGGGGGGGAGGAAGCCCCCAGAAGCCTGCACTTCCTGCCTCACCCAAGCTGCACACCGGGGCCTCAGGTCAGACAGAGGCTGCAGGCTGTGTTGGGGCGTCAATGTGCCCCAGCAGGCAGAGGAGGGGCTCTCATTCCATCGGCAGGAGGGGGCCCCCAGGAGGTGTCTCTGGAGAGGGGACACCGAGGTCAGGGCTTTGCTGATGAGAAGGCAGGGCTGATGGGACTGTGGGGAGGGTGTACGTGCACACGTGTGTACGTGCATGCGTGCCCTCTCGGGCGTGCACACGCACTCTCATGCAAAAGCCCAACCTCAAGGTCAGGGAGCCCACAGGAGATGTGGCCACCGGGGGAGTGGCTGGGGCCCTCAGTGCCCTGTCTCCTAGATTTTTCCTGGATGGGATCACATCTCATTTGCATTTTAGGAAGGTTTCTCTGGGGTCGTGCCAGTAGATGGGCAGGGAGGCTGTTGGGTTCCTTACCATGTTTCAGATGACAAGTGATATGGACTTGAATTGGGGCATGGGGGTCCCACTGGGGGTGTGGAGGGGACATGCAGGTCAAGAGGTCCTAGGTGAGCCCCATTCATGGCCAGGCTGTGGGAGGGGTGCACCTCCGGGGGAGCAGCTCAGAGGGGAGGGGTGAGCTCGTCTTCCACACAGAGGGACTTTCCCAGGGGTATCCAGGAGGTGGCTGGACACACATGGTGGGGGACAGGTTGAGCCAGCCCAGGGAGAGGGGCCAACCTGGGTGAGGACACACACAGCTCCGGGGATCCCAAGGAGCCCCAAGCCTGGGGCCCTCAGTGGAGGCAGAGGAGGGGACCACAAAGCACCCAGCAGGGTCTGGCTGATGGACAGGACACCGGGCTGGGCTTCAGGACCTAGCAGTTCAATCAGAGTGTGCTGAAGGGGGCCTCAGGGAAGGAAGGGAGGCCCCCAGCAAGGTGACCCCCAGTGAGGCACTTTGGGGGTGGAGCCTATGGCCAGTGCTCATGTCCTCCTAGCCCTGCCCCAGTCCTTTCTCCCAACAAGCTTCCCACTCCCGGACATTGCTGTGTCTTGTGCCTTTGGGCCGGGCGGGGCAGCTGAGGTCCGGAAAGCTTTGGCCTTGACCCAGCCGAGGATGGGCTGGCTGGGATTGATTCGGACAAGGGTCGGCCTGTGCCAGGGCCAGGAAAGCCTGCCACCCCCTGCCCCAGGAGATGGGTAGGTGAGGGCTGCTCCCCGGAAACCAAGTTTCCCGCATGTGGGGCCAGGTGCTCCGCTACCCAGCCAGAGGACAGCCCCCACCGGCCCCAGGCGGGGTCCCCCAAACTCCCACGCGTGCAGCCGTTTTGACAGCATTTGTCAGGGGCGACAGCCCGACCCGGTGACCCAGAGCCCAGAACTGCCCTTGCAGCAATGGGGCGCTCGTGGCCTCTGGGCTTTCAGTGCTGTGGTGGAGCCCCACCCAAGAACGTTTTGGTTTCGGAAATCAAGCTAATTAGGTTTCACCCAGGCTACTCTTCCCCGGCGCCCCGCCCCCTGCCCCCCTCCCTGCCAGTTTTAATTAGCAGGAAATTGACAAGGAACTTACGTGCATGAGGACAGTTTTACAAGTTCCAAATGTTTCTTTGTTCCCCCTTGTCTGCCCCCTCGGGGTACCCCAGGTCCACAGAGACAGGAGCCCAGCTTTGGGAGCAGCGGGCGGCCCCAGGCTGGAAGGGCTGGCCCAGGGCCCAGGCTGGACAGCAGGCCACGGCCCAGCCCAGGGAGCTGGGGGTACACTGCCCCCTACTGCCCACCACCCACCGCCAGCCTCCATGGGCCCAGAGCTGTGGGGGCTGCCGGCTGCGATCACTTCCTCTTCTCCCTTCAAAGCATCCCCGGATCCCCCGGCCTGAGGTGCCCACAGTTAACATGCAGAGAGGAGCTGGGGGCCTGCCAGGGTGTTCAGGAGGTAGGCGAGCGGGGTCCTCCGCCCCCAGCCCATCCTCAGACTTGGCCTCACTTTCTCCTGGGTCTTAGCCCTTACAGGGGCCTAGTCAGAGACGGGCACTTCGCAGCCCACAGTGCACGGTCCCGCTTGCAGTGGCCGGGTGTCCGGGCACAGCCAGCGGTGTGGTGGCCACATCACGCCACATGCTGTGTGCCACCGGCCACTTAGGCAGCCCCGAACCGTGAGTCAGCGACCTCCCCTGCTTTTAAGGTTCTGATGGCCGATTTTGAGGCCCTGGCGTTGCCTGGGGCGGGGGAGATGCCTGTGGCCCCGTACCCCTCTGGCTCTAATCCCTGTGGGCGCCGGGCAGGGCAGGGGCCCCGGGCCATTCGCAGCTCCCACCTCCCGGGGGGCCGAACACGAGTCAGAACCTTCCTAGGGAGAGGGAGTTAGTGTTTACCGGGGACAGAACGACGATAAAGTTCTGGAGACGGACGGTGGTGGCGACTGCACGGCACCGTGAAGGTTCGCAGTGCCAGCCGACGGCGCACTTAAACACGGTTAAAGTGGGAGATCCCACGTGACGTCTCTTACAACTTTAAACCTTCTCAGACGGTAACTGCCAGCAGGCGGTGGACAGGCTCCTGGAGCCTGTGTCTTGGGGAAGTCCCCCAGCCCTCCGGTGACCACACGGTTCTCTCGGCACGCAGATAACTTCTACCTGCGCAACCTGCCCCCCCAGCCCACCCTCCTGCCTGCCAACCACAACTTCCCCGGCGTGGCCCGAGCCGCCCCCGGCCACCCCATCAGCTCCTGTAGCCGCGACCGAGGCGAGCCCGGCCCCCTGCAGAAGGGTGCCAAGGAGTTCGACCGCTTCCTCATGGGCAGAGAGCTGGGCAGAGAGAAGGCCGGCAAGGCTGCAGAGGGCAAGGAGAGGCCGGCAGCGGGGGAGGAGGACGGCGGCAAGGAGCGGCACAAGCTCGTGCTGCCCATGCCGGCAGACGGCCACTGCAAGGACGGCGGCGGGACGCCCCGGGGCGCCTGCGAGGGCCGCCCCAAGCACCTCGCCTCCTGCCTCCTCAACACCAAGGTGCTCAACGGCGAGACGGGCAAGGCCTCGCTGGCCAGCTGCGCGGGGGGCATGCTGGTGCGGCCCGGCGTGGGCATCGCGGCCTCCGGACGCTGCACCAAGGAGGCGGCGGGCCCCGCAGAGCCCGGGCCGGCCTTCGGCGAGGGCCTGGAGAGGCGGCAGACGCGGTGCCAGGCCACGTCCTACGCGGTGCCGTCTGGCCTGCCCGCCGGGCCGCCCCCGCCCCTCAGCACAGCCACCGGCTCCTTCCCCTGCTTGCAGCTGCACGCGGGCCCGGACGGGCTCTGCCCGCTGCAGGACAAAGTCCCCCGAGACCTGAAGGCCAGCGGGCCCACCTTCGTGCCTTCTGTGGGACACCTGGCGGACAAGAGCCGCCCCTTTCAGGCAGCCGAGGCCTGTGCGGTGGCAGGTGACGGCAAAGACCGGCACCTCGATGGGGCCTTGGCCCCTGAACACGCTGTGCCCTATGGGGTCTCCTACGCTCACCTGAAGGCCGAGGGCAAGGCCGAGCGGCGGCCTGGGGGCTTCGAGGCGGCTCTCAACCCCCGGCTAAAGGGCCTGGAGTATCTCAACAGCACAGGCCCCGAGACCCCCTTCTCCGGGCTCCCCAAAGGTGGTCTGGACAAAAGTGGCTACTTCGAGCTGCCTGCCCACTCCCAGGACTGTGCCCGGCCGAGTCACCAGGACCCGCTCGGTGGGAAGGTCACCCAGGCCTGCTGCACTTTAGATAAGACCGCCAGCAAGGAGGCCCCCTCCGGTCCCCCTGGGGCCCAGAAGGTGGCCCGGATCCGGCATCAGCAGCACTTGGTGACCCCCGAGGTGGAGCCAGGGGGCAGTGGGGCGGAAGCCAAGCGCACGTCCCTGGAACTGGCGTCTCTGGGCTATGGTGGGCCCCACCTACCCCCGTGGAGCATCCAGTCGGGCCAGGGCACTGCCATGGCCATTGGCGAGGAGCATAAGGCTGGCACCTACCTGGACCCCTTTAGCAGCAGCCTGCAGCAGGCCGCACTCCTGCCCCAGGATCTGCCCGCCCCACCCGATGAGGTCTCGGCCATGAAGAACCTGCTCAAATACAGCAACCAAGCGCTGGTCGTCGGCCAGAAGGCACCCTTCGTGGGCCTGGGTGGCCTCAAGGCCAGCTGTGCCCAGCAGGATGTGAAGTTCCCCACCTCCAAAGGCCCAGCCCAGGCCCCGGGCGAGGCAGAGAGGCCCGACTGTGCCCGAAGCCGGGAACACGACACCCCACACAGTGACGCGGAAGTGAGGCAGCCTCCCGTGGGCATCGCGGTGGCCTTGTCCCGGCAGAAGGACACGGTGAGCCGGCCCGAGATGGCCTACGGCACCAACACCGGGCGGCAGGGCCGGGCAGCCCCTGCATTCAAAGGTAGGCCCCTGCGCAGGGAGGAAGGCGGGGAGTGTGGCCGGCCTGCCCTCCTCTGCCCATCCGGAGCTCACAAAGGGCGGGCCCTGGACTCACCCGCCGTCCCCGCCCCACGTCTTCGGTCCCGTCCCTCACTGGGCTGACCGGCCCGCCCCCATCCCTCGAAGCCACCACTCCCCACACCTGCCTTCGGCAGAACCCCCGAGGCCCATGGGGCGGGAGACCCTCCCTCGGCTTGTCACCCCCTTGCCCTGCTTGCTTTAGCCTCTGGCTCTCCGGCCGCCCCAGCCCCTGTCCCTTCGGCCATGTCCGCAGCAGGAGCTGGGCCCCGCTCCACCCACGTGCTGGACCTGGAGGCTGAGGAAGAAAGGGCACGCCTGTCCGAGGACCGCCTGGGGCTCGCCGGCCGGGAGCTCCTGCTTCAGTGAGAACAGGGCTTCAGCCGCCGCGGGGGCAGTGGGGGGGGGGGGGGTCAGGCTTTGTGGCCTGACTCGGGCAGGTCTGCCTACCCCGACCCCAGGTTTGCTGGGGTTTCTGCCCGTGTCGAGGGGAGCTCTGCGAACTTTTCCCTCTGCTGTCGGGGCCGCTGTGGGGGTGGAGGCCCCCAATACTGAGGCCCGCCCTATCCTGTGGTGTACCTGGGACCTTCTGAGCCCCACTCCCTCCTCCAAGGTTGATGTCCACAGGATGGGGTGGAGGAGGTGGGTAGGTGGCCAGGCGGTTGGGCTGAGCCCCCTCCAACCTCGGTGATGCACAGGGACAAGGACCGCCTGGAGTTCTCCCGGATCCACCCGCCCGGCAGCTGCCCCGGAGACCTGGCCCCTCATCTCATGATCGCCAGCGGCTCCTCGCTGCAGAACAGCCAGCTGGGCGGGGACCCAGCCCCCCACCCCCACCCCGCCCACCCCCCGTGGCTGCCCCGCACCCGCAGCCCCTCTTTGTGGATGGGGGGGCATTCCTATGGTCAGTGCTCCCAGGGCAGGCGGTGGGGGGTGGGGGTGGGGGAGGGACAGCCAGGATGCCTGAGGTGGGGCCTGCGTCCTGACCGGGCTGGACGGTCCTCAGCCTGGTGTGGGAGGCCCGAGAGTGTCAGGACCCGGTGCTGCACGCGCCCTGGTGACCGGGCCTTGTCTCCCCAGGCCTCGGGCACCCCGCCCTGCACCAGAACTTGCCCCCCGGCTTCGCCGCCTCTGTGCCCGGCTCCATACCCTCCGTCTTCCCCCTCTCCCAGGACAGCCCTGCACAGCTCGTCATTCTGCCCTCGGAGCCCACGCCCCACACAGCCCCCCACGCGCTTGGTAAGAGCCTCCCGGGCCGGCTGTTTGTATGGGGTGGGGGGTGTGGGAAGTGGGTCTGGAGAAGGGAGCAGCCCACACGGCCGTGGGGACAGTGAGGCGGGGCTGCCCGCCCGTGTGGCCCAGGCCCAGGCCCAGGAAGCAGGCGCAAGGTAAGTGAGGGGCGGGGAAGGGGCCGGCTCAGGGGGCTGGGGACACGGGGCACAGGGCACGGGCCCGGTCCTGGTCCATCTGTCTGATGGTTCCTCTGGCCCTGCCCACAGCTGACGTCATGGACCAGGCCTCACTGTGGCCCCCCATGTATGGGGGCCGGGGCCCCGCCTCCCACGTGCAGCACCCCAGCCAGCTCCCCGTGTACTCGCGGTCCCAGCTCCTGCGCCAGCAAGAGCTCTATGCCCTACAGCAGCAGCAGCAGCAGAGGGCTGCGCCCGTCCAGGTACCTGCCCAGGGCACACCCAGCGGGGACCCAGGGCTCCTTCCTCCCTCTCTGCTCCAGGCTTCCCCACCCCCCAATGCCCTGAGCAGGGGGTCGAGCTGGCTGAGCCTCTCCCTCCCCCCCCCCCGCCGACAGCGGAAGCCCGAGGACCACCACCTGGAGCAGGAAGAGCCCACCCAGGAGAAGACCCTGAAGTCCACCCACAAGCCAGTTGCCTTAACCCCCACAGCCAAGGGCACCCCCTCACCTGCCACCATAGGCCCTGCCAAGCTGTCCCCTTGCTGCCACTCGCCTACCCCGAAGCCCCCTGCCAGCTGCCCCACACCGCCACCGCCACCGCGTCCCGGAGCCTCGTGCACTTTATCCGTCCGCCCCTCGGGCAGCCCCGGGCCCGGCTCCAAGCTGCCCAGCTCCGAGGACAAGAGCGGGGAGGGCCGGCGGTCCGGAGCCGACCTGAGCGCGTTGGAACCAGGTGAGAGTGGGCAGCGCTGGGCTGACCTGGGCCCGCCCCCTTCCACTCGGAGGCTTTTCTCCACTTCCGGGTGGGCAGAGCTGAACTGAGGGGGCTACCTGGTTTGGCACCTGCAAAGGCCTTCCAGGTAGGGCCCAGGGCGCTGTTCCTTGTCCTTCCCCGTCCACAATCCTGGATGACCCATGCGGCGAGCACTGAGGGACCCCACCACCACCTCCTCCCCAGTTCCTGGCAGACGGGGCGGGATGAGGGCTGGGCTCAGCTGACCGGCAGTGGGGGCTACGGACAGTGAAGTGCCTGGCCTGCTGGGGCCGGTGGCAGGACCTGGGCACCAGCCGCAGGACCGGCTCCCGTCCCTGGCTCCGGGTCTCGGCGAAGCGGGGCGAGGGAGCTCCTCCTGGAGCCGTCTGGGCTCCTGCCGCCCACCGCCCGCCCGCCGCGCCCCTAGGCTCTCGCTGTCCCTGAACAAGGCCCCACGTTGACGCGGCAAACCCGTGTGGCAAACATAAAACCTGCCCCCGTCCCACAATAAGGAGACTGAGCCAACAGAAGTTGTGTTTTTGTTTTTGGGGGGTTTGGGTTTTGGGGTGGGGAGTGTTGCTAGCTTTTTTCCTCTTAGTTTTTTTTTTTTTTTTAATGCAGTTAATGGGGCATGCCTCCGACAGGCTGCCGGCTCGTTCTGGTTCTGAGAAAGCCTGGTCCAAGTATCTTGTTTTAAACCACCCCCCTTCTGGTTAGCCACAGCACGCCGTGCCCCAGAGGGCCCCTGCACACCCCTGTGGACCCCCGGGGCCACGGCAGGAGCTGAGGTGGTCACAGCCGTCTGGCCAGGGAGAGCGTCCTGGGCTGGGCTGGGGGCGCTGGCTCCAGGGACCTCCTCTCCTGCCCTCAGGTGCCCCCTCAGTGTAACGTGTTCCCTGTCCTCATCTCACCTGTTTCGAAGGCAGAGGGCAGGCTGGAGACCCTCCCTCCCAGGTGGCAGTCGGGGATTTGAGGCCACCCTCTTGGCACAGGGCCACCCGTGCCCCCAGCTGCCCTCTCCTGACAACACTCCCTCTTTCACAGACCTGCCTCCCGGATACACGTGCCCTGTGGCCAGCTCGGGCTTCTCCCTGTCCCCCAGCGTGCACTCTCCTGACCTCTCGGACCCCAAAACTATGCAAACTGCAGCTCCCAGGGTCCAGCCTGAGCCAGCGAGGACGTTACTACCCGGGGAGCTGCCCCCCCGAAGCCCCCAGAGCCCACAGGAGCCGGGGTTGCCCTTGGGGGCCAGGGAGGCCACCCAGGACCTTGCCGCCACCCCCCACCCTGCCGAGCGGGGACCCTTGGGGAAGGCAGCAGACCTCAGCCCACTGGAGGGGCTTCGAGAACTGCGATGTGGGGCCCTCCTCGAGGGAGGGGGCCCCGAGGCCATCGGCCAGGCTCATTCTACTCAGGGAGGGGCTGCAGAGGAGGGGGCCGTGGTGGAGAGGGGCACGGAGGTGGGGCCAGGGCCTTCATCGGGGGCCAGCGCCCCGGCCCCGCAGCAGCTGAAGAGTCCAGGTGCCCTCAGTGAGGCCGGGCCGGGCAATTGGCAGGCCCCCAGGGAAGCAAAGCCGGAAGAGGGGGCTGAGTATCAGGAGGTCGAGCTGCAGGAGGAGGAGGGCCGGGGGCCAGCTTCCAAGAACAGCCACCTGCCCAGGGCACTCCCGGGCCTGGACGCCCTGGTGGCCGCCACCATCGACCTGGGGGACCTGCCAGGTGTCAGCCCGCCGGACCCACAGCTTGCCGCTGCCCCTGGGCCCCCACGCACAGCCCCCTCGGCCTGTAGCTCAGGGATTCATGGAATTGCCCTGCTCAGCGAGCTGGCCGACCTGGAGATCCAGCAGCAAAGGAGGGAGCCCGCCTTGCGAGGTAAGCACCACCCTGTGAACGCTCTGGAAGCTGGACCCTCGGGGCCAGGACTACACCCTGACCGTGGTTTCAGAAGGACAGAGTCTGGGTCAGCATGCCCCGTGTATGTTGCAGTGTCCACAGCGCCCCGTGGGGGCCTTACAGTTGTCCCCATACGCTGTCCCCCAGTCACATTACGAGGAAGCCAAGACCCTCAGGGGGATGAGGTGGCTGAACTGGGGCCTTGCCTCCGGGAAGGCAGAGGAAAGCCTGTGTGGCTCCTGGCCCGAGGCCTGCCAGGTCTCTGCTTAGGCTGTTGCCTCCCAGGCCCAGGGGAAGTGGTCCAAGACTGACCACGTGTCCCCCGCAATGTCACCAGGGCCGAGGTGCCGGTCCTTCCTGTCCCGGGGCTGAATGCAGGTTGAGATGCTTCTGGGCTCCCGGCCCCAGAGGGGCCCCAGGGTGCGGGCACAGGGCCTGGTGCCACCCCATGGTGAGCCCTGGACTGGAGCCCGTGGGGACCCCACACAGGCCAGCCGGGGCAGTCGCTCCAGAGGGGCCCCCTGAGGAAACCCTCGCGCGGGAGCACCCCCAGCCAGGCATCGTGCGCGCTGATATTTATAGACAGAGCCCAACAGAGTTCTCTCAGCTTGCCCACTTGTTTTCCTGACGCATAAAGCGCTCTGCTGCCAGCCACAGGCGCCTTTTGTGCTCTTTGGAGATAAAGCAAATGTTCTCGTAAAGTTAATTTCCCCAGAGGCCTCTGTGTCACCCCTCCTGCCCACCTAGACGGACCCACCGCTGTGCCGAGGGCAGTTTGCTGGGGAGCACCCACCGTGGACTCCCAGCTGGACCCCAGGAGGGCCTAAGTTAGGGCTCCGGGCTGTAGGGTGAGGGGGGGAGCCCCGGGCCGGGCCCGGGCTGCCCAGACCCACCACATGAGCGTGGCTGGCACGAAAGTGCCGAGCGGATGCCGGGCCCAGTGTGTGTGGCCACCCAGTCTGTGCATGTGAATGCCTGCTGGACCGCGGCCCATTCATTGAAAGAACGCTCACGTGGAGACCACGTGAGTCCCTTGTGGGCGTTGCAACTACAGCCCAGGCCAGGCGCCTCAGTCGCTGGGGTGTGTGGACCGAGGAAGATGCATGGCCAGGTCGCCACTCCACCCGCCCCTCCTGGAGCCCCCAGGCCCCCACCCTCCCCTCCTGGAACCCCCAGGCCCCCACCCTCCCCTCCTGGAACCCCCAGGCCCCCACCCTCCCCTCCTGGAGCACCCAAGCCCCCACCCTCCCCTCCTGGAGCACCCAAGCCCCCACCCTCCCCTCCTGGAGCACTCAGGCCCCCACCCTCCCCTCCTGGAACCCCCAGGCCCCCACCCTCCCCTCCTGGAACCCCCAGGCCCCCACCCTCCCCTCTTGGAGCACCCAAGCCCCCACCCTCCCCTCTTGGAGCACCCAAGCCCCCACCCTCCCCTCCTGGAGCACTCAGGCCCCCACCCTCCCCTCCTGGAACCCCCAGGCCCCCACCCTCCCCTCCTGGAACCCCCAGGCCCCCACCCTCCCCTCTTGGAGCACCCAGGCCCCCACCCTCCCCTCCTGGAGCACCCAGGCCCCCACCCTCCCTTCCTGGAACCCCCAGACCCCCACCCTCCCCTCCTGGAACCCCCAGACCTCCACCCTCCCCTCTTGGAGCACCCAAGCCCCCACCCTCCCCTCCTGGAGCACTCGGGCCCCCACCCTCCCTTCCTGGAACCCCCAGACCTCCACCCTCCCCTCTTGGAGCACCCAGGCCCCCACCCTCCCCTCCTGGAACCCCCAGACCTCCACCCTCCCCTCTTGGAGCACCCAGGCTCCCACCCTCCCCTCCTGGAGCACTCAGGCCCCCACCCTCCCTTCCTGGAACACCCAGACCCCCACCCTCCCCTCTTGGAGCACCCAGGCCCCATCCTGTCCTCTGTCCCAGTTAACTGGCTAGTCTGTGCACTCTCAGAGCCAGAGCTGTTCCCTATGAGCACAATGACCGCCTTGCCTGAAATGAATTAGGAGATTGGCTGCGATCTCAGATGAGCAGCAAGATTCACAGAGGGAGAAAGTGGGAGAAATATGTCCCAGGAAGCAGGGGTCCCAAGGGACAGCAGAGCCTCCTGTCCCTTCCTCCCCAGAAGGGACCCCCTGAACCCCCTCCAGGCCGGGCACGGCATTTGGTGGAAGGCCCCTGGGAAGCAGGGACGAGGAGGTTGGCAGGTTTGCAGCCGAGTTGTGGTGGGGCAGGAGTTCAAACCCCAGGCCATTTGCTCATGGGCAACCTCACTGACCTGGGTACTCAGAGCCCCTCAGCCCCACCCAGAAGACCTCAGCTGCAGGACCCTTGGCCTGCCCCCACCTGGGCTCAAGTTGGGGGGGGGGGGGCCTCAGTGGGGGCACTGCCCGGCCCTCAGACCTCCGCACCAGATGCAGGGACTTGACCCCCAGACTGAGCCCTCGGGGGGGAGAAGGGCGGGGAGTCAGACCCTGTGTCTGCCTGGCCTTGGATGGGGAGGTCTGTACCCAGGAGCCCGGCCCTGAGACACCAGAACATCCCGCCCTTGGAGAGCCACCTGAGCCTCCCTTCCACCCCAGATGTTTGGGGAGCCCAGACCCTGTCCGTCCCGGAGTGTGGATGCCCCTTTTTCTCCTGAGTGAGCCTGGGATCCAGGTCTGTGAAGCTGCGGCTTGTCTGGCCCCAGGCCCTTCCAGGGACAGGAGTTAGAGACACCCCAGGGCATCGGGGTGGGGCTGTCTCTCTCTCCACAGCCCCCAGGGCTGCAGAGCTTTGCAGGGTGTTGTTTGAAGCCAAGAAAAGCCCTCCCTACCTCATCTCCAACCCCACCCCCACCCCCACCCCCACCCCCAGGCTCACCCACGGGATTGTACCGGCTCAGCAGGCTGAGCCTGAGGACCGGGGCCGGGCCGCCCGGGCAGGGGAGCAAAGGAGCTTCCTGGTGACCACAGTGACCCCAACAGATAGGACACCGTGTGGGACTTGTCGCTGAAGTAGGGCTTCCGGACAGCCCTGCCCTGGCTTCCAGAGGGAAGAACAGCCCACGCCCTAGGAGGAGAGAGCCCCTTAGCCTCCCGCTCCGGGGCCACCCGACACAGCCTCCTGTGGCCTCAGCTCAGAACCGGCGTCCAGAAGTTTCAGCTCCTGGCACCCGCCTCGCCGCCTTGTCCCATTGCTGAGGCCGGCTCACCCTGATGGCCGCGTCCCCCCTTTGCGGTTAACGAGTATTTCGCAGGGAGGTGCTTGGAAGCAGTTGTCCCTGCCTCTTCACGCATTCTCTCCGTGCATTTAACCTGTTTGTGGCAGGGTGACTCGCGGATTCTTACTCTCTTTGGCCGGTTGTAATCTGCACTCTCACTATTTAACCGGAGGATTGGAGCTGTGTCAGATTCGGCCCCTGCAGCTGGCCCATGTGCCCGCCGCCGTGTCCCCCTCACCTTCCGAGCACCTCCTGTGTTCCTGGCTCACCACACACCACCCCTGCCCCTGGAAACAGGCATTTCTCCCAGGAGCCAGGCTCCTTTCCAGGGAGGTGGAATTAGAAGCCACGTTCAGGGTGTTCGATGTGCTCATTGCCACTGGGATATCGCTGCTCCCCGGCCACCTCGGAGGAGCTGTGTGTCCTGTAGGTCCTGAAAAGCACAACTGCCCGTGGACGGCTTTAGTCCCAGCAGCCGTCTGACCCCGCAGGGCTCCCCCTGGCCGGCTCCCCTTCCCTGGCCGTGGCTCCTCGTGGGAACAGCCTGCCCACGGGGGCCTGACTCCCCACCTCCGCTGCCACCCTGCCCCATCCCGAGTCTCCGCTCCAGGCCTCACCCCTGGATGGACGCTGCCCTCCACTGGCTCAGCTCGGACCCTGCCCTGGGCCGTTCCTCTCACCCCACTCTTCACGAATCTGGGAGGGGCAGGAAACGCACGGGCACTTTCTGTTGAGGCCGAATAAGCCACAAGCCTCTATCAGACGGATTGGGCGCTTCCCCAACTGGCCTGGCCCACAGTAGCCAGGGGGGACTTCTCCTCTCCCCGGAGCTGAGGCAGGGTGCTCGGTGCCTGCCCCTGTGCCCATCTCGCTGTTTCCCACCACCTCACCCTGGCCCTTGGTCCTCGTGGCTGGGGGAGCCGGGCAGCCTGGAGGGTCCGGGCCAGACCAAGATGCAGGCGGACAACAGGAGACCCTGTGGGGGGCGGTACGTGCCGGCCTGCCGCACACACACTGACCCTCGTGTCCCCCGCAGAGGAAAAGGACGTGCTGGCGTTCGACCTGCAGCGCCTGGCCACGCTGGCCTCAGCCTGGTCCCTGGTGGAGGCCGCTGGCCTGGACAGCCCCTCCTCCTCTGCCCGGCCCCCCGCTGCCGACCCCTGCAGGGCTCCCACACTCACCCCCCGCATGCAGATTCTGCAACGGAAGGACACCTGGACCCCCAAGACCAAGCCTGTGAGTGGGGGGGAGGGGGGGGCCCGGTCGCCCCCGGTGCCACAACCCAAGGGGCCCCCTGAGCACCCGTGCCGGCCGCCCCCGCCGTGGGGCCCCGCCTGGGCTCACAGGCCCCCGTGCCCCTGCCCACCAGGTCTGCCCCCTCAAGGCCGCCATCGACCGGCTGGACACGCAGGAGGTAGAGATGCGCGTCCAGCTGGCAGAGCTGCAGCGGCGCTACAAGGAGAAGCAGCGGGAGCTGGCTCGCCTCCAGCGCAGACACGACCACGAGTAGGGCCCCGGGCGGCAGCCGGGCGGGGCGGGCGCGGCGGGGGCCGGGTGGGGGGCCCCCCCCCCCCCCCCCCCCCCGCTGTGCAGGCCCGGGACCACTACCTCGGGGTCAGGGAGCCACCCCACGCGCGCCCGGGCTGAGCCGGGCTGGAGGCTGGCGTCCAGGATGGCCCCCGGAGGCCGTGGGAGGAAGGCTGGCGCGTTGGGCCACGTGAGGGCCCAGCTCCCCGAGTCTCGGGGGGGCCTGCTCTGCCCCTGCAGCCCTCCAAGGCCAGTGCCCTCTGCTGAACCCCTGTCAGGGGGGCCAGGGTGGGTGCAAGCCTCTGAGCGCCCCCCACCCCCGTGGCCTGCAGGAGAGAGGAGAGCTCGCGCAGCCCCGCGAGGCGGGGGCCCGGCCGGCCCAGGAAGCGCAAGTACCCCAGCTTGCTGCCCGCCCTGCGTCCTGGGGGCCAGCTCCCCAGGGGCGACGGCAAGAAAGTCAAGTAAGTCCCGGTGCGTGGGCCGCCGTGGGGTGCCCCGGGCTGGGGGTGCGTGTGGCGGGACTGGGGTGGGCCCAGGGTGCCCTCGACGCCCCTGTCCGCACGCTGCTGGCTCCCCCCGCCTTCAAGCTCCCGTGAGGACCCAGCTCCCCTCTCCCAGAGCTGTAGCCACAGACAGAGCCCGCTGCAGACCTCTCCCCTTCCCTCTGCCCCACGCCGGGCCCGGTGCGTGGCCACACCAGGTCCACACACCTGGCCGGGGCATCACCCCTGCCCGCGCCCGGCCCCCTCGGGTGCCAGGCGGCGTTGCGGAAAAGCCTCTCTGTCTGCACCGTGTAACACTGTTGGTCACGCTGCGGTGCTGCGCACGCTGTCGGCGCAATGTTATTATCCATTACCCGCCCGGCGCACTCGTTGGCACGCTCCCGGGCCGGGCATAATTGTCCTTCCCGGCTACAAATTGCCTCTCCCGGCAGACCTATTTGCATAAATCCAACGAGCTGCTCCAAACGCGATTGGCGAGCCTGCGTGCTCGCTGCATCAATCCTGATGATTTGGTAATAATAGTTAAATCGGCACTAAATGGTTCCTTCAATTAAGACAGAGGCAAAAAATTAATCTCAGGGCTTTATGTCACAAAACATTAGCAAATGCAGAGAAGGTTACAGGGAGGGGGGTTCGCATCGCCTGTGGGCGGTGGCAGGGATAGGCCATATGGCTGGGGGGGGGGGGGGGGGAGGGCGTCTCCCCGAGCTGCCCCTCCCCCCGCTGCCCAGGTGTCCCCAGCCAGGGGACTCCCAGGCTCTCCCTTTGAGAACCAGCCAGCGCTGTCAGGGCCTCTGGCCAAGGTAGGGCCGACCGAGGCTGGAGTCTGGCCAGTGGCTGCGTCAGGGGGTCCTGGCGAGGCTGCCCCGAGCTGCCCTCAGGCCCCCGGCCTGGTACTTGGCATTACAACACTTCCTCCACTGACCCACAAAGCCCGGCCCTGGCTGGAGGGTAGCAGCCTCAGGACAAGGAAGGACACACAGTCCGGGGCCCTCCCTCCTCAAGGATCCGGCTCCCTCCTGAATCCCGGGCTCTCCCCCGCTGCGGGCCGTGCCCTGCGGTGGTTGCCGACAGCTGGGACCAGGCAGGAAGTGGAAGGTTGGGGGGGGTGGGGGGTGGGGGCAGCCTCACTGCACGGCCGGCTTCCTGCCTGGTCCCCTCTCTGGGCGGGAAGGTGAAAGGTGATGTCTGTCCCCACAAAGCCAGGGTTCTCAGGCTCCGTCTGTGACTCATTTTCTTTAACACCATGTGAGTGGGGGAGGGGGCAGGTGACAGGCCCGGCCCCACCCACACCTGTGGGACATGGGGAAACCGAGACTTGGTGTCAGTAGACTCCCAGGCCCCCCCCCGCCGGATGTGGGTGCTGGGGTTCAGGCTCCCCTCCCTCAAGAACTGGGATTAAGAGCAGGTGTCTGAGCCCAGCAGTCAGGGTCCCAGGAGGCTGGGAGGCAGACCCTGGACAGGAGTGTCTCTGGCCACTGTGCCCCGACCTCTTTCTGGCAGTGGCGGAGAGGGAGGCAGGGGACCCCATTCTCAGGAGCCTCTCTAACACCGTCCTTGTTCCAAACCGTGGTGGCCGCTGGCCTTGGCACTCACCGAGGGCCAGTCCTAGGACTGGGACCGACCTCCCCCACCCTTGCAGAGAGCCGTAATAGTTCCCGTCCCTGTTTCCCAGGTGTGAAGACTGAGGCCACAGCTGGGACACACAGTGGTCCAGCTGGCCACAGAGCCCTGGCCCCTGAGCTTTAGGCCGCCCCTCCCCGGTTAGCGAGAGGACCGGCCGGCAGGCAGGCGGCTGGGGCTCAGCACTGGTTCGGCCTCCGGGCCGCCTGGCAGCACGGCGCGTGCTCCAAGGAGCCCGGCACAGGAGCGCAGCCTCGTTCGGGAAAGGGCAGAGCGAGGACGGGGCCAGGGTGCCGAGGCGTGCCTGCAGCTGGCCCATGCCCACCTGCGCCCCCATGCCCCCAGGGCGGTGCGGTCCAGCCTGAGCCTGCTGTGTGCTGAGCTGCGGGGTGGCGAGGAGCCTGCGAGGAAGCAAAGCCGACTGGAGAGCAGCGTCTACGTGGGCCTGCAGCCGGCCTCTGCGGTGAGCACTGCAGCGGCCTCACCCTGGGCTCTGGGGCTCGGTGAGCCTCACGGCAGAGGCCGGCCCTGGGCCTGCAGGTGTGACTGGGGCTGGCGATGCTCACTCCAGCAGAAAGAAAAAGTGCACGATGTTATAGGTCACGGAGTCTTCAGCAGTGAACCCAGTGTCAGGTGCACCCCGTGTGCAGTGGGTGGCCTGGAGGCAGCTGTCACCCCACCTGAGCATGTTGTCACCTTGCCCGGCCCTCCCAGAACAGACACCCGGGCCCTCGACGTCCATCCCCCAAGCTCAAGTAGGGTGGGCCGTCTGGGAGGTGCCGTGGAGCGGGGGATAGGGGTGCTGGGCTCCAGTGGCCGAGCCCCGTGCCCCCTGGGCCCCTTCAGCGGACGGGGGCCGAGGAAGTGCCACTTGTGAGCCGGCGCTGGCAGAGGGCAGGCTGAAGGCCGCAGGGCTGAGCGCAGCCACCGCCTTCCCGTTCACAGGAAAAGGTCCGGTGCAAGAGAAGCAGCGGTCAGGGCGAGCTGGCGTCTGCCATGGCCCACAAGGTGGCCCAGCTGAAGCCGAAAGTGAAGAGCAAGGGGCTGCCTGCCGGCCTCAGCCCCTTCAGGCGGAAGGAGGCCGCCCCAGGGGGACGCATCCGGAAGAAGCTGTCCAGAGCCAAGAGCACCAAGGTGCCGGGGGCCGCCCGGCACACGCAGCCGGATGGCGGTGTCGGCAGCAGGGAGACGCCCAAGTTCCCAGCCCAGTCGGCGGTGGCCCCGGCACACGAGGCAGGCAAGTGGGTCTGAGGGCCGCAGCCGGGACCGCCGGGCCCAGACGGCCATCAGAGCCAGGTGGCGGCTTGTGGAGTGTGGGGGACCCGGGGACAGCCTCCCCGCTGGGGCAGCCGGGGAGGGGGGTGGGGTGGGGGGGGGGAAGGAGACCCTGCCCTGCGGGGCCGCGAGAGCCACGGGAAAGAAAGAGGCCTCTGGATACATCCCGGAAAGGGGGCTAAAAATAGCCCCTCTGCCGGCTGGAGGCGGCTTTCCTGCAGGCTGATCTGGAGGGGTTATCTGGCCTCCAGGAGGCACACGTGTCCAGAGACAGGAGCCTGGAGAACTAGGTGCTTCCTCCCCACCAGGCCTCGCCCCGCCTGCACCCAGCTTGCGCCTGAGAACAAAGGGAGGGCGAGAGGAAGCAGGAAGCAGGAGGGCAGTAAGGGGCCGGAGCTGCCCTGAGGAGGGGGATCCCCAGGCCCGCGGGCTGGCGCCCCACTGCCCAGGGTGTAAGAAAGGAAAATAGAGACAGGGAAAGGAAGGTCAGATAGCGGCTCCTCCCCTAACCCGTGCTCGTCCACGCACCCTCACCAGGAGGCCGGCCCAGGTGCCTGCCCCTCCCCCCCGCCCCCCAGCCCATCCACGTGCATGCAGATGAACAGATCCCCCACCCCCAAAATGGCGTCGCTGTGACACCAAGTCATCTGGACGCTCTGCCTTCCCCAGGCGCCGGCTATGACAGCGAGAACGGCATAGATTTCTTGGGGACAGAGGCACCCCCCAAGGAGCCCGGGCTGGCGCTGCATGGGGGGGCCAGTGTGGCCGTGCTGGGACCCTCACCCTCTTCCGTGGTCAAGATGGAGGCCAACCAGAAGGCCAAGAAGAAGAAGGAGAGGCAGGGCTTACTAGGTAACGAGGAGGCCAGGGCGGGCTGGGGCCAGCCTGGCGGCTGAGGGCCCAGCACCCGGGACGCCTGTGACGGCCGCCCTCTCCCCGCACAGGGGCCTGCCGCCTGTCCAGCCCAGAGAGCGAGGTCAAGGTCAAGAGGCGCACGGTGAAGGCCAAGGTGGGCACCAAGCTGGAGCGGGCCCCAGGACGCAGGCCCCCAGGCGCACCAGGCAAAAAGAAAGCCAAGGGCAAGGCCAAAGGTGGCCTGCGGGCGGAGCCGGGGACCACCCCCAGCAGGGACACCCTCTTCAGCCCCGCCCGCGCCTTCACCTGCCGTGAGGAGGGCAGCAAGCTGGCCAGCGAGCGCCTCAAGAGGGCCACACGCAAGAGCACAATCCTTCAGCCGGGACTGCGGGTAGGCTCTGCGGGCACCCCTGCTACGGGGCACCCCGGCTGGCCTGGGCTCCGCGGGCGGGCGTCAGATACAGAAGGAGCTCCCACCCTGTCCCCCTTGCCCGCTCATGTGGCCCGCCCGGGGGTGAGCCTGCCCCACACCCCTGAACTCACACTCGGGGTCAGCCTGCACCACGCCCGGCGGTGGCTGTGAGCAGGGAGGCTGGGGCCCCCCTCACCGCGGTTCCTTCCCTCCCGCCCCGAACAGCGGAAGAACGGGGCCCTGTCCATCGCCCTGTCGCCACGCAACGCCAAGGCCATCCTGGGGAAGGGCAGGAAGGTGGGCAAGGTGAAAAGCAAGGCTGTCGGCAAGCAGGTAGCGTTCCCCCCCCCCCCCCCCGGGGCGCCCAGTCGGGGTTGCAGACCTCTCCCGCCCCGCCCCCCCCCTCCAGAGGGAGTTGACCCCTCTGGCCCCCCAGGGCAAGGGCCGGGCAGTGAGTCGGCTGCTGGAGAGCTTTGCTGTGGAAGACGACTTTGCATTTGACGACAACGGCAGCTTTGAGGAGGAGGAGGAGGAAGAGGAGGAGGACGAAGCGGAGGAAGAGCCGGCTGGGGCCAGCGGTCCTCTGAGCGCGGAGCAGAGCGCCGCCCTGGGTGAGTGCCAGGGCGAGTGCCAGGGCCGGGAGGCAGCCGCGGGGGTGGGGGCGGGGCCGGGGCCGGGGCCGGCGCTGACAGCCTGTCCCCTCAGCTGGCTCGTGCACCATCCACAAGGAGGATCTGCAGGACGGGCTGCCCGTGCTCATTCCCAAGGAGGACAGTCTGCTGTACGGCGGGCAGCGTCAGGACCCTGCAGCCCCCCGACATGTGAGGCCCGGGTGCGGGGAGGGAGGGCGGCGGGCCTGGGCCAGGGTGGGCGACCGCGGCCCGCAGCCCCTCTCACACGCCACGCCCCCCTCGCCCCTCAGCTACAGCATCGTCATCGAGGGCGAGAGAGGCAACAGGCAGAGGATCTACTCGCTGGAGCAGCTGCTGCAGGAGGCGGTGAGGGGACGGCCCCCATTGGACCCGCCGCCCCGGGGAGGTGGGCCTGGCTGCACCCCGCCCCTCCTGGGCCCCGCCCTCCCCCCCGCAGCCCCTCCCCCCGCCCACTCACGCCCCCCCCCCCCCCCCCCCCCCCCCCCCCCCCCCCGGTCCTCCAGGTGCTGGATGTCCGGCCACAGTCCAGCCGCTACCTCCCACCCGGCACGAGGGTCTGTGCCTACTGGAGCCAGAAGTCACGTTGCCTGTATCCAGGCAACGTGGTCCGAGGTAAGCCCCCCCGAATTCCCCACGAGGCCGCCAGCAGCCCCCCCATCCAGGCAGGGGATGTGGAGCCCCCGGGGGGCAGGCAGGTGGGTGAGCGAGCGGGCAGTGCCCCAGGCGGGGGTGATGGACGGTGGTGCCGTGCCGCTCAGGCCGGGCCGCGGGAGGCAGCGAGGTCGGGGGGGGGGGGGGGGGGGGGGGGGAGAAGGGGGGGCGGCGTCTGTTTCCTGGCTGCTGGGGCGGCGCCAAGGTCGACCGTGACGGGGCCCTCGTCCCCAGGTGCCTGCAGTGACGAGGAAGGGGACCTGGACTCCGTGGTCGTGGAGTTTGATGACGGGGACACCGGCCACATCGCCGTCTCCAACATCAGGCTGCTGCCTCCGGACTTCAAAATCCAGTGTGAGTGCCGGGGCCGCGGGGGTGGGCCTCCCTGTGGAGCCAGCGCCCGGGTCCCGAGGCACAGCGCTGAGGCCGCGCGTCCGCTCCGCAGGCACCGAGCCCTCGCCCGCCCTGCTGGTGTCCGGCAGCTGCCGGAGGACCAAGAAGCCTCCTTCGAGGCCCCTCCCCCCGGCGAGACCACCGCCCCCAGCCTGTCTCCCAAGGCGCACGAAGGCCCCGAAGCCCCCAAGCCCCCGGGAAGAAATCCGTCAGCAAAGACAAAGCTGGTACTCGTGGGACCACCCAGAACCCTGGCGTGGGGGTCCGCCTCCGGGTGTGGGGGACCGGGAGGCGCGGGGCCGGGTGGGGGGGGAGGGTGGAGCCGGGGGTCCCCCTGACTCTACCCGCCTCCCCCCAGGCAAAGCGGAGCTCCTGACCTCGGGCGCCAAGCCCCCCGCCCGCCGCCCCCGCCGCCCCCGCCGCCCCCCAGCCGCCGCCGGGGCCTCGGACCACTTCCTGGCCGCCGGGGCAGCCCGCTGCTGAGCTGGTCGGCGGTGGCGCAGACAAAGCGGAAGGCGGCGGCCGCGGCGGGCGGCAAGGGGCCCGGCGTGCTGCAGAATCTCTTCCAGCTCAACGGCAGCGCGAAGAAGCTGCGGGCCCGGGAGGCGCTGTTCCCCGTGCACAGCGTGGCCGCGCCCGTGTTCGCAACGGTTTCCGGGCCGACTCCTTCAGCAGCCTGGCCAGCTCGTACGCGCCCTTCGTCGGCGGGGCCGGGCCGGGCCTGCCGGGGGCGCCCACAAGCTGCTGCGGGCCAAGAAGGCCGAGCGGGCAGAGGCGAGAAGGGCGCGCGGCGGCGGGCGGGCGGCGAGTTCCTGGTCAAGCTGGACCACGAGGGCGTGACCTCCCCCAAGAACAAGAACTGCAAGGCGCTGCTCATGGGTGACAAGGACCTCGGGCCCAAGCTGGGGCGGCCCCTGCCCAGCCCCAGCTACGCGCACCCGGCCCTCGTGGGCAAGGACAGGAAGGGGCGGGCGCCCGTGCACCCGCTGCCCATGGGGCTGGCGCTGCGCAAGTTCGCGGGCCAGGCCGAGTTCCCGCTGCCTTGCGACAGCGACTGTCACAGCTCCTACTCGGACGACGAGGAGGACGGGCCCGGGCTGGCCCCCGGCGTGCCCTCCCGCTTCCTCGCCCGCCTGTCCGTGTCGTCCTCCTCCTCAGGCTCCACCACCTCCTCCTCCTCGGGCTCCCTGTCCACCTCCAGCCTCTGCTCCTCGGACGACGAGGGCTCGTCCTACAGCTCGGACGACGAGGACCCGGCGCTGCTCCTGCAGACCTGCCTCACCCACCCCGTGCCCGCCCTCCTGGCCCAGCCCGAGGCCTTGCGCTCCAAGGGGGGCGGGCCCCACGCGCACGCGCACGCGCAGCGCTGCTTCCTGTCCAGGGCCGCGGTGGCCAGCGGGGGCGCGGGCACCGGCCCGAGCGGCGGCAAGTCCAAGCTCAAGCGCAAGGAGGCCCTGAGCTTCTCCAAAGCCAAAGAGCTTTCCCGGAGGCAGCGGCTGCCCTCCGTGGAAAACCGGCCAAAGATCTCAGCCTTCCTGCCTGCCCGGCAGCTCTGGAAGTGGTCGGGGAACCCCACACAGGTAGGTGGGCCCGTCTCCCAGCCGGGGAGGGGGAGGGGGAGGGCAGCGAGGAGCCCCTGGTGCCCAGGAGGCCGGCCTGCTCCCTCTCTCGCTTCTTTCTTTGGGTTGTCCTATTTAATGTCGACCAAACAAAAAGAAAGAAAGAAAATCAAAGGAAAACGAGGAAAGAGAAAACCTTGCCACCTGATGGGACAAGGCAGATGACCACAGCCACCCTGTCCCCTCCAAGTCCTTGTCTCTGCCTGTAAGATCGTGTACAGGATGTTTGCACTGGGGCAGGCAGCCTGTTTTTGTTATTGTTGTTTCTAATGTTTATCTTTGAGAGAGAGAGACAGAGGGGTGAGCTGGAGAGGGTTAGAGAGAGGGAGACACAGAATCCGAAGCGGGCTCCAGGCCCCGAGCTGTCAGCACCGAGCCTGACGCGGGGCTCGAACCCACGAACCGTGAGATCATGACCTGAGCAGAAGTCGGACGCCCAGCCGACTAAGCACCCCCAGGCGCCCCAGCGTTTCTCGAGCGGCAGAGGTCCGCTTGGTTGCGTGTCTTTCCGTGTCCGTAAACAACACAGGCAGCTCTGCGCGTTTTGAGCACCTCGAGCACCTCGTTGCATGGACAAGAACGTTGTTCTTTGCCAACACTCTACGTGTGGACGTGCGGTTGTCCGGGGCGTTTTGTCCTTGCAAACGTGTGTGCACTGGACGCCTCGTGCTCTCTCCCCACCCCACCCCCGCCTCAGGTCCACTGTTCCTTTATGGTCGCTTTGGATCTTGACATCCTGACCGGTGGGCAGGGTAGGTCTGGGTGTGGCCACCTCGTCCCGGACCTCTGGCTGTGCTGGCCTTCCTCCAGCCGCCACGGTGCCCCGCGTGGACCTGGGGTGCCCGTGCACACACGCTTACACACACGACATGCCGTCTGTTCCTCCTGCGTATTCCCTCCCCTTGTGTGTGTGTCCCTGTCATTCTGTCCTGGCTGCCGCCTGGGCCCCCTCATTGCCCTCGGCCTCTGGTTGTGTCCCTGCAGAGGCGGGGCATGAAGGGGAAAGCCAGGAAGCTGTTCTACAAGGCCATCGTCCGGGGCAAGGAGACACTGCGCATCGGGGACTGTGCCGTCTTCCTGTCGGCCGGGCGGCCCAACCTGCCCTACATCGGCCGCATTGAGAGCATGTGGGAGTCCTGGGGCAGTAACATGGTGGTGAAGGTCAAGTGGTTCTACCACCCGGAGGAGACGAAGCTGGGGAAGCGGCAGAGTGATGGGAAGGTGAGAGAATGGGGGAGGGGGCGGTGCCCCGTAGGGCCCTGGGGCAGGAGAGCTCAGGGCAGGTGGGGAGCCTGTGGGGGACCCTGGGGCAAGTGGGGAGCTTGGGAGGACTGGGCAGCAGGGCAGCCTGAAGGGGGCCCGGGACAGGTGGGGGGCATGCAGGGGGCCTGGGGGAATGGAGACCTGGTCGGGGGGCGGGGGGGGTGGCAGCCAACACGGGAGGAGTAGTCTCATTCGTGAACACCCCCTCCCCGTCCCCGACACCGCGGGGCCTCCCAGCCCAGGGCCACCACCGGGCCTCACAGGAAACGACACAGGGTCCCTCCCTGGCCTCCATGGCTCCCCGTGAAAGGGGTGGTAGTTTCACCGTGGGGGGCACGCAGCCCCCCCCCCCCCCCACGGCCCGTACTTCCAGGTGGAACACACCCCCACCGCCCTCTGGTGTGCAGGAGCCCAGGTTTGCAGGTGGTGGGCACGGTCCACAGGCTGACCGAGCAACCCTGCCCTGGGGGCGCGAGGCCTCGGTCCCAGCGCTGCTGCCCGCCCCCCCTCCCCCCCAGAACGCGCTGTACCAGTCCTGCCACGAGGACGAGAACGACGTGCAGACCATCTCCCACAAGTGCCAGGTCGTGGGGCGGGAGCAGTACGAGCAAATGAC
The DNA here is from genome assembly GCF_028018385.1 of Neofelis nebulosa. Classification (NCBI taxonomy): domain Eukaryota; kingdom Metazoa; phylum Chordata; class Mammalia; order Carnivora; family Felidae; genus Neofelis; species Neofelis nebulosa. The sequence goes on along the minus strand of NC_080797.1, from coordinate 14,548,179 downwards.
ACGGAGCCGGAAGTGCCAGGACCAGGACCGGCGGGACCTCTACTACCTGGCGGGCACCTATGACCCCACCACGGGGCGGCTGGTGGCAGCCGACGGGGCGCCCATCCTGTGTTGAGCCCGGCTGCGTGGGCAGAGCCGGGGAGCCCCCCCCCCCCAACGCCGCAGCCAGGAGCAAATATGCAACCCCCCGACCCCGCGGCGGGCGCCGGCTTCGCACCACTGTCCCTGGCGAGCGGGCGCTCCCGCGTGCGGCCCGTCCCGTCCCGTCCCGTCCGGAGAGTCGTCCAGCCTGGGCCGGCCCAGCCGGCGCCCCGGATCCCCATCGGCCGTTCCCGAGAGATTAGAATCCAAGCCATATTTTCCCTAGTACCTCCGACTGTCTCCCACCAGGGAAAGCAGAAATCAGGTGTGTTGTCTATTTATTTCTCTGTGTAAATATTGTATTTCTGCGGGAAGTTTTATGGAAAAAAATAGTGGAAAAGGATTTTTTTCCCCACACGCGTGACAAGGGTGTATGTGCATGTGTGTGTGTGCGTGTGCGTGTGTGTGTGCGGGTGTGTGTCTAGGCTTTGTTCTGGGGGGTTTTTGTTGAAAATGCACTGTTTTGCTCAGCCTGGCTGAGTTCCGACAGGGGCGTCTGTGGCGACAGAGGCAGCTGAGGGTGGGGGCGGCCATAGGAGGGGGACCCTCGGGTACACCACTCATCTCGGGGGCTGAGATGGAAGTCACACTCGACTTTATTTCCTTTTAATCCACCTCCTAGGAAGACCGTATTGGGGGGCGGGGCAGGGGAGGAGGGCGATGGTGAGGGTCCCTGGGGAGAGAAGGGATTCCGGAAGCTGAGATAAAAATCAGGATCAGCGGGTCCCCCAGCCCGGGATCGTGACAGCAGCCATAAATGTATCTTACCTCTGTTAAAAACGAAACAAAAATGAACAAATATTTTTAAGTATCGATACGAAAAAGTGATGTTTTCATTTTATTTCCTGAATATTCCAAGTTCTTTCTGATTTCCGTTTTGATGGCCAATTTGCCTAGCCTCCACTCAGAGCAGGGACGGGATTGGCCCCCACCAACTTACATGGAGGTTTCTGGGCCTTCTCTGTGGCCACTGGGAAGGCAGACAGCATGACCAGTTGGTGCCTGGGGTGCGGAGCGAGCAGGGGTCCCTCCTGCCCACCCGAGCCCACACCCTAGCCGAGTGCAGGGAGCACCCCTCCGGGGCGCTCAGCCCTCCACCCAGTGCTGGACGGGTGGCCCAGACTCTCGGCGCCACCCCAGGAGCCTCAGAACACTTGTCACCTCTTCACTTCTCCAAGAGAGAGACCGAGAGGGAGACAGGGCAAGCCAGACGCGGCCCAACCACCCTTGTCCCTGAAACGTACTGAGGGCCACATGTCCTCATGTGCCACCACACCCACTGGGGCCCCCGGAAAGCCCCCCACGTTAGTCACTGTTCCTTAGGACGAGTTTTTGTGTGACCACAGACCTGCAGCCCAGGTCCCCGGGAAACATGGGGTGTCGGCAGGTGCCCGGCACCCCAACCCGGCCCCTCTCCGCCCCCTTCCTTTTCAGCCAGGAAACCATCCCAGCCCCACCTCCCACTCCCGGCTCCGTGGGAAATGCAGGGGCGGGGGGGGGGGGGGGGTTCCCTGCGCCCCGGCCTACCTCTCCCACCCCATTCTCCCCTTTGTCTCCGCACGAGTGCAATATTTCATTCCTGGCGGTCACCCGGGAGGCGGTGCCCAAGGGCCTGCTCGCGGCTGGAGAAGCAGAAGGCTGCCCGGAGGAGAAGACCTGCCCGGTGCCTGGGCGCCGAGTGGGGACAGCCCGGCCGCAAAAGTTCGAACCCCAGGCACCGAGCGAAGGAAACCCTTTTTCTTGGCCCTCGTGTCGATTCTCTGCCCTCCTCCCCCGCCTTCTCTGCCTCTTCTCTCTCCCTCTATCTGTGTGCGTGGGCGGTGCGGCCCTCCCTCTAACCGTGGTTAGACCTGGCGAAGCACGACTATTGTACATGTGTAAATTAAGATGGTTGGATTTTTTTTTTCCAATGTAAACACTAAAAACAAACAAACAAAAAAAAAAACAAAACACAAAGGTTTTATGAACAGCAAACTCTATGTAAAGGCATTTTAGTATTAAATTTTTTATTGATAACTTGCTTAAGAATAAATATATGAACTATTGTACAGGTGTTCAGTGGTCCGGAGTCCTAACTGTGCCTCGGCGCCCGCGTGCACTTCGCACGGCAACTCCTGGAGGCCCCGGAGGCTCGGGGGTCCCGGCGGACGTGCCCAAGCCCCACGTCCAGGCCTGGGCCAGGTCTGTCCCCATGTTAGCCAGAGCGGAGCCCCTGGGTGCCGAGCCCCGCACACGTGACAGGACCGTGCTACCTGTTTCTGGGGTGGCTTTGGCCTTCGTGACCCCCCAAGATGTAGGTTCCCCTCTTTACAGGTCTCACCAGAGCTGAGTCAGATTGTCCACGTGACCAGGGCAGGTGTCCCAGAAGAGAGGAGGGAGGGTCAGCCCCCACAAGGCACGGGGGAAGGGTGGCCTCCAAAGTGCCGTGGCCAGCTGGGGGAGGGGTGCCGGCACACTGGAGAGCAGACACCCTCCTCAAGGAGAGCGTGAAGTTACTCATTCAACAAACGTTTTCTCAGCTGATGACTGTGTAGAGAGGTAATAAACAGTGCTCCAGATTGTTAAATGGAGAGCTGAAGTCCCCAGGTTGGAGGGTGTCAGGAGGAGGGGTACCTCTGGGGCAGGGAAGCCACCCCAACAAGCTCCTAGCTAGAGACAGCCCTGCCCCCCGAGGTTGCAGGCCTGAGGTCTTTCCGGAACCCTACCACCTAGCCGGAAAGGAGGCACACTCTGTTCTCCCCCCACCTTCAGGGTCCCTGGGGAGGGAGGTCCCAGCTGGGATTAGAGACCTCAGTGAGGGACTCAGACTAGGGCAGATATGCAGAAGGAAGGTGAGTGCGGGGAGCGGGGCCGTGACCCAGACGCCTGCCCCCCGCCTCTGTGGGCATGTAACTCCCACATGAGCGTGCGTGCTTGGGTGCACACACACACACAACCACCAACCACACTGGGGCTGCCCTCGGCCGGCCCTGCTGACAGCCTGCTCCCCTTTCTTGTTTCCTCTGCTGGACCAACTTGGCCAGAGAGAGCACAGGGAACGTGACCCCTCTCCAGGGTGCAGGAGAAGGTTCAAGGCCGTGTGACCCGGCCAGGGCCCTGAGCACAGAGACGGGATGGAAGAGGCCCAGGAACTCTTCTGAGCCCACCAGGCGGAGGAGATTCGAGCCGAGTTCCTGAGCAGGAGGCCCCTGGCTGTGTAGAGCCGGGGCGGGACGCAAACCTGTTCTGAGCGGCCCCAAACCAAACAGTCTGCGCTCCCGCAGCCAGCTGTGCCTGAAGGCGGGCACATTCTACCCCTAGACTCAGTCCGGGAATCAGGCCCCGCTTTATGCAGGTCAGTTGGCGAGGTTCCAGCCGTGGCAGCCCGTGGCCCCAACTCTCCCGAGGGCTGCATCAGGAAGAGGGACAGAGAGGGTCCAGAGAAGACCGTAGAGGCCAGGCTGAGTGCTGGGACTTGATAGGACGGGGGCGGCAGCTCTGGGGGAAGGGGAGCCTGCTAACCTAGGGTTCTGGCTGAGGGAGCCTCTGTGGGCAGGGGAGGAGGGACCAGGGCGGGGCCAGAGGCTCAGGAGACCCCAGCCTCAGTACCTTCGGGACCTTTGGTTACGTGCGGTGGCGGGAAACGGGACCAGGGCCAGGGCAGGGAGGAAGGCCTGGGGCCCCTGAGCCAGGATTTGTAAGCGCACCGCCTCCTGCCCACACCAAGACCTGCCTGGCAGTGCAGGGCACGGTGGGTACAGTGTGGGGAGGTCAGCAGACACCAGAGGTCACAAGGGAAGTTATGGGGCAAGAGAGTGGGGAGGGGCCAGGGTGGGAGGGGTGACAAAATACAGAAAGGGCGGCACTGACTTGGGCCCAGGAGCTGGGTGGGAAAGCTCTTCCTGCTGGCAGGTTGTGGGTTCGAGTCCTCCAGCCAGCACCGGCGCCAGCAGGGTGCCTCGGCCAAGGTGGGGATGCCGGACCAGCAGCCACAGCTCTGCGACACTGTGGGCCCTAAGAGAGGCCGACGGCCAAGGGCGAGAACAGCCGTGCGGCCAAGACAACCTCCCCCATGGACTACACACACGGTCAGCGCCAGGGCTGAGCCAGGCCTGGTAGCTCAAGCACTGAGCTCCCTGCTGCAGCCAGACCGACAGGGACATCCAAGGACACAAAGGAACCACCACCCCCGGAACCGTCAATGCGGGCTTCCTGGAAGAGGGGATACCCGGGCCGTCCTGGAGGAAGGGCAGGGCAGGCGGAAAGTAGCCGAGGAACACTGCCGGTGGCTGGGAGGCACGCGGGCCTGGTGCTGGAGCCAGAGTTCCGCACAGGCCAGGTCGTGACCCCGGCGCGGGATGGAGTCTCCCGGACAGCAGGACGCACCCAAGGCCGTAGGCAGAGGGTCCACAATCAGGTTGAGACCACTGCCTCTGCGGCCCTGGGTCAGGGTTAGAGGGGCCAGCCCAGCCCCGGGGAGGGGAAGGAGCTGGTGCCCAGAGAAAGGCCTGAGGTGGGGGCCAGGAGCACGGGGCCAGGCCAGGGACTCAGGGGGGTTGAGGGCGGGAAACCACGGGAGGGGATGGGAGGGGGGGTCGCCACGGAACCGGGAACGTGGGCAGGTGACTGCAAGGACACGGCAAGCGGGGACCACCTCCTCCCATCCCCCAGCCCCTCCAGCTGCCTCCCTGTCGCCTCCCATTTCCCACTGTAACTCAAACAAGGTGGCCCTTGCCTTCTAGAACCTCCTAGCCCACAGAACAGGGCCCAAGTGAGGGAAGGGGGTGGACACGAGTGGAGCCCCAAGGGTTAAACGTGCAGGACTACACTTTGATCAAGACAAACGAGCCATTATGTGAAGCGTCAAAGCAGGATAAATGATGGCACCAGGTGGGGGAGATCAATACGAGTGATGTTTTATCAGGCAGAAATGACAACCTGGCCGATCGCAATTCGTTTTTAATACCACAAACCAATTGGGGACGCGGGGCTGAAATTGTTTATGCCCCGGCCCCAGGGCTGGGTGGGAGCTGGTGTCAGACCCGGGCCGCGGACAGGTGAGAGGTTGGCTCCGCGGCCCAGCCGGCGAGGGGGCATCGGGCACACAGCCAGCTGTAGGCCGCAGGCCACAACGGCCCCTGCAAGAGGCAAGGAGGGACCTGTCTTGGGGACCCCAGGTACCAGCTAAGGAAGTGGACGGAGGTGGCACTGAGGAGAGTGCCCCTAAAAGGCTCCTTTGCTTCCTGCCGGGAGTCCAGGGGTCTCGGCCCCCTTGCTGCCACCCCGTCCCAGTCCCCAGGGCTCCCAGTGAACGCCAGCACATCTCCAAAGCTGCGTCTCCTCTAAAAGTCAGGCCTCCTGTGCCCTTCTCCGGGCACCTGACTCGGGCCCCCTGCTCAGACCCGGGACAGTGGCCGGTGACGAAAGTAGGGCCGCTCCGCACACCAGCTCCAGGCAGACAGGCTGGGGGTCGCTAAAGGCTGAGTCCTCTCAGTGCCCACCACTGGCAGGGGCACCAAGAGGCCGGATGACTCGGGCCTCCAGAGAGAAGGACAGATGGAGGTGGGCAGGATGAGGCGGCAGGGGTGAGCCTGGGCCTCAGAATACTCATCTGTAAAACAGGGTCCCTGACTCTTGCCCACCGATGAGAGTAAGGTGAGGTTCACAAGAGGTGGCAGAAGGGATTTCTGGAGCCACATGCGGGCAGGGCCCTCCTCTGGGCCCCACACCGCTGCCCCAGGGAAAAAGGACAATGGCCAAGCCAGGGCTGGGCCCTTCACATGCCGAAGCACCCTGTCTCCTCATCCTCTGGCCAGCAGTGACAGGACTTGGGGTTGGGGACACACACCAGGACCCAGGCTGGATGCAGTGGAGCCAGACTCTACCCCCACCCAGCTTGAGGGCCCCGCTGTCCCTCACCTGGAGATTCCTCAGGGCCCAGGAAGGTGCCACAGCAAATCCACCAAGGGTCCCTGCGGCCTCCCCAGAGGCTCAGCCCAGGGATTCACAGGGGCTTCCCTGGGGTTGCCTGTAGGGGGCTATACCCCCTTCTCTGACAAATGATCACAGAACCACCTAAGTGTCAGGGATGCACCCACCTGCCACCCCTGAAGGGTGCAGAAGGCCTGGTGGGGTCCCAAAGCCACCGGACAAGCCTCCCCCTCCCCACGCTAGTCTGGGATGCCATGGCCCCATGCAGCTCCCTGACCAGCCCCAAGGATGGCAGAAACATGGGGGCTGCAGCGACAGGTGCTCTGCGACAAACAGCACCAGAGGAAGACGAATGAGGCAACACCCAGGCCTCCGGGCCAGGTGAGCAGAGAAGCCTCCAGGGAGGAGGCTTCTGAGCAGAAGCCGGGGTAGGAGATGTCAAAGCCCCTTCTCTGCTGCCCCTCCTCCCTGCGCCGGGTGCCACATCCCTGGGCCCCAGCTCCTGGGATCTGCCCTGTCGGGAGACTCACACTCTCATGTGTCCAGTTGGACACAGGGCCCCACGGCGCGTCTCCGTCAGATCGGCGAGGGACCAGAACTCCAGGAGGATTCAGACGGATTGGGTGGCTGTGGGCGGGCTGCACAGGGACCCGCTCCATCGCCCTCCTTACCGGGATCCCAGACCAGTTCCCGTGAAACAAAACGCCAGTTGGTTACTCAAGGCATGGCAGATTTGGTCACACGTGGCCAGCCTGGCCAGGACGGCGAGAGGCCACTGCAGGACACGGCAATCGTCAAGGCTGTAACTGGCTGGTGGGGCGGGGCGGGCGGGGGGCAGTCCCGCTGACCTGGCTGGACCCCCGACCCACTGTTCTGTAGTCTTGACACCCACCTCTGCAGAGCCTCCCAGCCCCAGCCCACACCCTTGGGAGTCCTGAGAGGGCCCAGTTCAGGCATAAAGGGGACGGGGCAGCCTCCAAACTGCCCCCGTTTGGCACTGTAGCGAGGGGATGGAGTCCGTGAGCAGAGTTCTCCAGCATTTACATCAGATGTAAATGTGTGAAGTTCAGACACGTGTTCTGACTCCATTCAGCCCACTCGCGTCCTGACAGCTGGGGAGAGGCCCTCCCAAACGAAACAGGAAGCAGCCGTGTCTGGCTGGCACCCAAACACTTGCCCTGTTACTGCCTTGGCGGTGAGCTAACAGAGCGAGCTGCCTGCAGCCCAGAGAAGGGCTCGTAAGGAGCACACCACAAGGCCACGGACACCTGACGCCACTGCAAACTCAGAACACTGTTTGCTTGGTTCCGCATTCCCCTGACATCGCCCCCCTTCTCCGGCTTAGTCACCCTGACTTTTCAGGTGCTCTCTTCATCACATGCTGCCCCAAATTCAGTCGGCGGGGGCCCTCTCCCATGGGTGTTTCCTGTCTGATTTTCCAGGGCTCCCGAGGCAGACTGCACCTGTCTGCAGGAAGAAAAGGCAAGGTACTCACCCAGCACCCAAGGTGTCCAAGGCCAATGCCTACTACGGTCCAGAAAAAAACCTTCACCGGTCTTGTCTCCCTAGACGGAGAGAGATAGCAGGCCCCTACTGATACCCAGGGCTGGTGGGGAAGCTACAAACATCCTGGAACCAGCCACCCTGCCCATCAGAAAAGGGGTTTCTTAGTCCCTGCTAAGACTGATCTGCTCCTGGGCGCCTGGGTGGCTCACTCAGTTAAACATCCCACTTCAGATCAGGTCGTGATCTCACGTTTCGTGGGTTCCAGTCCCACATCGGGCTCTGTGCTGCCCGCTCAGAGCCTGGAGCCCGTTTCGGATTCTGTGTCTTCCTCTCTCTCTGCCCCTCCCGTGCCCTCTCTCTCTCTCTCTCTGTCTCAAAGATTTAAAAAAAAAAAAAAGAAAGAAAGAAAGAAGATGTGATCTGCTCCTGGCAGGAACACAACTTGTTTGCATCTGAGCCATCCATCCATCTGTCCTTTCCACAAGTACATGCTGAAGACCTACTGTGTGCTGGGCCCTCTGCCAGGCACTGGGATGCAGAGCTGAGGGGATCTCAGGAAGTCCCCACCTGCCAGGAGCTCAGAGGCCAGTGGAGAAGATGGCCAGCACAGGAGCTGTGCTTAGCTGAGCTAAGCAGGGCCCCTCCTTAGTGAGGCCAAGAAGTCCAGGTCAAGGAGCCCAAGGAAGGGAGCCCTCTTGCTCTGCTCCCAGGAAACCCAGCCCCCAGCTGAAAGTACTTCTAGGGGCATGTCAGCTGCTTCCTTTAAGTGGTTTCATCCAAAGAAAAACATCCAAGCTGAAGCAGCTTTCAGAGGAGGGCAGAAGGAGGGGTTGGTGGGTGGGAACCACCTTCCATCCGCATCATCTCAGAAAATAGTGACGTGGAAGGCAACCTCTGGGCCCGGGTCCCTGACCCTGGGGGGGGGGGGGGGGGGGCCTGGCCCTGAGACCAGTAGGAACCATGCTCTAGCTGAGCCTGCAGGCCGGGGCTCGGGCTCCAGATGGCAGTGGGGGTGGGCTAACCCCGAGCCCTTCCCGCAGCGATGGAAGGGTTCAGAGGCCTCCTCACAATTTGGTTTGCTGAGCGGGGAAAGTTAAAACCACCCTTTTTATTTGGGAGCCTTTGAACAAGTTTAAGATCTTGCCCCTTGTCAGGAAATCTGTTTTCACTTATAGGAAACAGACTTGGGGGCCGGCTGTGAGCAGGGCGAGTGTCGGGAGCCCCCGCACTGACAGGGTAATTGTATTTTTCACCGCCGCGCCCTTCAGCCGCCCCTCCGATGCTGGGCGAGGTACCCGGGGGCCGGGGCTCCCCACTGGACGCCCGCTGGCCGCCGGCTGGAAGCGGGTTTCGGGGGGTCACTACGGGAAGGGCACGCGAGGCCGCCGCCAGGCACCAACCTGCGGGGCGACAACCTCCGCCCGAGCCTCCGGGGAGAGAGAGAGAGCGGGAAACGACGCCGCCCCAGGCCCGCGGACCTGAGAAAGTCCCGAGCCCTCGAAGGCCTCCCAGGGCCACCTGACGCAGCCACGCGAGCCGCCATGCCTCCCCTCGCTCACATGACCCCAGCCGGGCCAATCAGGGTGCCTGGCCCCTCTGGCGCGGTGATTGGCTTCGGGTGGGCACGTGACCCAAGCTGAGCCAATCAGAGTCTGCCCCTCGGTTCGCAGGCCAGCCTCGGAGGCCAGCGAAGGCCTGCGTCAGGACCAGGTGGACCAGAGAGCCTGAGCTGGTGACCGACTTCCTGGGGGACCCAAGTGAAACCTGGGTCTCCTGGCTTCGTGCTGTGCTCAGGGAGGCCTGCGTACCTGACCCATGGGGGTCGGCAGGTAAAAATACAGGACACCCAGTTTAATTCGACTTTCAGATAAACAAGGAATAACTCTTAGCGTAAGTATGGCCCGTGAAGTATTAGGGATATACTCATACTAAAAAATTATTCACTGTTCATCTAAAATTTTTTATGTAAGGGGCGCCTGGGTGGCTCAGTCGGTTAAGCGTCCGACTTCGGCTCAGGTCACGATCTCGTGGTCCGTGAGTTCGAGCCCCGCGTCAGGCTCTGGGCTGATGGCTCAGAGCCTGGAGCCTGTTTCCGATTCTGTGTCTCCCTCTCTCTCTGTCCCTCCCCCGTTCATGCTCTGTCTCTCTCTGTCTCAAAAATAAATAAACGTTAAAAAAAAAAATTAAAAAAAAATAAAAATAAAATAAAATAAAATTTCTTATGTAAACTCTACTCCTCAGCGTGGGGCTCAAGCTCACGACTGGAGATCAAGAGTCACAAGCTGTGGGGGCAGCTGGGTGGCTCAGTCAGTGAAGCATCTGACTTCTGCTCAGGTCATGATGTCACAGTTCGTGAGTTTGAGTCCCACGTGGGGCTCTGTGCTGAAGCTCAGAGCCTGGAGCCTGCTTTGGAGTCTGTGTCTCCCTCTCTGCCCCTTCCCCGCTCACACTCCGTCTCTGTCTCTCAAAAATAAATAAATATTAAAAACATTTTTAAAAAGTCACAAGCTCTACTGACTGAGCCAGCCAGGCGCCCTTCATCTAAAATTTTAATTTACACGACATCCTGTATTTATTTGCTACTGCGGGGCAGTGGGTTGACCTTGAGACCCAACTGTCAAACCGGGTGCTCCCTTGCCCACCTGAGCATAAGCAGGTGCACCCAGCAGTTGTCCATCATGGAGCAGAAAGGGTGCCCACAGAAGAGGCCGAGCAGGCCCTAAGGCACAGGAAGCCGCTGGAGCCGACTTCCTGCTGCAAACTCACGGCCTCTGTGAAGCCCCCTGATCTGCTGGCCGAGGAAGCAGCGTGGGCTCACCCGTGTGCCAACACCAGCCCCAAGGGGACCACGGTGCCATTACAGCCCTGCCTTACAGGACAGTCCTCCCAGAGGACAGAACTTTACAGGACAGTCATCCCAGAGGCCCTGGATGTCCAAGGCCAAGGTCTACACAGAGTCCTGGGCAGTGTCTGACCATCTGGCCAGACATGAGGGACTTGGAAAGAGCAAACGACTGACAGATGACTCAGGCAGGTCCAAGAAGGAGAGCGGACGGACGTGGTGGACTGTGCCCAGAAGCGGGCGCCTGCCCGCTCATGTGAATATCATCGGAGGCCCCGCTGCAGAAGAGCTAGTAATGGTCAGGCAGGCACGTGACCCGCCCCGGGGCTGCCTGTCAGCCCCCCCACCCCGCCCCGCCGTCAGTGGGCAGGCGGGAAGGGTATGGACAAGGACCCCACCATGAACCTCTCCTCCCTGTAGCTGACCTGGATCCCCTCGGACAAATACCCAGTTGTCAGCAACAACAAGAGACCTCAGATCCCAACTGTGATACCCTAGGGGACCAGGCAGCTGTGCAGCAGCCAGTGGGTTACTTTGGGTCCTTCTATCATGGCGTGTCCCCTCCAGGACTAGGCGCTGCTCTGGATTTGGCTGTGTCATGGGCCTTGTGGACCCCTCGACGTGCTCAGGAAACCCCACCCAGTCCCTGCAACCAAGGGACTCCTTTCTGAGCACAGGTACAGCAAGGAACGCGACCACCCTTGGGCCACGCGCAGCCGGGCACGTGTGCCCAGGCTCAGGGGTGCAGCCCACACACCCGCAGAAGGGGTGTTTCTTGCTCAGCCCTGGGCCTGGGTCCGGGAGCTGGGGGAGCAGGCCAGCATCTTATGTCACACCAGTGATCTTCGGTTCTGCTTTCTGTCCTGACTCAGAGCTAGGCTGGTCTGCAGTGTGTTTCCCAGGGGAGGACACTGCCAGCGCAGAAAATAGGAGCTGGGGCCACACCGAGTGAATGGGGAAAGGGGGTGTGGAGTACCCGTCTGGCCTCCAGGACGCAGGTGGGACTGGGGACCTCAGGAGCGCTCCCCTGGGCCATGCTGATGTGCTGGTGGGAGACCTTGGCAACCCCAGGAGGGCAAGAGGCACAAGGGCCCCGACCCCCTCGGCAGTAAAGGTTGGATCAGCCCGGCAGGGAAAGAACCCACCCGTCCGAGGCACTGGCTGGAGGCGAGGGCAATGTGGAGAGTCAGCAGCAGAGGGGTCACAGATACCGACGGTGGCTTGTGACCCCGTGGGGAGAAGCAAGGACGTCATCTTGACTTGTCCGGGGTGAACGCTCTTTATTCTCTCCTCCTTCCCTCGTCTTTCCTCCTGCTGTGCAGTGTCAGACGTGCTGGCAGCGGGTAGCCCTGGCATCTCCTCCAGGCTGCAGACACCGGGCAGAACCTGACCAGAATTCAGGGAGGTGGACACGCCCCAGGGGACTGTGGCCTGGGTCACCTCCCACTGTCACAGTGAAGTGTCCCAGGTCGACCTCTGTTGGGAAGGAAGTATGCTGTGCCAGGCAGGGCCCCCGGAGTGGGGGGGGGTGCGAGTGGAGGGACAATGTGTGGCTTCCACGGGGCCAGAGTGTGGGCCTCCCGGCCATTTCTTCCCATAGCAGATGTCCCCACTTCCTGCAGGAATTGCCTTCACTGGATCTGTAGAGCCACCACCCACCCCCAAGGCAGGGGGCAGCTCGGGACCCAGGCCTGGAGATCGCAGTGCACTGACCCCTGGCCCCTTTCCTGGACGTGGAGAGAGAACCCTGTGTTCCTACTGGGTAACCAAGCTGGGACAGGTGGCTGGGCCCTGTCTGGGTCATGCCCCGTCCCCCCCGCGGCATGGAGAAACCTGAAGAGAAGGAGGCCAGCGTGCAGAGAGAAGCAAAGCCAAGGAACAAGAGACCCAGAGGCCAGCGCCGCGCCTGGGGCCAGAGCCCTGCGGCCGCCTCTCCCCAGGCAGCCAGAGGACAGCCTCCAGGCCGCTGTGCCCCCTGCTCCCGGTGGCTCTGGTCCCGCAGGCGCTCTGGTGGCAGGAGGGGTGGGTGGAGGCCTGATGAGGGAGAGAGGGTGGTGAGTTTCTGGGGACCCACGCCCACAAAGCTGCTGCACAAATACCGCAATGCCAATGCTTCCCACGGAAAACTGGAAGCACCCACGTGCCCATCTGCAGCCATCCGAACAAACTCGGCCGCGCACTGGCCCGCAGGGCAGCGCACAGTGCGTGCATCTGTGTGCGTGCAGCACTCACGCAGGTATAGACACGGTCTGGCAACCGCCACCCCAAGTCAGCTCTCAGCTCCGGGTCCTGCGACCCAGGCATCAGCACACCTGCGGAGCAGAATTTGACTTTTGACCTTATGCACCTTGGAAATGTCTGCTTTTATTTTTATAAACATGTGCCCCTTTGTGAGTTTTAAGGTGAATGTGAAGACAGTACGGCAGGGAGTTAGCATCAGTGACTAAGACTGAGACCGAGTTCTGGCCCTGGAGGATGCTGCCCTGGGGCCCAAGCGGAGAGCTGATCCGCTGTGGGGCGGGTGGGGGTGAGCAGAGGGGACACAGCGGGGAGCACATCAGGACTGAGAGGGGCAGCTCCAGGTCCTCTCCTCTCTGCCTGGGCTCCCATCCAGTGCTGAGGGCACGCTGGTCACCCAGAGGTTGGCCACTTGTCACTGTCCCTGCCTTGCCTCCCGTGCTCTGGAAGATAGGAAGGGGTTTTTGGTCACTCCTGTGTCCTGCTTAAAGAGGAGGCAGTGACAGCCTCAGTCAACAAGAGACCAGGAGAGAAGAGGCATCTTGGGTGAGGGAGTGATGGGGGCCTCATGGTCTTGAACCACCCCCACCGCACGCCCGGTGGGTAAAAGTTCTGGAAAATTCTCAGCAGGGCCTGCCTCTCTTGGTCTGTCAGCTGTGGGCCCTTGGACAGGCCACTTGCTCCCCTGAGACCTAGTTCCCTCATCTGTGAAAATGAGTTGAAGCGAGATGCCAGCAGGACAGCGTGGGGAGGCTCCAGCATGCCCCATGACCCCGTGGCCTCTGCCACCGGACGCTGCGGGACATATTCTGTGCAGGGAGGACGGGGGTCCGATCCACTGGTCATTTCTGGCCTTCAGCAGCAGCTCCTGGTTTCCAGTTACTGATGTCCAGGGGTGAGATCGTACTGCCCAGCTTCCCTTGCAGCTAGATGCCACACGGGGACCAAGTTCTAGCCAGCGGGGTGCATAGCAATGTCATGTGCAAAGGCAAGGTCCTTAAATACAGGCTCCTCTGCGTCCCTTGTGTCTTCCTGCCGCTGGTAATGTATACTGATGGCTGGAGCAGCCTCACTGGATCCTGAGGAGGAGGCCACGGTTGAGGATGACGAAGCCAACCGGCAGGAGGAGCGTGGGTTCTTGGGGCACCCGGGGGGCTCAGCTGGTTGAGCGTCCGACTTCGGCTCAGGTCATGATCTCACGGTGGTGCGTTCGAGCCCTGGGTCGGGCTCTGTGCTGACAGCTCGGAGCCTGGAGCCTGCTTCCGATTCTGTGTCTCCCTCTCTCTGCCCCTCCCTGCTCATGCTCTCTCTCTCTCTCTCTCTCTCTCTCAAAAATGAATAAACAGTAAAACAATTTTTTTAAATATTAAAGAAGGAAGGGGCCTGGGTTCCTGATGACCCTGGAGCCTCCCAAACTCTCCCGGAGCCTTCATGTGAAAGAGAAAGAAAGGCCTCCCTGTCGAAGTCCCTGTTATTTTGGAGTTCCTGAGGAGAGCCTGGGTATGGCTCAGCCCACCCCTAGGCTCTTGGGGCTCCTCCTTCTGTGGCTGCGGGCCACACACCGAGGGCCCCCACCGCCAGCCCTCCCCTTCCTTCGGCCCCTCATCCGCATGCTGCTGGGACACCTCCTTCAAGAGTCTGTGATCTCTGAGGCCAGGTCAGCCCTCTCGCGGCACAGGGAGCTCATCACAGCCTGTAATTAGGTATTTATTGTGGGTTTCCTTGATTTTGCCTAGCTGCCCTGGACTGCCATTAACTTGAGGGCAGCACCCCCGCCCGTGTGCCTTCACCATTATGTCCCGGCACCCAACGCAGGGTCTGGGCACAAACGTGCACCCGGCAAAGCCCCACCAGATGGGTGCTGGCCCTGCTGACACCACCGCCCTCCCCACCGCCCCTCCTGGGCTCCCACAGCCCCTGCTGCTGCCCACCCTCCCCCGAAGCCCAGAGTCCCCTCCCCAGCGCAGTTTCTTCCGCACCAGTCCTGACCCGGCATGGGAGCTCCAGGCCCCGCGGTCATCCAGAGAGCCACAGCAGCCACATTCCATTTTCTGAAAGCATGGAGACTGGGCTTCCAGAAGCAGCTCCAGGGCTCACCGACAGCCGTGGCTTCACCTCCCAGAGCGTCCGTCTTATACCCAGGACACGGCCCCTTGCTTCAGGTCAGCATCCTATTCGCGGGGACATGAGGACGATCGAGGGATGGAATGTGTCCCCCCAGCCCCCAAATGGCAAAGAGTACAGGACAAAAAACCCTGAGGGCTGGCGCGGGTACAGGGCCACCAGGACCGTCCCACACTGCTGGTGGAAATGGCGGTCAGGACCGCCACCTGAAGGACTGTGGCATCTACCAAAGCTGAACATTTGCCTCCCCGGCATTCCGCTGCCAGGCACAAACCCGGAAGACATGCGCTAAAATGTCCACAGCACTACTGTTCCTAAACTTTGGAGGCAGCTCCTGTGTCCACTAGCCGGAGACCGGGACCGTAAACCGTGGCATGCCCATACAACGAAAGAGAACAAGCCCCAGACAGACACAGTGATGCCACGAATGACACGGTTTGTGCTGAGCAAGAAGCCAGCCTCGGAGGACAGGCAGGGTGGCTCCGTCAGTATGAACATAGAGATCAGGCTCCCAGATGCCACGTGATTTCACCTCTGGCTTCAGCTCTGCCCCTGGCTTCACCTTGTCCACTGCTCCAACTCCTCCCTGCCCCTCAGAGCCATCTCAGGTCCCACCTGTTTCCTTGGTTCCCGGTCTGCAAGGAGTCCTCTCTCTCCCGACCCTCTAAGGAGTCCCTGGCTCAGGCCTCCTCATTCTAAACACATGTGTGGCTGTGCTATTCGACCATGGACTTCGCTCCTGGAACACATCCTTTTCTCCTTGGGGCCCTGGGAGGGGGAGCCCTGGCTGGGCAGAGAAAGGCCCCGGAAAAAAGGCTTATTGGGCAAATAAATGCCCCCGCCTCAGAGGGAAGGAACGGTCTTTGGCCTCACCCAGGCAAAAAGCATGGTCCGTTCATTCTCCAGTGTGTACGACCACCGTGAAGAGAGGACAGTGAACAAGGCCAGTCCCCGCCACTGGGATTTAGTCCCCCGTGACAACTGTTAATGAAACCGGAGCAACCAGGAAGGCCTCCTGGAGGAGGAGAGGCACCTGTACTTCATTGCCCATAGGCACTGACAGGAGCGCTGTTCGTGCATCTCCCTGCCTGTGTTCCGCTCATCACTTGCCTGATGCCTTCGCAGGACAGGCTCCAAAGGCTTCTGCGGGAGGGAGGGGCTCAGCTGTGCCCTCCCCCACCCACTTGGAGGCCACCTCCGCACAGGATGCACATGCGTTTCACTTACATCGTATACCACTGCCCATGAAACAAAACAGCAACATTTCAAAGATGATTTTCTTCACACTTCAGAAAGGGCGCTGGACACCTTACTGCCCCAGCTGCCCTGCACACAGTAGCCAGAAGCTGTCCAAAGGAGTGGGGACTCCTTTGCCCCTGCTTGGCTGGACTTAGCCAATGAGGAGCCCGCAGACAAGAAAAGCAGGCAGGAGGAAAGTGAGGTCAGTATACATATTCATTCTCCTCCGTGCCAGGTCGCAGCGTCCCTCTCCCCAAGGTCACAGCTCCTGCGGGCTCTGCCTCTCCCAGGACCACCGCTGCCCTTCAGGTCTGGAGCGGTAACAGCTCCCCTTTGTTGCTGGCCTTGGGTACCGCACAATCTATCTCTCCTTTAATTCACTGGACTTCCGTGTGTTCAACCCTCAGTTCAAATACCCCCTCCAAGGGTGCTATGAAAATGGAAGACCATGTCAATTACTCCTATCAAAGAACATTCTTGTATGTTCCTTTTGGTGTAGCTTGGAGTAACTCATGGAAACCAGGGGGAGGCTAGCCCCCAAGCCCCCGCTGGGGCCACTGGTGTTTGTATCCCCACGACATTACCGTAGAAGCATCAATAGCTGACTCAGTCAATGAATGAACTGATGCCACCAGGTCCCTCCACCACCCAACAGCAGACCACCTGGTCCTTCCTTCCGCCCCACCTGCTCCAGCCTCCAGGGCCTAGCCCCGTAACACCCTGAGCGCAGTCCTCTGGGGTACAGAGCTGGGGTGGGCTGGGAGCCCTGCGCCCAGGCCCTCAGGGGAAGGGATGCTCCGTGGCCGAGCAGCGGGATCAGGAAACAGTGTCCTCAGCGGCCTCCTCCCTAACAGGCTGGGTGGCTCTGAGGCTGTCACTTCACCTCCGCGTGTGCAATGAGGGCAGCCACCACCCCGGCCCCGCACAGCAAATCACCCGGAAAGCGGCACAGCACTTCGCGCGCTCCGGGCACTCGGGGGCCTCGGCGACGGCTGGATCGGCGCGGGGAGCCTCGCGGCTGGGGTCCCAGGGCCGGAGCGCGGGCGCGGTCGCCGGTCCCGTCTCCGAGGCGCGGCCCCGAGCCACCCGCCCCGCCCGCTGCGGCCCGCGAAGGGCCGCGCGCGCCGCCCCACGTGGGGCCGCACGGGCTCGCGGCTCCGGCGCCGGATTGGTCTCCGTTCAGCCAATCATAGAGCGCCATCAGCAGCGGCCGCGACGATTGGTCGCCGCGGGCTGGCCGGGGGAGGGGGCGGGGCTCCCTTTTGTTCTTTCCTCCTCGGCGCCGCGGGCCCCGCCTCCCGCTCCCTGCCGCCCGGGTCCCCCCCCCACCCGGAGCCGGGGCCGCAGGGGAGCTGGTGGGGGGCTGCAGGCCGCCGCCCGACGTCCTTCCAAAATGGCCGCTCGGGGGGCCCGGCCTCCCCCAGCCCCTAGCTTATTCACACGCAAGAGAAAGAATCAACCGCCTGACACGCGGCCTGTGCAGGGTCTGACCTTGGACAAGCCCTTTCCGTTCTCCGTTGCTCGGTTCCCTTACCCTTGCTTTCTCCCTGTCTCCTAGGAATTGTGGAGAAGAGGCCATAAAAAATGAGCTTGGGATCTTTGTAAAATGTAACAAGTGAATGATAGAAAGTCTCCCGATTTTTCCCGAGAAGGTGCACGTGGGGGAAGGCTGCGAAGGGGAGACTGGGTGTCCGGATTTGGCTAACCCGTGGCTGTATTCCGGGTGACAGCCCCCTCCCAATCATGGTTGAGGGTTCTTGTCCCAGATGGGACTGGGTGGGGGGTGGGGCAGAAAGAAGCACGGCCTGGCCAGCTGTGCACACCCTCCCTAAATCATCCCTGCTCTTCGCTCCAGGGGTCTCCCTCTGCGGTAGAAAGTGGTGACTCTAGGAGCCAGGGGCCCTCACACGGAGGGAGGGGTTCAGGTCCGAGCCTCCCTCCTAGCCCACCACCTTCCCCCCAGAAAGGGCCAGAAAATGCATTGGAAAGCATTTTCCAGTGAGGCCGTGGCTGCGAACACATCGCCACAGGCAGACAGAGGCGCTGCAGGTCTGCCCCCACCTGAGATGTAGGATTACCCTGTCTACACAGGGGCCTGGAATCCCCAACAAGCTAGGAGCTCAGAGCCTCAGCTCCTTTTCTTCCACCAGGTGGCAACCAAGGAGACCACCAAGCTATGGGGGGAGCTGCCATGCGGGGTGGGGGGGTGGTGCTGTCAGGCCCCAGGGAATCCTCAGTCCCCTTCACATCCCACAGTGACCTGAGAGAGCCCCCAAGCCCTACAGGATGGAGAAGATGGAACCCTAACACTGGTCCAGGAATAGGGTCTTGACCAAAACAGGAGTCATCTGCCTGGAACCAGGAGTCCGAAAAACCCGTAATTCCCTGAGAAAGATTCTAATCTGATCAGCATTCAGAATGCCTCTCGGCGGTTGTTGGAACAGTCCCTCAGCCATAGGTGGCTCTTTGGCTCCAGCTCCCAGCAAGCAGCATGGGAGCCAGGGGCCTCCCCCGCAGTCTGGCTGTAGTGGCCCCTGGAAGGACTCCCAGCCCCAGGGCCTTGGCAGGTGTCTGCTGCCTCCCTGGGGGTGGGGTGCTGGGAGGCTGACATCTGCAGAGTGTTTTTACTGTTGGACAAATTGAATCAATTAAACAGGCCCCATCCGGGTGGCTGGGCGCATAGCGCACAGGAAGAGGCAAAGCAGAGGGAAGGGGACAGCACACCCTCCTCTTGGGCGTCTCCTTGGTGAGAGTTCGGGGTGGACACGGGAGTGAGATGCACCCTTTCTCTGCTGTTTGGGGGGCAAGGACCCTCTGTGCTGACCACGGGGAGGGAAGGAAAAGCCAGCCCAGGGGTGCTGGGCAGAGTCACCAGGGTGATGTGGAGGAGACTCTGCGAGTGGTGAGCGGTGCCTGCCCCCCTCTGCCATGCTGAGTGAGACCCACTTCTCCACCTAAGATTCAGGCACTCTGGGCTTCTTGGCTGCCTGCCCTACAAACTTTCGGGGCACCAGAGCTTCCCAACATCACAGGCTCCTTTCAGAGGTATTTTGTTGCTCTCCCACGGAGGCCTCCGGAAGCTGGGAGGCTCCACCTAAGAGGAGGCTGCCCCTGGAGGCCAAGGGAGCCGGCACAGGAAAGAGGAAACAGACTGTGGAGGTGATAGCTAGGGCCCCAGTCACCCACCTGGAGCGGAAGCCTCCCCCTCGGGCAGGCCGGGCCCAGAATGATTTAGGGGCTGGCTGCTCTGTGACCCAGCTGACCCAGGGCTGGCCACTGCTTGGGAGCCCACGCAGCTGCTGGAGCGCTCCCCTGCCCAAGCTGCACCCGGTCCCCCACTCCAGCAAGGGCAGCAGGGCTACCTCCTCAAACTTGCTTCCCCGGAGCCTGGGGCTGTTGGCTTCTCCTAGGGCTGCTGGGGATGCAGGCGGGGTCCCAGTGAATCAGCTGCCATTCCCCCCAACAGGTACTTGCCGAAGGGCTTCTGCTTATCACAGGCCACAGCCTTGACGCTCTCACTGTCACCCTGAACAGCCAGACCATGTCTGTCCCCTGATGTCAAGTGACTGTGTCTGGGCCACCTGCGGCAGACAGGGTCTTATCAGTAAACTCCCATGGAGGACAGAGTGGTCAGCCGGAGACCTTCATCTGCTGGCACTCAGGAGCCACAGGGCAGAGGCTGGGAAAGGGCTGTGGGGTTAAAGGGTTGGCTGAGGGTCCCGCTTTCCGGAACTAGCCTGGGCTAATTCCCTGGAAGACGAAGAGGAGACCCCTGCAGTCTCCACAGCCCACGCAGGGGAGGCGTCGGTGTGGACGCTGCCCCCTTCCCAGCCAGGCCACTGGGAGGCAGCCTGAATTCCAGGCCAGCTGCTGCAGCCAGAGGTCCTGCCAGGTGGGGGAAAGGCATGGATGGAGGTGCAAGGAGAGGGTGACAGTCACTCTCTTGGTTCTTGCTCACAGGTCACCTGCTGAGGATCCCCCAACTCTCCCTAGGGTAGAGTTTTGAGGCACAGAGGGGTTGAGGATGGGCCAGAGAAACCCGAGAGGGACACGGCTTCATAAGGGCGGGATTAGTTCAATTTTGCTTGCAGAGGAGCCGCGCACCAAGCAGTTAACAGGGAGGCACATGGCCTTGGAAGGAACGCAAAGCGGTTACTCCGCCCACTAAGTCTTTGCTGCATTTTCGCCGCTACCTCGCCAGCTGCAGTGCAGCCTTGGGGCGGGAAGTGGCCGCCTGGCGGGTCTGGGGACCAGGTCTAAAGACTTCTGGCGGCCTCCCGCTCCTGCCCTCCGCCCACCATTCTGGCGTGAACCAGGAGATCAACCTCCCGCGCCGCCAAGGGCCCTCCCGCCGGGAGCCAGCCGGTCGGCAGGAGCGGTCCCGGGGCGCCCTCCAGCGGCCGCGGCCCGGAAGGCCGACCGACCTGCAGGACGCGCGGGCGGGGCGGGGAAGCTGGTCGCTCTCCAGCCCCCCGCCCCCCCCCCCCCCCCCCCCCGCCCCGCGACCCTTCTGCACACAGTGGACAGCGCCCCCGCCCGTCCCCGCGCCCGTGTTCCTGATGGGAAGGGAGGTAACTTAGGAACCAAAGAGGAGGCTGCCCTGTAAGAGTAAAAAGCAAGACATCTTTTGGGGTGACTCTGCTCGGTTTTTCCTTGGATCCCCAAGGGGGCGGGGCTGAGGAGGAGTGGAGGGAGCACTACGTGAGGAGCTAGGTCTAGTTTTATCCCCATCAGGTGCGGTTGGTGTTTCTGGGGCCTTGTCTCTGTAGGGGACACAGCCTCTGGAGTGGTGGGCTTCCTGGTCAGGCCCTGTTCACAGCTCACCCAGCGGGATGGAGAAGGAGCCACACACACCTGCTAAGGCAGCCCACCCAGAAGTAGTCAGCACCTCCTTCTGAACTCAAATCCTGCCTCGCCCAGGTCAAGAGCACTTTTGGAGCAGGGATAGCAGACACTGTTTCCAAGAGTACTGCTTTAAATATTTCAACAGCTTTGCTGAGTTATAATTCACACACCATGCAATTTACCATGGTTTTGGTATATTACATCATTGCTTTTTAAATATTTATTTATTTTGGGGAGAGCGCAGGTGGGGGGGGGCAGAGAGAGGGGAACAGAGGATCCGAAGCAGGCTCTGCACTGACTGATAGGCTGACAGCAGTGAGCTGGATGTGGGGCTCCAACTCATGAACCGTGAGATCATGACCTGAGCTGAAGACAGACACTCAACCCACTGAGTGGTGCCCCACTCAGGTGCCCCTCATCATTACTTTTTAAAATTGTGGTAAAATAGATCGAACATTAAACTTGCCATTTTCGAATCACTCTTAAGTGTACCGTTCAGTGGCATTAAAGTACATTCACAGTATTGTGCAACCATCTCCTCTCCACTATCCGTTTCCAGGACGTTTTCATCATCCCAAACAGAAACTTTGTACTCATTAAGCAATAGCTCCATAGTCCACCCTACCCCAGTCCCTGGTAACCGCTAATCTACTTTCTGTCTCTAAAGTTTGCCTATGCTAAAGGTTGCACATAAGTGGAATCATCTCATATTTGTCTTTTCCTGTCTGGTTTATGTCACTTAGTATAATGTCCTCCAGACTCACCATGTTGCAGCATTATGTCACAATGGCTTTTTATGGCTGAATAATATTCCACTGTGTGGAGAGACCACGCTTTGTTTATCTGTTCATCTGCTGATGGACACTTGGGTTGTTCCCGCATTTTCCCTGTTGTGACTAATGGTACAAGGAACATCGGAATGCAAGTACCTGTTGGAACTCCTCTTTTCGATTCCTTTGGGCATCTAGCTAACAGTGGGAGGTAATTCTATCTTTAGCTCTTTGAGAGTGGACAGACCGTTTTCCGTAAGGGCTGCACCGGCATGGTAGGAGGGCTTCTTTTTCTCTACATCCCCGGGCAACACTTGTTCCTTTCCTTAGTGTTATTCTCATAGTGTAGCATTAACTGTTTTTTTAATTTATTTTTTAAATATACATCCAAGTTAGTTAGCATATAGTGCAACAATGATTTCAGGAGTAGATTCCTTAGTGCCCCTGACCCGTTTAGCCCACCCCCCATCCCACAACCCGTCCCATAACCCTCAGTTCTCCATATTTATGAGTCTCTAATGTTTTGTCCCCCTCCCTGTTTTTATATTATTTTTGCTTCCCTTCCCTTAATGTGTACCATTAACTTTTAAAAAAGTAGTATTTTCATTACAAATTATATATCCATTGAAGATAATTTATAAACTATATAAGAAAGAAACATTTTGTCTTTACCTCCAACCGCTCATTTTTTGGTGATACTGTTGGGTTTTTTTACAAGGGTAGGCTTGTTTGCTTTCTAAGGCCTTGTTTCTTGGGCCGGCAGGATGACAGCAAGGGGGTAAGCACAGGTGGCGGCGGGGGGGGGGGGGGGGGGAGGGGGACTATGACGCTCTGCGAGGGTCGCCCAGCGCTGCCCCCGGCCAACGTGGGGCGGGGGCTTCCCGCTGGGCGGACTGCGCAACTGTGCAAAGGTCCACTACTGGGACCGCAGGCTCACCCGGGGCCTCACGGCCCGCACCGAAGGGCGGCAACACGACTGCTCAAGGAGAGGCCCCGGGGCCCCGGCAACCGCGCCACCGCAGCCCGCCTCGCTCCGCAGCCCGCCTCGCTCCGCCGCCCGGCTCACCAGGAGCCACACGCCCATTGGCCGAGAGCACGGCAGCCCGGGCCAATCACGCGGGGCGGCGGCCCAGCGCCCAATGGGAGCGTGGTGGGCGGGGCAGGAGGCGCGTGCGCAATGGGCTCTACGTGCGGCCCAGCCGGCGCTTCTGGGGGCCCGCCCTCGTCCGACCCTCGGCCCCGGAGGAGCTCGGGGTCCCCGCGCCGGGTGCGACCGTGCCCTGTGCTGGGGGTGTGAACGCGCTCCTGCCTCCTGACGGGTTGCGAGCCGGAGGTGCTGCAGGTGCACGGCCCCTCCCCCTCCCCCGCCGGCCCCGCCAGCCTGCCCGGGGTCAGTGCTCGCCCGCCCCTCCTCGGCCCCGGGCGCCCGAGCTCTCCAACCACGAGTGGGAGCAGGAGGCGCTGTTCTGCCCCGGGAAGGTCATTATTGTAGGAGAACCAGCGCTTCGGTACAAAAAAGAGACGCAAAATTTACGAGACGGCCCCCTCGGAGCGCGGAGGGCGACATCTGGCTGCGCATTCTGCGGGGGGTTGGGAGGGGGTCCCTTCACCCGAAGACAAAGGCGTCCCTGGGCCCGCGAGGCCGCAGCGGCGGGGGGTCCTGTCGCTCCTCCTCCCGGTGGAGGTGCGCCCCCCCGCCCCCCAAGGCAGGCCGGCCTCCCCCTCCTCCGGGCTCTCCTCCCTCCCTCCCCCCCTCTGCTCCAGCCCCTCGGCGGAGCGGCGAGAAAAGGCTTCGGGAGAATTTCCATTAAGTCGGCTCTGCTTCAGAATCTGAGCGGCTGCGACCCCCGCCCCTTCCGCGGAGACAACTTCTCCCGGGTTCTAAAGGCCCGCGGGGACCCGGAATCTCCAGCACAGGACCTTGCCCCGTCTCTCCTGCGGTCCGGTGCCCACGCGGCCGAGCGCTCGGATCCCCGCCCCCGGTCCGTGGCCGGCCAGCTCCCGCCTCGGGCCTGCCCAGGTGCCCGGGGCGGGGCTCCGCACAAAAGCCGCAGGGACCCGCAGCTTCAGCAAGTACACCCACCAGCACCACATGTGACCCGGCCCCAGCTGATGGAGAGTGAGGGTGAGGCCCCCGGCCAGCCCTGGGCCTGCAGGAAGGGGAATGGGCTGAGTGACAGAGCCAAGCAG
The DNA here is from genome assembly GCF_028018385.1 of Neofelis nebulosa. NCBI lineage: Eukaryota > Metazoa > Chordata > Mammalia > Carnivora > Felidae > Neofelis > Neofelis nebulosa. Next base: position 14,524,374 of record NC_080797.1, on the reverse strand, counting down.
GTGCTGTCCCCACTCAAACGGGGAGCCCTTGGGTGGGGGTGACACCTCGCCCCTGTGCACAATGGAAGCCACGCCGCCACAAGCACCACCCCGTGTCCTCTCCCCTCCCCTCTCTGTTGCAGAGAGTCGGGGGGGGGGGGGGGGCGGGGAGGCGGCATATCCTACCTGCCCAGGGCCTCTGTTCCCCAAGGGCTGCCTGGGTGTGCCTCAGAAACCCCAGGTCCTGGCAGGGGTGGAGGGCTGGGGAGGCAAACCTCTGTAAATTGGCTCCCAGCCTCAATGCTCTCTACCCACACTGGGAATCCCACTCAGCTGCCCAAACTGCATTGCTACACAATTGACACCTGCTCACCCAGCCCTCAGAAGAGAAGCCAGAGTCCTCCTAGGAGCCCACAGCCCCAGGCCATCTGACCACCTCCCTGCTCTGGCTGTTCTGCAGTCGCTGGAATACACTCAGTCCTGTACTCACCCCAGGGCCTTTGCACCATCTATGTCTCTGGGGACCTCTCTTTTCCATCTAGGTGCCCCATGTCCTCTTTCAAATCTTTGCTGTCAAAGATTGCTCAAATGTTGTCTTCTCAGAGGGACCTCCTCTGGCCCCTCTGTAAACTGGCAACCCCCTCCCAGCTTTTTCTCCGTAGCTCGCACGCCCTCTGACATTCTCCAGTTTCCTGGTTTTTAAGTCTGTTTCCATCTACTAGGTTTCGAGTTCTTTCTGCCCACTGTGTTTCCAGCTGTGTCCTGCATGCTTCCCACGAGGCCCTCCCTAAGTATTGGTTGACAATAAAGTAGTGAATATAAATCCGCAGACCACCTTTCCGGTCAAGGTCAACCCTTCTCCCACCCCACCCCAAAACTAGTGCGCGGCAACAAACTGGGCCACTGTGTATAACATTCTCAACACGTCAGAGGGTCTTTATTTAATCAGTGGAGAAAAACAGCACTTCAGTAGAAAGTAGGCAATGGCTGTGAACAGACACCCCACTGTGGCTCCGGACAAAATGAAAAAGTGCTCCAGCCCCCCCCAAATCAGACATGCACGTCCAAATAACCAGGAAGGGTCACTTCTCACCTACCAGACTGGTACACTTTACAGGGTGGTCGTGGCTTAGTGTTGGGCGTGCAGAGGAAAGGTGCCCGTGGTGGGAGGGCGGGCAGTGGCCCCCGCAGGGCCCTTATAGGTTCGTACTGAAGAGGAATAGCCAGCGAGGACCCTCCAGGCTCCTTGGATACTGAAACCCAGGTGTAGCTCAGAGGGGTGTTCAGTGCACTGTGACTGCACAGGAGTTGGCCCCAGGGTAGCTGGTGAGACCTTCGCCCTGCCGGCTGGCCCCTCGTTCCTTCTCCATCTTTTTCCCCATGCAACTTGGATGCTCCGGGACACCAGCTGGGAGGAGAGCTGCCTCTCTGGCCGGTGGGTGGGCAAGTCGGGGTGGTAGCGCCCCTCACGACCTCCGTGGAGGGGCTCACGGCCACCATGCGACTGGCAGGAGGCAGCCAGGACAGCCCCAGAAATACTTATTAAAGGGCCAATAAATCACAGGTCTGTCCACCTCCCCACGCTCTCCTCTCCGCGTTGCCGCCTGACTTTTTTATATTGATGCGTTTAATTTATCTCTAAAAATGGGCAAGACTGCTTGTTTGATTTCCACAGGGGCCACGTGGGGCAGAGAGCTGACAAATTATCTCCTGACCCTGGAAGGCTGATGTAATGGGTCCCCAGCATTGAAGGCCCCGTTTCTGTCTCCCGGATGCTCCTTCGTTTGGCTCTGGGCCATTCCCCGTGCAGTGTCATCAGAGCCTGTGCTGTCCTTAGCAGCTGGCTCATTTGTCCATAATGGTGGACACCCATAGTCCAGAACACCCCTCCAGGCAGCAGTGCCTGGCCCTGGCCTCTCTTGTCCATGCCTCCCAGGGGGGCAGGTAGTCTCTGGGCTGGGGTGGGGGGGGATGCTGACCTCTCCTCGGGACTGACGAGGCTGCAGGGACAGTTTGGTTGTTCTTTTGCCGAAATCAACAAGACAGGCAAGACCTGAGAGAATCACAAAAAAGGATTTGTTTTCAGCAATGTTCTCAGCAGAAAGAAATCTGAAAAGTATCCAAGGGAATTATTCGTCTAAACTGGACAGGTTGAGGCCACAGGAGTCTGAAGGCCTCCGAGAAGGGTTTCCAGAAGAATCCCGGCAGTAGAGCCACGTTCTGCTTTCCAGGTGTGGCCCTCAAGCTGCTTCAGTGGACCTGAGGACGGACTTGAGGCATCTTAAGGATAAAACTGGCGAGGGCGCCTGGCTGGCTCGGTCGGGGGAGCGTGTGACTCCACCTCGGGGCCGTGAGTTCAAGGTGCATGTTAGAGGCAGAGATTGCTTAAAAAAATAAAATCCTTAAAAAATATGTAAGTAAACAAATAACAAAACTGCTAATTAGTTTCTAAAACAAACACATAGATGGGGGACACAGGCACACCACAGCAGCCATCTATGGTGGGCCAGCTCTAAGACGGCCCCGATGGCCCCACTCCCGGTACCCATGTCCCTGTGGTCCCCTCCCACACCGTACCAGCCGAGGTCTGTGTGACCAATAGAATAGGGCAGAAGCGATGCCATGACACTTCTGAGACCAGGTTACGAGAGATAGGAGGCCCCGAGTGCCTGGCTGGCTCAGCTGGAAGAGCATGTGGCTACTGATCCCAAGGTCATGAGTTCGAGCCCCACATTGGCTGTAGAGATTACTTACATATATAAACTTAGAGAGAGAGAGAGAGAGAGAGATGAGGCCCTCTCTTGGGTCACTCCCTCCACATTGGCGAGGAACGGAGGCCTGCCAACAGCCACACCAGCCAGCTCCGGTCTTCAGAGACCACTGGCCCAGGCCACAGCTTGACCACGGCCTCGTGGGAGACCCTGAAGCAGGATCCCCCAGGGAAGCCATTTCCTGACCCTTGGATACTGTTGCCGCTAAGTTTGGGGGCACTTTGTTGCACTGACAGGCCGGCAAAAGAAAGGGATGTAGCCAGGCATCTACCTTGAGCCCCTCATGAAAATGGGAGACGAGGGACCGGCAGGTCCATGATTTTCCTTTTCCGACAAGGAGCAGCAGGGGGAGTTTGAATTCAGGGTGAGATCCTGGGCCGGAGCCTCATGGCCCCCTCTCCAGACGTGGCCCAGGCCCTGCAGGGTCCCCTCCCCTGGGAGCTGGCCAGCTGTCTGGTCCCGCCAGCATTTTACTCATGCGGTACTCCCTCTGCCCAAGACGTCCTTGGCACTAGAGGGCGCCTGCTCCTGCCCATCCTGTGGGGTGGAGCCGGCCCACGCAGGCACTGCTCCCGACGTGGAGGGGCTGCCCTGCCGCAGGCGTCACCCAGACGCACGGCTGTGCTCACGAACAGACAGACCCTGCACCACAGTAGGCATACAGTGGGTGCTTACTGAATGTTTGCTGTGAGTGGGCATGAAACATCAACGTTCAGTCTGTTCTTTTTTAATTTTTTAAATCAATGTTTATTTTTGAGAGAGAGAGAGAGAGAGAGAGAGGCACAGCATGAGTGGGGGAAGGGCAGCGAGAGGGGGAGACACAGAATCTGAAGCAGACCACACGGGGCTCGAACCCATGACCTGGGCCGAAGTCAGATGCTCAAGGACTGAGCCACCCAGGCTCCCCGAGGTTCAATCTGTTTTTAAGCAGAAAGTGGAGGGGAGAGGAGGGGACAAAGCACTTACTAATGCAGACGGGTGGACCCGCATCCCTGGAGCGGGCACTCCAGCATCAGGAGCGCCCCCCACCCCCACCCCCACCCCCATCCCGGACCCCCGGATGTGCAAACTGAGACCCCAGGAGGCTGAGTAACGGGACCAAGAGGGCACAGCTGCGAAGCGGCAAAGCCCGATTCAGACCCCACCGCCGGCTCTGGAGCTGGCTCTGAACCGCCGGGGGCTTCTCGCCGCCTTCCCCCCTGCCACCCGCACGCCCCCGCGGGGCCTGCCAGCGGCTCCGGGCTGCCTCCCTGCAGGTGATTGGCCAGACCGTGCGGGTCTCCGCCAATCGGAACACAGCTCCCTCTGACTCTGGGTCGGATCCCGCGGGATCCCCGGGAGCAGAGATGTTTATTTCCACGCGCGACAAGCTGGCGTGGACGCGCGGGGCGCGTCTGGGGTGCGCAGAGCTGAGAAACCCCGTGCGGCCCTGTTCACACTGCCTGGAGCCTGTGGTTCCCTGAAGCCTGACGCAAAACCATGGCCGAATAGGACCTTCCACCCCCACCCCTGCAGCTCGGCCTCGGCCAAACACAGGCGACTTTGTATCTGGATGTAGTGATAGAAAAGAGTCCAATTTGGGGGGATCACTAGCAGCTGCACCGAGAGTTTGGGGCCCACAGCAGAGGGTTCAAGGGCAGGAGACCCCACAACCGGAGCACCCTGGGTATACCTAGGCTGGGAGCCTGCTTCCTTGGGTTGCTGCCCACCTACCAGGAAAGGCGCTCAGGCTTCCTGCGGCTTCGGTGGGCTGCCCGATCTCATCTGCCAAACTGTCTTTTCTCATTTTGTTTCCCAGTGCGGGGTATCACCACCAAGAATCCGGACCGAGGACATAGCCTGAAATGGCTGCATAAGGGTTTCCCTAAGCCACCACGCATCGTGTGTATGCATGCATTTCTCTGCAGAGGCAAGTCCGGGGGGGGGTGGGCGGGGGGGGGATGGCATGGCAATTAGGAACAAATTCAGCTGCAGGTAACAGAAAACCCAATTCACAGGAGATCCGACGCATAGCGGTTTATTGTCCTGGTATAGCCAGAAATGTAGAAGTGGGGGCTGTCCTCGGCCAGGACCAGACTCTTTTAGTCTTTCTACTCCCACTCCTGTAGCAGGTGGGTCTGAGCTTTGGTCTTCATGGGTTGTAAAGTATTCGCCGGAGCCTCAGACATTGTTCACAGCCCTCACCACAGTGAAAGAGAGAGAAAGAATGGAAAGAAAGGAGGAAGAGGCTGGGCGGGTCACATCTGTCCCCTTTTATGGCAAGAGAAACCTGTCCCAGAAGCCTCTGCAGCAAATTCTCCCCGAGGCCTTTTGGCCAGAACAGGCCACTGGACCTCCCACCACGTGAGGGACTCGAGACAGCCAGGAGCCAGCTGGCCATGGTCGGCATCAGCCAAGCATCCCACAACCCTGGGGCTCAGCAGTCCCAACAGAAGAATGGTTCCGTGGGCAAGAAAACAGTGGGAGTCCAGATCGGGCAGGCAGCAGGCCGTCACCGGTGGGAAGGCCCTGGCATGTTCAAGCAGAAGAGGAATCTTTTTTTTTTTTTTTTTTTAATTAAGATTTTATGTTTAAATAACCTCGACACCTAACTTGAACTTGGAGCTTGAACTTCCAAACCTGAGGCCAAGAGTTTTCATACTCTACCCAAGGAGCCAGCAGGGTGCCCCAGAAGGGGAATTTTTTAACAAGATATTGGGAGGCTCACAGGTTACCCAGGGGATCAGGATCAAGGACAGTGTAGCCAGCCAGAAAGCCCAACACCCTGCCGCAGGGCCGGACAGGTGAGCACAGCCCTGCTGCTGCCTCCGGGCACCTCGGCACAGAAGGCTACAACCAAGGCCACGCGCCGGACATCCACCGGGCCCACTGGCGGCCCTGCTGTCACCCCCGCCACCGCCCACGGCCAGCGCGGGTCCTATGCCGCCTCTATTCACCTCGAGGCCGGAGGTGGACGCACCAGGTTGGTGGAGCCCGGGCCACTGACCTCACGTGAGAAGGAGGTTCTTAACCTATTGGACATAAGTCGGCACAAGATTTTGGAAAGCAATTCGGCAATACATAGGGATAGCCTCCAAATGGCCACCCCCTGTGGCCCAGCAACATCACGCTAGGTAATCTCTCTTAAGGATGGGGTGGCAGTGGGGAGCCTTGACCACTCACGCCATCACAGAAGGGTTGATTTTAACCATAGCACGTGGCAGCAGCCGACGTGTGCAGCGAGGCAAGGGCGTGAAGCTCGGCCCAGCCATCTTACAGAGAATAATACGCTGGGGAAATGCTTGCATCGTGACGGCAAGTGAAAAGAACGGAATGTACCTGTGGTTGTCTTGGCAAAGTCTGATGAAGTGTTATTTCCTGAGAGCAAGAAACCAATTACCCAGGCTTTTAGCTTAGCTGGCAGGAAGTCTTGTTTCAATAGAAATTCCCCCCATGGAAATTAGGAAAAGGCTTAACATGCAAGCACCCTCGGAGAAATCTCAAGGTTGGTTGGCTGAGAGGTCGGAAGAAGCGGACGCTCCCAGACAAGGTCACAAAGGTGCGTAAGTGAGAATTCCCATCCTTATGTTGGGGGCAACAGTCAGAAACGTGAAGCCATCTCAGCAGCCATCAGGGAGAAGCAGTTACCTGGCAGTAAATTTCCATAGCAAAATACTACACAGCCATGACGAAGGTATGTCTGAACCTATGGATGCGGAAAGTTGTCACTAGCATGTTGATAAAAGAAGAATCAGGGGCGCCTGGGTGGCTCAGTCGGTTGAGCGTCCGACTTCGGCTCAGGTCACGATTTCGCAGTCCGTGAGTTCGAGCCCCGCGTCGGGGCTCTGTGCCGACAGCTCAGAGCCTGGAGCCTGCTTCGGATTCTGTGTCTCCCTCTCTCTCTGCCCCTCCCCTATTCACGCTCTGTCTCTCTCTGTCTCAGAAATTAAAAAAAAAAAAAAAAATTGGGGGGCGCCTGGGTGGCGCAGTCGGTTAAGCGTCCGAGCTCCAGAAATCTGTGTAGAGGTTCCCTTACGGTTTTGGTGAATTTTAAAATGTGCTTGTGTACGAGGAAATCCCATGAGACTCACCAAAGAGCGGCTCCTGGAGAACTGTAGCGCTGAACAAGTCCCAGAGCTCACAGGGGACAGAGAGACGTCTGGGCTCCCGACAGACCTCATTAAGCATCCAGGGCATTTCACAGAGGTTTCATAATAGCCACGTTAGTAGCAGGGCTAAACTGTCCCCGAATAAAAGGCTAATCCAGACTCACTCTAACAAAGTTTTAAAAACCTCAAAAAGGGGCTCCTGGCGGGCTCAGTCAGTAGAGCACGCGACTCTTGATGTCAGGGTCGTGAGTTCGACCCCCACATTGGGTATAGAGATTACTTACAAATAAAACCTTTAAAAATAAATGAATAGGGGCGCCTGGGTGCCTTAGTTGGTTAGGCGTTCAACTTTGGCTCAGGTCATGATCTCACAGATCATGAATTTGAGTCCCACATCAAGCTCTGTGCTGACAGCTCGGAGCCCACAGCCTGCTTCGGATTCTGTGTCTCCCTCTCGCTCTGCCCCTCCCCTGCTCACACTCTGTCTCTCAAAAATGAATAAATGTTTTTAAAAATTTAATAAATGAATAAATAAGCTTCAAAAAAGATCAAACTGCCTTGCAAGTAAGTTGATATCCTGTCAAAACAAACTTCAACATTCTTTTTTTCCCCAAACTTCAACATTCTTACCAAAAAAAAAAAAAAAAAAAAACGAAATTCAGAGATTCAACAATTTAACTTTACAATGTCCAGCATTTGATGAAAAATTACCAGACATGTGTAAGCAGAAAATGTGATCCGTAATTAGAAGAAAAATCAGTCAATACAAAGAGACCAACACAGGTGAGAGCAGAATTAGTGGATATTTAAAAATAGATGTTATGTATATATGTTCATGAATTTGAAACAAAACATGAACATAAGGAGGAGAAAAAGAGATGATATAAAAGAAGCCAAATGAGGGGCGCCTGGGTGGCTCAGTCGGTTAAGCGTCCGGCTTCAGCTCAGGTCACGATCTCGCGGTCCGTGAGTTCGAGCCCAGCGTCGGGGTCTGTGCTGACGGCTCAGAGCCCGGAGCCTGTTTCCGATTCTGTGTCTCCCTCTCTCTGACCCTCCCCCGTTCATGCTCTGTGTCTCTCTGTCCCAAAAATAAATAAACGTTAAAAAAAAATTAAAAAAAAAAAAAAAAGAAGAAGCCAAATGAAACGTCTAATGCTGAAAAATACAATACCTCAAAATAAAAATGAACTATAGGGACCTAAAAGCAGAGAGACAACCAAAACAAAAGATTGGTGAGCCTGAGATCACAACAATAGAAAATATTCAAACTAAATCACAAAGAGAAAAAATGTGAAAAATGAACAGAAACTTAGTGACCCGTGGAACTATAGCAATCAGCCTAAAGTATATGTAATGGGAAGGTTTTTTTTTTAATATTGATTTATTTTTGAGAGAGAGAGAGAGAGAAAGCATGAGCGGGAGAGGGGCAGAGAGACAGGGAGACACAGAATCTGAATCAGGCTCCAGGCTCCGAGCCGTCGGCACAGAGCCCGACGCGGGGCTCGAACCCACGGACCGCGAGATCGTGACTCGAGCCGAAGTCGGGACGCTCAACCGACTGAGCCACCCAGGCGCCCCAGTGGGAAGCCTTTTTAATGTTTTATTTTTATTTTTAAGAGAGAAACAGCACCAGTGGGGGAGGGGGAGAGAGAGGGAGACCGAGGATCTGAAGTGGGCTCTGTGCTGACAGCAGCAAACTGTGTGAGATCATGACCTGAGCTGACGTCGGATGCTCCACCGATCGAGCCACCCAGGCGATCCCGCAATTGGAGTTTGAAGAAATAGTGGCTAAAATTTTTCTACATTTGTCGAAAACTGTCAAGGCACAGATCCAAAAATTTGACCAATCCCGGCAAAGCAAAGATAAATGAAACCACGCCAGGATACATCTGACTCAACATTTTGAAAACCAGTAATAAAAAGCGAAAATGCTTAAAAGCATCCAAAGGTGTGTAGGGAGTGGGGGAGGGGCATGTTTTATTTAGGGAAACAAAGATAAGAATGACTACTGACTCACTGTCAGAAACAATGAAAACCAGAAGACAATGTAACGGCGTGTTTAACTTGCTAAAAGGAAACAAACCGTATCAACTTAGAATTCTGTATCCAGAGAAGCTGCTCCTCCAAAAGGAAGGCAAACAAAACTTTTTCAGAAAGACAAAATGGAGATCATTTTTGCCAGCAGACTTGCACTACAAGAAATATCAAAGGAAAAAGCTATATGGGGTGCCTAGCTGGCTCAGTTGGTGGCACATGCAACTTTCATCTCCGGGTTGTAAGTTCAAGCCCCACGTTGGGTGTAGAGATTAGTTAAAAAAGTAAAATATTAAGGGGCGCCTGGGTGGCTCCGTCGGTTGCGTGCCCGGCTTCGGCTCAGGACGTGATCTCACGGTTCGTGGGTTCGAGCCCCGCGTCGGGCTCTGGGCTGACGGCTCGGAGCCTGGAGCCCGCTTCGGATTCTGTGTCTCCCTCTCTCTCTGCCCCTCCCCCGCTCATGCTCTGTCTCTCTCTGCCTCTCAAAAATAAAGAAAAGTAATAAAAAAAATTTAAGTGAAATATTAAAAGACAAATAATGAAGGAAAAGCTACAAGCTGAAAGAAAGTCGTACCAAATGGAAATAAAGAATGCCCTAAATGGGAAATGTAAGATTTTTTTTACTGTTTTTAATTCTTTTAAAGTTGACTTTAGGGGCGCCTGGGTGGCGCAGTCGGTTAAGCGTCCGACTTCAGCCAGGTCACGATCTCGCGGTCCGTGAGTTCGAGCCCCGCGTCAGGCTCTGGGCTGATGGCTCGGAGCCTGGAGCCTGTTTCCGATTCTGTATCTCCCTCTCTCTCTGCCCCTCCCCCGTTCATGCTCTGTCTCTCTCTGTCCCAAAAATAAATAAAAAACGTTGAAAAAAAAAATTTAAAGTTGACTTTAAAGCAAAAACGAATAGCAGTGCGTTGTCAGGTTTTAACACATGTAGAAGTCCTATATGGCAAAGCCAGCACAAAGACGAGAGAAAGGAGATGGGAGTGTATTATTGTAAGGTTCTTACATAATATGTGTACCAGTAAAATCATATTTGAAGGTAGACCGTAGTACGTCTGGAGGGGGTGTGGGGACGGGGAGAGAGTGAATAAAAGCCAATAAAAGAAATAAAACGAAGTACTGAAGAAAATATTCAGTCACAAAATGGTAGAACTTATCAATAGTTGCATTAAATGAAAATGGTCTAAATACTCCAATCAGAAGTCAGGGGTAGACATACTGGATGGAAAAACAAGACCAAAATAACTGATGTCTGCAAGAAACACATTTTAAATATAAATCGGCCAAAAGTTTCAAATGGAATATATTGGGCCATGCAAACAGTAATCATAAGAAAGGGGAGTTGCCATATTAGTATCAGACAAAGTAGATTTAAGGACGAGAAATATCACCAGAGGTAAAGGCATATCAACTCTAAAGGTGTATACACCTAATAACAAACCTCCAAAATACATGAGACAAAGTCTCACTGAATATTCGCAAGTAGAGTTGGATATTTCAACAATCTTTTCTTAGAAGTTGAGAGGACAAGGGTGCCTGGCTGGCTCAGTCAGTAGAGCACGTGACCCTTGATCTCTGGGTCATGAGTTCAGGCCCCATGTTGGGCGTAGAGCTTACTGAGTAAAAAAAAAATCACAGGGGCGCCTGGGTGGCTCAGTCGGTTAAGCGTCCGACTCTTGATTTCGGCTCAGGTCATGATCTCACGGTTTGTGGGTTTGAGCCCTGCATCGGCCTCTGTGCTGACAGCGTGGAGGCTGCTTGGGATTCTCTCTCTCCCTTTCTCTCTACCTCTCCTTCTCTCTCTCTCAATAAATAAAAAAAAATTAAAAATCACAAACAAGGAATTGAGAGGACAAGAAAACAATTAGTAAGGAACAGACTACCTGAACACACTATCAATACTCAAAACCTGATAAATCACAAGGGAAATTAGGACATATTTTTAGCCAAATTATGTGGAAAACACATCAAAAACCTGGAGATGCAGCCAGGACAGTGCTTAGAGGGTATATATAGTTTTCAATGTTTGTATTGAGAGATGATAAACGTCCAAAATCAGGTATATAGGTTTTTATGTTAAGGCCTAGAGAAAAGAACAGCAGATGAAACCCAAAATGGAAGGAAAAAGAGCAAAACTCAATGAGATAGAAAATGAATAAGTAACAGAGAAAAATCAATGAAAGCAAAAGATAGCTCTTTGAAAGCCTCAGTAACTTTGATAAAGCTCTAGCCGCACTGTTTTTATGGGCTGAATTGTGTCCCCGCAAAATTCATGTGTTGAAGTCTGAACCCCCAGGCTTGAATGGAAAATGTCAAAGTGTCGGATTTCCAGAGGAGACGTTGAAGAAACACAACCTCGGATTTCCACTTTAGCTCTGACACCAAAATCATGGTCCACAGAAGGAAACATCGAGCTGGACTTTATTAAAATGTAAAGCTTTTGCTTTGTGAAGGACACTGTTACTGAAATGAAAAGATAAGTCACAGACTTGGAGAAAATATTTGCAAATCACACATCTGATAAAGGTCTCGCATCCAATATGAACTCTTAAAACTAATAATAAGAATTTAACAACACCGGGGGCGCCTGGGTGGCTCAGTCGGTTAAGCGTCCGACTTCAGCTCAGGTCATGGTCTCGCGGTCCGTGAGTTCGAGCCCCGCGTCGGGCTCTGTGCTGACAGCTCAGAGCCTGGAGCCTGCTTCAGATTCTATGTCTCCCCTCTCTCTCTGCCCTTCCTCTGCCTGTGCATGCTCTCTCTCTCTTAAAAAAAAGTAAATAGAAGAATTTAACAACCCTGGTACAAAATGGGCAAAAGATCTGAACAGACTTTGCCACCAAAGACACACAGATGACAAAGATATGAAATCATGCTTAGCACCATTTGTCATTAGCGAAATGCAAAATTAAAGCAAGATACAGCTACACTGTTTGGCTAAAATAAAAACCAACCCTGACACGTCAGTTTCTCAAAAAATTAAAAATAGGATTATCATAAATATGATTCTGAAATTCCAATTCTGGGCATATACCCAAAACACCTAAAGGCAGGGTCTCAGAGATATTTGCGTACCTAGATTCACAGCATCATTATTCATAATAGGCAGCAGTGAAGGAACCTGAATGTCCACTGACGAATGAATGGGTAAACAAAATGGGGTCCATCCATACAATGGAATATTGTTTATTGTTTATCCTTAAAAAGGAAGGAAATACTTTAAAAAAATTTTTTTAAGTATTTATTTATCTTAGGGAGAGACAGAGCATGAGCAGGGGAGGGGCAGAGAAAGAGGGAGACATAGAATCCGAAGCAGGTTCCAGGCTGCGAGCTGTCAGCACAGAGCCGGACACGGGTGGGGTTCAAACCCACAAACCGTGAGATCGTGACCTGAGCCGAAGTCGGACACTTAACCGACTGAGCCACCCAGGCGCCCCGAAAGGAAGGAAATTCTAACACATGCTATAATATCGATGAAACTTGAAGACATTATACTAAGGGAAATAAGCCGTCACAAAAGGATACGATATGAGGAGCCCTCTTATATGAGGTCCCTAGAGTAGTCACTCATAGAAACGGAAAGTAGGGTGGTGGGTACCAGGGGCTGGGGAGGGAAATGGGGAGTTCTTGTTTAATGGAGACAGAGTTTTGGCTTTGCAAAACGAAAAGGATTATTCGGGGCGCCTGGGTGGCTCGGTCGGTTAAGCGTCAGACTTCAGCACAGGTCGTGATCTCGCGGTCTGTGCATTTGAGGCCCGCGTCAGGCTCCGTGCTGACCGTGGAGCCTGGAGCCTGCTTTGGATTCCGTTTTCTTCTCTCTCTGCCCCTCCCTACTCACGCTCTGTCTCTTTCTCTCTCGAAAATAAAAATAAAGACATTGACCAAAAAAACAAATGAAAAGAATTCTAGACGTTAGTTGCACAACAATGTACTTAACACCACTGAATGCTTAAAAGTGGTTTTGACGGTAAATTCTCTGTTATGTGTATTTCACTGCAATTTTTTCTAAAAAAAAAAAAAAATGAGAATACCAAATTGCTGGCAAGGGTGGAGAGCAGCGGAACCTCTCATCCACTGCTAGTAGGAATGCGAAATGGTACAGCCACTTTGGAAGATCATTTGGCACATTCCTACAAAGATGAACATAATTTTACCATTCAGCCCGGTGATTACGCCCCAGATATTTTACCCACCTGATTTGAAAGCGTATGTCCACATAAAAACGTCCATAGAAATGTTTGCGTTCGCTCTGTTAGTAGCTGCCAAAACCTGGAAGCGGACAAAATGTCTCCAGGAGGCAAGCGGATAGATAAACTGTGGGAATATCCATACACTGGACACTAGCAGGTGATGCGAAAGGGGCTGCTGAGCCAATGCTGACACGTGGGAGAACCGGAAGTGCATGTTGCGAAAGCAAGAGAGGCCAGTCTGAAAAGGCTGCATACTGCTGCCTCCGTGAATGCGATCTTCTAGAAAAAGGCCAACAATGGAGACAGTAAATAGATTGTTGCCAGGGTTAATGGGAGCGGGGGTTGGGAAGACGGAGCACAGGGCATTTTTTAGGGTGAGGCAGCTGTCTTCACGGTCCTGGGACGGTGGGTACCTGAGACCACGCATTTGGCCGAGCCCATAGAATTTTACAGCAGAAAAAGTGAGCCGTAACGTATGCAAATTTTAAAAAATGACCTCGTAGGTCAGGGTGCCCCAGGAAGGAATGCAGACTGTCACAGAGAATCTCACTCTATTACCAAAGCCTGAAGCCGTCTGCCTGAGGGGGTGGGGAAACGATGCTGACCCAGGCCACTTGGGAAATGAGCGGGGTCTGTAAGGGCAGAAGGACTGTCACAAGACCTGCACTGTGGTCGGTAAAGCTGTTTCGGCTGGGTGCCCGTCAGCAGTTCTGAAACCATGGCGTGTGCGCTGGGACTGAGTGATTGAGTGGAGGGGCGGTGGGGCTGGGAGCCAGGTCTCCCACCATTGGGGTGGGAGTTGGCAGATAAGCAAGGGGCTTATCTGACCCACGTGGTGTGGGTTAGTGGTGGAAATATCAGTAAGAACTCATGTTTAGTTTAAAATAAACACAGGTGGTGGCATATAGAAATGTGTGTGTGTGTGTGTGTGTGTGTGTGTGTGCAGATTAATACACACACAATATATCTCCTTGCTCTGTCACCAGGGAGGGCCTACAAGCAAGGACATCCCGGTAGCAGTGAGCACACCCAGCACCCAAATTTTGGTCTCTAATACCATTCTCCAAGCAAAGGAACCAGGCTCCTCGGAGAAACGGTCGACTCTAAGACTCAAGCAGGAAACGGACAAGACCAGCCTGGAGCATCCGGTGGTGCTGGGAAAGGAGGTGCCCCAAAATAAGCCACAGTGATGGGCCTAGTCCCAAAAGACACAGGAGCACTCCCACCGAAAGAGCTCCCAGTGGCCAAAGACGGGGCGGTTTAAACAACAAAATAAATAAGGTGCTGGATTAGAATCCACAGGACCCACGGATACTGAGCTATCGATTGCTATAAACGTACGCCTGAATAAATGAAGGGAGGGGAATGCACAAATCTGGCGTGCAGAATTCTGAATAATGTATGTGGAGGCTTCCCCCTCGAGGAGGTGAAGCCTAAGTGGAGCACGACCCCCCAGCCCCGAAGTGTGGGCCGCACGTAGTGACGGCCTCCCAAAGAGAACAGTACCGGGAGGGGGAATGAACACACCTCAGCCAGGCGGTCAAGGTCCCGCCCACGGTGATGGCGTCACCTTGACAGCACGGACCCCTGACATGAAGAGAAGGGCACTCTGCCTCTGCGGTCTTCCCCCCCAAGCCCATCACGCAACATCAGACACATCCCAACAGAGGGGCGGCCCCAGCACCCCCAGAACTGCCGGGCCACCGGAAACCAGGGACGACGTGAGAGACGGCTCAGCCCAGAGATGCCTGGGGAGACGTGAGGAAGGGGCAGACAGAGGATGACAGGAAAACCGAGGGCACCTGAACGGTGTGGACTTTGGTTGACAGCAGCGAGCCCATAGTAGTTCGTGATTTGTGACACATGCAGCACGCTGACGGGAGGCGCTGACGGCGGGAAACGGGGTGGGGTGGATGAGAACTCTGTACTCTCTTTGCAACCTTTCTGTAAATCTGTAACTGTTCTAAGATTACAAGTCGATGAAAAAGAAACTAGGGGCTCCTGGGTGCCTCAGTAGGTTGAGCGTCTGACTTCAGCTCAGGTCATGATCTCACGGCTCTTGAGTTCGAGCCCCTCGTTGGGCTCTGTGCCGACAGTCCAGACCCCAGAGCCTGCTTCGGATTCTGTGTCTCCTCTCTGCTCCTCCCCTGCTCGTGCTCTGTCCGTCTCTCTCTCTCAAAAATAAGTAAATATATTTTTTAAAGTTTTAATAAAAAAGAAAATAAAGGAAGGGTGCCTGGGGGGCTCGGTTGGTTGAGCAATTGACTCCTGATTTGGGCTGAGGCCATGATCTCACGGTTCATGGGACAGCTCCACATTGGGCCCTGCACTGATGACACAGAGCCTGCTTAAGAGTCTCTCTCTCTCTCTCTGTATGCCCGTTCCCTGTTCACTCTTGCTCTGTCTCTCAAAATAAATAAATAAACTTTAAAAAATCTTCAAAAAACTAAAAAAAAAAAAAAAAAAAGAAAAAAAGAAAGAAAGAAAAGAAAGAAGACAGAGAGGAAAAAGAAAAATATGGGAAGATAAATTTAGCTCAGGGGGTAGCATAGAATATTCAATATAAACTTGTCTTTTCCTTTTTAATCTTTTTTTTAAATTTTTTAAATGTTTTTATTTATTTTTGACAGAGAGAGAGAGACAGAGTATGAGTGGGGGAGGGGCAGAGAGAGAGGGAGACACAGAATCGGAAACAGGCTCCAGGCCCCGAGCCATCAGCCCAGAGCCCGACGCGGGGCTCGAACTCACGGACCGTGAGATCGTGACCTGAGCCGAAGTCGGACGCTTAACCGACAGAGCCACCCAGGCGCCCCTGTCTTTTCCTTTTTAAAGCTCAGGGAGAAAAATGAAGGATCCTGCCTCGGAGCTCACAAGCTTTTCTTCGGTGCTTGTGGTAATTGCTTTCCTTCATACGTGTCCGTCTTTGCCTTTGCACTCAGACATAATGTGTTATTTTTTAAAGGTTATTTAATAGAGAGAGAGAGCATGCAAGCAGGGGGAGGGGCAGAGAGATCCATTGTGGCTCCTGACTTGGTGTGCAACCTCACCAACCGTGAGATCATGACCTGAGCCCAAATCAAGAGTCAGACCCTCAACCGACTGAGCCACCCAGGCGCCCCGTGTCATTTTTTAAATACAGAAACATACGTCTGTATATATATATACAGGGCAGAATTTCTTCATGATTCAGGCAGTGCAAGCCTTTAACACTGAGGGGTCTTTTCCTCATGCGGATGAGAACAGGGGCCCTGACAAGGCCAGTCCAAAGTGACCAAGTGTTGCGGTCCCAGTGAGTGACCAAGAATGACGGGGCTCTCGATACCACCATGACGCCTCCTGCCCAACAAAGCAGGGTGGGCGGTGGGAAGCTGGCCCCCCCGTGTCCTGCTGGAGCGGGCCAGCCCCTGGAGCCATCCCTCCTGTGCCCTGAGTGAATATCTCAGAAATGCAGGGCTCTCTCTAGTGTCCCCCCCCACACCAAATCACAGCTCATCAACAGCCTCTGCTTTGGGGAAAACAAGTCATGGAAGGGGAGGGGCATGGTGCCAGAACCCCTACTTCTCAAAGCCCCTCCTCTCCAAGCGGCCCTGGGGCTGTGACCAAAAGAACGGTGTCGCCAGACTTTTTATTGAAATAGAAACACCCGGAAAGGCACACACTAAAACTGCTCTTCACCAGGAAAGTTCCAGAGGGGTCTGCAGGCTGACCTGACCACGCACGGTGCCTTCACAGCCCGCCCAGGGCCCGTGCTGAGGACACAGGGAACCCTTAGGCACCACAGGTGATGCTGTGAGGTTTGGAGACTGAGTGCCACCCCCACGCCCACGTGGTGCCACGGCCCCTCCCTTTGCCGCTTATGAAGCAGGCTTCTCCCCCCCCCCCCCCCCCCCCCCCACGAACAGCCCTGTTCACACATCAGCAGAGTGCAAGAAGTCACCGGTCCACACCGCTGGGAAAAGAGCATGTCTGCTGGCAGCGATGTGCCTCCGCTAAGACGTGACCTGTGGCGCGTCTGGAACCCAAATTTAACCGGGCGTCCTCTAGCTTTATCTGCCAGATCTGGCAGCCCCCCCATCTGTCTGCTTGACCCCTCTCCCCCGAGAAACAAGGTCACGCCAGACCTCCTTCCCAGAAGCGGGGCACGGCCTTGGTGAGCAGGGCCCCCTTTGCAAGGGGACTGGGCCACACCAGGCCGGGCCAGGGAAGAGGGTGGGCCAAAGGCCCCTCAGGAGGGGGAAGTGGGGTGGATGCGGGGGGCCGGGCTGTGGACACCCCTCTCTCCCTCCTCCTGCAGCCTCAGCAGGGGTCTCTGCACCACCACCACCACCACCCCCCCGCCCCCTGCCCCCCGCCCTCCCTCCACACGGCAGGTCCTGCCAGCCCTGTCTCGGACCCCGAGCCGCGCTTCTTTGCCAGGATCCTTCTGTGATCACCACACCTGTGTCTGTGGAACATTCTCGGGCCTGTGCCCGGTTGGTTTCAGCCTCGTGCAGCCCTGAGGGCTCGGCCGGTGATCTGCTGTGTCCTTTCCCGCCGGCAAGGCTTCGTGGCCTTGTCTGTGCCACCGCGCTGGCCCAAGGGGAGCAGCCCAGAGAGGGCACAGGGGGCCTGGCAGGGGCCTCCCCGAGCCGTCCGCGGGGCCATCCCCACCCCGGCTCCTGGCCAGGGCAGGGAAATGGAGCAGCGTGCAGACCTCGGGCCGGGAGGCATCAGAGGGGCACAGCCACGGAGGGCATCCCAGGCAGGCTCCGATCTTACGCAAAAGACACCATTAAGACTTTCACAGGAGTTGCACTGAATCTGTAGATCACTTGGGACAATGCTGACATTTTAACAAGATTTTCTCCAATCCATGAATATGGGATACTTCAACCTACTTATGTGTTTTAAAATTCTTTCTTTTTTTTTTACAATGTTTTATAGTCTTCATTGCACAAGTCTTGTATTTCCTTGGTAATTCCTGAGTATTTTATTCTTCTTGATGCCGTTATAAACAGGATAAATTTTATATTTTGTATATTTTAGCGCAATTTAAAAGAGAGACAGGGCTGCCTAGGTGGCTCAGTCGGTTGTCCAACTCTTGATTTTAGCTGAGGCCGTGATCTCACAGTTCATGAGTTCGAGCCCCCTGAGCGTGGAGTGGAGCCCACTTAAGATTCTCTCCCTCTCTCTCTCTCCCTCTCTCTCTCTCTCTCTCTCTCTCTCTCTCTCTGTCTCTCAAGTAAGCGGCACCTGGGTGGCTCAGTCAGTTAAGCATCAGACTTCGATTCAGGTCATGATCTCGCGATTCACGAGTTTGAGCCCCGCATTGGGTCTGTGCTGACAGCTCGGAGCCTAGAGCCTGCTTCGGATTCTGTGTCTCCCTTCCTCTCTGCCCCTCCCCCCCAAATAAATAAACATTAAACAAATTTAAAAAATAAAATAAATGGTTAATTACAACGAAGATAGACGATGGGTAGGTAGACCGATCGATCAATCAATCTTACACTCCAGGGATGGAGACAAGTAACACAGGCATCGAAATGGTGGGGTAGGTGCACAGGGGGCAGACTGGGCTGTGCAGGGATACCATGGATGGTCGCACAGGTGGTACACTGCACAACTCCAGAGGGTGCCGCTCACATATACTATGATGTTGTATCGGGCAGGAGAGGCTCGTTATGCTGCATAACACGTGACCCCACAATCTCCTTGACTGCCAGCAATAAAGATTTCTTTCCTGCTCACTCTGTATGTCCATCCAGGTTGGCTCTGATGGCATCTCTCCAGCCTCCAGGCTGAGGCAGGAGGCTCTCTCTGGAATACTGTGGCCCCAGGGCCACTCCGCTGGCTCCTAAAGCTCCTCCGCTCCTATTTCATTGTCTAAGGCACGCCCCAAACGTGTGCCAAAACCCACAATCAGTGGGGTGGGAAGGGTATCTGTCCCCAGAGAGGGGCAGCCTCCCCCAAATGTTAGAGGACCCTTGGGAATCACACACCATGACAGGCCTCCCTGGAGGACACCCCTAGGAGGGGCCCCAGCAGGGAGAGGAGAGGGAAGGAAAGCTTCGTGCAGGAAAGAACACCCGGATGGCCACCGGCCAGTGGGGGGT